>NC_090446.1:671612075-671927733 GCF_031143425.1 Pleurodeles waltl
TCTCTTAATCATTAGTCTCAAATTTGTTTGGAGGTTCTAATAGTGATCATTTCAAAGTCATAATTTAGAGTCACTTTGTTTTATTGACAAGGTGGACAAGGGTTTCCTTTAGAAACAACCTCCGATACATGTTCTCTGAATTTCAAAGAAGTTTGTCAAACAGTACAAGGGAGCCTTCCAGCCATTGTCCTGCCGTAAAACAAACAGTGTGATTTTGAAGTTGCTTGTGCATGATCATACAATGCTTTTGTCAGTTGACAGAGTTTGGTTTCTTGCCCATTTGATATCTCTGTGGTACTGTACTTGGAAATTTATGGCATTTCCACGACAACAGCGGTGGTCTGCATCCACTAAGTGTCCACATCAGGAACGGTTATGGTTATAAGCTTCAAGAAGTGGTTACTCTTGGGTAAGATGGAGTCTGACTGCTCCTGGGTCATAAAAGCCAGGTTTCCCCAGCTGATGGCCATCGTGGATTTCTCTGACATGTTGCTTGGTTTCCTTAGAGTTCTGCGGTTTTCTAACCCAGAATTTTGGATGACTGGAATCTTATACTGCCCCACTTTCCAAATAGTTTCTGTAGTGGTCACCGGCATGCTTGGTAGAATATAGATTCTTCTGCCTGTAGTGATGCTATCTAACAGACCACTTATTACTTCAGGGGAGGTTTCAGTGATTCTCAGTTCATATACTGGGAACAGTGCAGTAAGACAGAGGTTGAGAGAGACAATAAGAAACATTTCCAAAATGTGATTGAAATACATTGTCTGATTTTTTTCAAGTTAGAAGCTAAGCTCCTTTCTTTAAATGTAACAAAAAGGAGATTTGCTTACTCCAAAAGATGCCATAACATCTGGCTGGGGGTTTTAAGCGCCACGGCCAGTGGAAGTACGAGGCGAGGGTCAGTTTGAACCTGTGTTGTAAAACTTTCAGTTATGACCTCTGGAGTGTATAGGAGATGGCGCAAGACTCACTCTTATTTAGGTGATGCTCTAGTGCTGTGCAACTCGGATTCTCTGGAATGATGCTCTATCCTGTCTATACGTAGACCAACACTTGGCATCAATGTTGGCATCTCCAGATGAGGGCTGTGTTCTCCATCTTCTGTTCAACTGCTTTTGTTTTAGTAAATTGCAGAACTTTAGGAAGCTGTTGAGTCTTCTATCTTGTGTAAGCAGAGCTCTGATATTATGATCAGTGGGGTCTCGAGGAGGAAAGCCGATTCTGACAATGTACCACTGTGAAAATGTAAGTCTTTGATATGGGAATAGGTAAGTTCTCCCTCCTGTTCACAATGCTGTGTGATTTCTCCCTCCAGATTCCCTGGCCTGCCAATATAGAAATGTGGGGTAACACAGTATAGTGTTTCTAGGAAGTTCTGCAACGTTTATTTGTCTACTTACAGTTCATAAGGTGTGTGTGTTGACTTGGGTTCTGGTTCCTCTATACCCACATATAAATAGGTGTACGAAAATTGGTATCTTCAGACGATGGCTGGGCTGTTATTCCAGTCTATGTTGCACCCTATAGGTGTGAGCATTGGTAATTCCAAGAGATGCCAGGGTTCGCCTTAATTCCTGCAAATATATGCAGCAGCCGGATTTTTTATTTCTTCAGGGAATTGCTGTGCTGCCATTCCTATCTATTTCCCAGAGATGCTTGGTTTCTCCCTCCTGAGTATGCGAAGTTCTAGAGTTGCCAGGCACTAGCATCTCTAGAATGAGGTTGGATTCTTTAGCACTATCCACACAATTCCACTGTTGCCAAGCTCTTGTGTTTCCAAGAGGTAGTCGAGGCCCTTGTCAGAATATACACCTTTTGGAAAAACATTGATGACACTTGGTAAAACCGTGATATCAACACTATATTATGACTCTACTGTACAATGAAAGAGTCGTACAGAATTTCTGATGAAAGTTGTACTAGTTTCTTCATGAAAAAATGTTGACTTTCATATTTACTCAGAAGGCCTGAATAGGAAAATACGTAAATAATCAAATAAGTACATAAATAAATAAATATGTTTATACATTGTATTCCATTTTTGTGATTAATTTTATGAAATAAACAAATAAATATGTTTATACATTGTATTTCATTTTGCTTGGAAAAGGTCAGCCAAACCCATGATAGGCATTGATAATACCTACCTCATCCAGGGATTCGTATGATCATACTGAAAACTGGATAAATATATTAATTGCTCTAGAAACGTCCTCTCAATGGAAATTAGCTGAGCAACTACTGTCTTCGCTCCTTCTTTGCTAAAGGTCTTTAGAGAGTGAAGTTGCTATGCAGTTAGTCTCTGGCATAAACAGTAATGCCACAGTCCTACCATTCGTTTATAAGGTCATGTCCAGCATGACTTGAAACCCCCCCCCTAACAGATGCACTGGACCACTATCTAATTCTAAGACAATGTTCTCTTCAGACCCAGCAATGGTGACCATTTGCCTTCTATTGTGCGCATCAAGATCCTCCCCTCCATAGGAACGTAGAGAAAAACTGTGGAAACGGTTTCATCTTTTCTAACCAATAAATACCAGTTGGTCTAAACTATCCCTTTCCATCAACCCATTTTTGACTTTTTCTTGTGGGTTGTGGAGTCCCTCACATTTCAGTTATCTCCCTCTATTTTAGTAAATTCTCCTAACGGATTAAGTGATTGTACTATTCGCAAATCAGTGCCCACTTTTACTTCACCTAGAGGGGGACGATAATCCACTAGCTAAGGGTATTGTTGGACGATGGTATATGATCACTAAGTGCATGCTTCTCTACTATCTTTGTCTAATTCTGATTGGCTGGTATGCACTTGAATTTCATCAACACATAAGGTGACACTGTGCTTCTCCCAGGCTACAACATGCACCCACACATCCATTCCTGGCGTGCTGTGTGCCTCTAGAAGCCTTCTCTACACAATAAACCCACCTGCGCTATGCTGATTGCGTTTGTGCATTGTCAATAGGCTCTCATTCCAAATTCCAGTTGGAAATAAATTGTAGACAACTTAAGGGGATATTCATACTTGTTTTGCCCCAAATTTGCATCATCTTTTTTGACGCAAATTCAGTACAAAACTAACTCCATATTTACACTTTGGTGCTAGACCCATCTAGCGCCAAAGTTATGGAGTTAAAGTCATTTTTTGGACGTGGAAACCTACCTTGCGTCAATGAGATGCAAGGTAGGCATTCCCATGCAAAAAATGACTCTATGGCCTTAGTGACATATTTATCCCCCAGTGCTAAAATCACGCATGGGGGGAGGAGGGGGTCAGAAAATGATGCAAAGCTTACTTTGCACCATTATTTAATGCCTGGGTCAGGACAGGCGTTAGGGGACCTGTGGTCCTATTTCCATGGTGGAACACCATGGAATTAGCCCACAGGTTCTCTCCCCAGGCCCCAGGGACACCTACACCCACACCAGAGGGACAGCGGAGGATGGGACCTCATCCCCGGTAAGTATAGGTAAGTACAGGTAAGTATTTTTTTTTTAAGTGCCATTGGGGGCCCTGAAATGGGTCCCCTACATGGCACTGGGTGCAGTGGCCATGCCCAGGGGACCCTGGTCCCCTGTGCTGCCCACTGGGGTGGTAGGCATGACTCCTGTCTTTTCTAAGACAGGAGTCATGTGGTATGGATGGTTTTGTGTCAGAAAATGACATTGGGCTGGTTAGAGTAATTTTTTTTCTCTAACCTGCCTAACGTCATTTTTTGGTGCAAAACCCCCTTCTCCCATACTGCCACCCTCACCCGGCTAACGTCATTTTTTTTATGCTAGCCTACCCTTTGCGCCAGCTTGCACCATTATTAAATATGGTACCCAGCTGGTGCTCAAGAATGGTGCAAGCCGGTGCAAAACTTTTTGATGAAAAACTGTGTTAGTGCAGTTTTGCACCTAAGTTCTATCTGCCTCTGCTGCATACATTGAAATGATAACCTCTGAACATAAATTTCAAACACTCATTGAGGACCATGTGTTATCCTACATAAAATTTGACAATGTTATGCCCATTATTATGCCTCTATGAAAGCCTTACTACACACCAGTACACTGCTCGTGACATGGTAAAAAACCTTTTCTTATTTTCAACCTGCATTGATGACATCTCATTGGCTATCCCTGTAGAAGTTCCTCACCATCAAATGGTAGTTCTCTAAGATCCCCTTGCCAGATTTTAGTTCATTGAAAACACAAATGTTAATTATGGGTTCATTATCTTATTACACTCCTGCTGCATCACTTACAACAGCTTTGTTCTATAACCTTCAGATCTGTGTATTTCTGCTACAATATATCTTACACCCTAGAATAACAACTTTTTAATGCTCTGTTTGAAACATGCAACAAACACCTTAATACCAAAGTAACGATAATATATCAATGTAAAAAGCCATGAAAAATGGGCATTGATGGTATTTGTAGATCCAACCTGTTTATATCTGCAAGAAACAAAAAGAATATTAGAAGCCCGATTATCATAGCTTTTACAAGTAGTTGACCTTACTCCTCTCTTAAATGTGAAATACACCTGATTTTTTAGATCTTATTCACAACACATTTTCTTTGTGTAATATCTGCAACTCAATACTTTTGTGAGTTACTCATTTATTTCCAGACCTAGGACATGCATAATCTTGACGAAAGCTTTGCTAATTACAACACCTTTCCCTGCCAACCATGTGTACTCACATCTAACTCCTGGAAATGAATACCTAAGACACGTCTAAGGTTGTACTAAGAGTCAACTACTCACAGTAAATGTTTTGAGAATGATTATATATATGACAGGAGTAAGAAACACTTTGGGTAACACGCCCTAGCTTTGTTTGTCAACATATACAGTACAAAAACCCAATAAAACAGATTTAACTCCTCTCATGTAGAGAAAAGACATACATTTACTCTTTTTATACCTAACTTCACCACCTATTAAAAGTTCTAGGATCGCATAACACAGGAAGGGGTCAAAGCATCATTGAATCCAGATACAGATTTGAGACTGAAAGTTTGTAATTTTCAAATTTATGTCAAAACTGTAGGCTTCATAAATGATAATGTTTAAAGCTTGTTCACTGACAATATAAGGCAACATTAACAGGATTAAAATAAAAAATGTAGAAGCATGAGACACTGATGTCAAAATATCCTCCAACCTTCCTCCTGGGTCACAGGTTTTTGATGCTGATGCTCCTCTTATGTAGAGCTCAGTGGTTCAACGAGATCACAGGTGAAAAACTCAAAATAGAGATCAATGGACTTCACATTGAATGGACCTCACATTGAAGGTGAACTTCAACTGTTTGAAATAAATTCTCTTTTGCTCTAGTTTAAATTAAAAAAATCACTTTGGGAGTGATTATCCTAATGAGACTACTGGATTTTGGGCGGCAAGATCGTTCGCAGTGTGGGGGACTAAGTCCGACCCACGGTGAAGGACCCTTGTCAACCTAAATCCGGGTTTTGCTCCGGCTAACTGGCAGTGCCTCATCTCTCCCGAAGGGAAGAGACGATTGGGCAGCCGAGCGCATGACATCTCTAGTACTTCCCAGGGAAGTCGTGGTCACTCAGCTCACAACCGGTTCTCTCATACACAGTATGGTCTCATATAGAAATGACAAAGGCAGTTTAAGTTTTAAAGATTGGTTTAATAAAACAACTGCATTTTAGATAGCAAAGTGTGAGCTGCAATAACCAGAACTACACAACACAGTAGGATTGAAATAGTAACGATGAGAGTGAAGCACAAGAATAAGGCTATCATAGTGCAACTAGATTATGTTTTCTCTAAGTTATATTCTGAGCACAGCATGTGAAGCTCTAAGCCTGCCTTTCAGGTTCCCCCAGGAGGACATCAACCCTCATACCTGAGCAAAGGCCTGTAATCTGCATCAGCATCTGCAATGGGGCAGTCAGCATCTAGTTGTAGGTTCCTGGTCGGAATCTCACTTTGGGAGTGAGCAACATGACAGAAAAAAAAACGTGACTCCTGCATGCCTGGATCCCCCTCACAATGGATGAGATGCAATCCATCATGAGCAGCATCACTCTGGAGCCCTGATAACCTCTGCCCCCTCTACATCTTCAACAAGGCCAGAGCCTCAATTGCACACAAATTCTGGAAGACCATCAACTGCTCACTAGAGTCAGCAACCCACCCTGGAGACTGAAAGCACACTGAGATCCGCCCACTTCTGAAGAAACCAACAGCTGGCCCAATGGAGCTCAAGAACTATCATCCATCCCACTGCTGCCCTTCCCAGCGCACGTCACAGAGAAAGCAATCAACTCTCTGCTACACCAACACATCAAGTACAACAACATCCTGGACATCTCCCAATCAAGATTCAGAACTAACCACAGCACTGAAACCGCCTGCTCACTGTCACAGATGACATCCGCTCCCTCTTCGACTGCGGATAAACAGCAGCCCTCGTCCCACTTGATCTTTCAGCGCCCTTCAATACAGTATCTCAGTGCACTTTATGCGCCAGACTCCATGCAGCAGGCATACGCGGCAAGGTCCTTCGATGGATACACTCCTTCCTGACATGCAGAACACAGAAAGCAAGGCTCCCACCACACCTGTCAGAACCTACCGACATCAGCTGTGGAGTACCCCAAGGATCATCGCTGAGCCCCACGCTGTTCAACATCTACATGATCCCACTCACCCCTATTGTCAAGACCTACAGTATAAACATCATCTCCTATGCTGATGACACCCAGGTGATCATCTCCCTGACCGAGAACCCCTCAACAGCCAAGAAGAACTTCAGGGACGGGATGGAAGCAGTCACCACCTGGATGAGGGAGAGCTGCCTTAAGCTGAACTCCAACAAAAACAAGATCCTCATCCTGGGACCTTTTTCCTCAGCCTGGGATGACTCCTGGTGGCCCTCAACACTCAACAGGCCCCCAACCCCCACAGACCATGCACAAAACCTCAGCGTCATCCTCAACTCAACACTCACCATGACCAGAAAAGGTCAACTCTGTTGCCTCCACCTGCTTCCACATCCTCTGACTCCTACGGAAGATCTTCAGATGGATACCAACGGACTGCTGAAAAACCATGACATACACCATAATCATGGCAGACTTGACTACGGCATGCCGAAGCCTCCAAGAAGAACCTGAGCAAGCTGCAACAAATTCAGAACCCCGCCGCCAGACTCTTCTTAAACATACCACGCCAAGAACACATCACAGAACACCTGAAAAACCTCCACTGGCTCACCGTTGAGAAGAGGATCAACTTTAAACTCCTCGTACACACCAACAGCGGACCCAGGTACCTCAACCACTGCATCACCTGGTACTCCCCTTCCAGACCTCTCCGCTCGTCCCAGCAGTTGCTCGCCAACATACCCCGCATAAAGAAGTCCTTCGCTGGAGGAAGATCTTTCACAGATCTGGCAGCAAAAGGTTGGAACACCTTACCTCCTCACCTCAGACAGTCTCCATCGTTGCCTCTGTTTAGGAAGGACCTCAAGAACTGGCTCTTCAACTGATCTCTGAGGACACTCCCCTCAGCACCTTGAGACCCTATGGGTGAGTAGTGCACTCTAAAAATATATGGTTGATTGAAAAATAACAATAGTTGACATCCAACGCCCTTAGAAAAGGAGCTCAACAGCACCATTACCAATGTAAGAGACATTTCCTAAAGTTAAATGGTTATGTTCTCTGGCCTCCAGCAACAAAGGTGATACCTTTTCACCTTCCAGGAAATATAGTCCTGCGTCATGGTAGTCATGTCAACTTGGTTATTAAAAGTCTGTGTACCAAAGGATCATAGTAAATGTTAACATTGTTGTTTAAAGACATCTTGCAGCTTTACTTGAACTATATTTACAATATGGTAACTCATGTCATTTTGAAACAGTTCTGATAGTGGACCCCTTAAATAAAATTACTAACACTTATTAGCATTTCTCAGTACTTCGAGTGCGACAGTATAAGACCTTGCCTCCATCATTCAACACATTTAATGGGACAGGATCAACATTTCTCAGCTTTACTACAACATTTCTATGACATATTGTAAATATTTCTCAGCACTATTCAGTACTTTTAATTTGTCAAAAACCACTGTCAACACATATCAGCACCAGCTGCAGCACATTTAAAGAGAGAGTAGAAAAGTTTCTCAGAATTACTGGGGCCAAATCCATATCCCAATACTGGATTGTCTGGAGAAAAGCCAGGATTGACAGGCTAGCAGGCAGGGTGCAGCTGAATGAGAGGAGGCTGGCAGCAGTGAGGGTAGAGACGGACCCATTTCACAAAGGCTGTCCCACTCTGCATCCTGCCCTCATGTTCCCACCTCCTCTAATTGACTGCTTGTGTGAGGGGTCAGCCATTGAAAGACAAGAAACTAACGGCTCAGCTCATTTTTTATTGTCGAGCCTGCGATCACATGCGCTAGCACATGTGTCTCTCTTGCGAAACACTGTTATTAATAAACAGAGTTTGGAGCCTGTCCGTTGCTTACCATATGTTGGCTTGTGTAGCACACTTTTTTACAGGCTTATAATTGGTCACTGCAGGAAAGTATCATTTTCTTAGGCCAAGTATAATTTTCTTTCCTTTCTCTGACGCAGGGACAAAGCACTGGTTGATTCAACTCAATCAGTGACCGTCCACTGCTCCTGATGTGATTGAAGTGCCACTTTGTTTTTTCACACTTCCAGTGCTGTACAAACAGAAGGCGTGTGACTGGCAAAAATTTGTCCAACAGGAAAACAAAATTGAAAAGTTTTAATTTTTATAGTTTACTTTTTTTTATTTTGCCAACTCTTCTTTTCTTACTTTGCAGTCATGCTTTGTTTTGTTTCTGCTTATGATCGCTGTTCTCAAAGAACTGCAATTATCTTGATCTAAATATTGCAAAGCAACATTGTTTCTTTCTTATGTGTAATTTTCAAAAGTATGCTTTAACACATAATTGTGGAGTACACCTCAATTAACCACAGTCCAATCTACCCCACCCCAATCCACATAAATCCTCCCTACCTCACTCCAGACCAATCCACCCATCTCAAACCAATCCACCCCATCAATCAAATCCACCCCTAACCAATCCAATCCAATCCACCCCGCTCTAATCCAACAACTCACCCCAACCCAATCAACTCAAATCATGCACACTCCAATCCTCCCAACCCTCTCTGCTACAATCTGCTGAGTCCAATCCAAAGCATTCTGCCTCAGTCCAATCCAAACAACCTGCCCCACTCCAACCCAAAACAATCTGCTGCACTCTTATTTTCCCCACTCCAATCCAAATAAATCTGACCCACTCCAATCCAAAACAGTCTACCCTGCTCTCAGTCCAATTCAAAACAATCTGCCCCACTCCAATCTAAAAAATCTGCCCCATTCCAATCCAAAAAACTAACTTCTCTAATCCAATCTGCCCCACTCCAGTCCTAAACAATCTGCCCACTCTAATCTTCCACACTTCAAACCAAAACAATCTGCCCCATTCCAATCAACCCACTCCAATCTGCCTCACTCAAATCCAATCCAAACTACCTCACTCCAATCCAAAATAATCTGCCCCACTTCATCCTGCCTCACTCCAGTCCAAATCGATCTGCCCCATTCCAATCCAAAGCAATCTGCCCCACTCCTAACCATCCAACTCCAAACCGGAGCAATCTGCCCACTCTAATCCAAAACAATCTGCCCCACTCCTACCACCCCACTCCAACCTGCAACACTCCAACCCAAAACAATCCGAACTTTTCCAATCCGAAACAATCTGCCCCACTCCAATCACCCCATTCCCTGCCACACTCCAATCCTAAACTACCTGTTCCACTCCAATCCATAATATTCTGTCCCACCTCAATCTGTCCGACTCCAATCCAAAACAATCTGCCCATCTCTAATCTGCCCCACTCCAATCCAAAACAATCTACCCCACTCCAATCCAAAACAATCTGCCTCACTCCAATCTGCCCCACTTCAATCTGCACCACTTCAATCCAAAATAAACTGCTTCAATCCAATCCAAAACAATATGCCCTACTGCCCTACTCTAATCTGCCCCATTCAATCCAATACACCCTGCCCCACTCAGACAACCCGACTCCAAACAGAAACAATCTGCCCACTCCAATCTGCCCCACTCTAAATCGCCTCACTCCAATCCAAAACAATCTGCTTCAGTCCAGTCCACCCCACTGCAATCCAATCCACCTCATCCCAAGCCAATCCACCCATTCCATCCCAACTCACCCCACTCCAATCCACAACAATCCACCCACTCCAATCCAATCACCCCACACCAATCCAATCCACCACAGTCGAGCCCAATCCAGTCTACTGCACTCCAGTCCTATCCACCCCACTTCAATCAAAACCAATCTGCCCCACTCAAATTCAAAACAACATGACCCACTCCAATCTGCTCTATTCCAATCTACCCCACTCTAGTCCAAAGCAAACTGCCCGCTCCAATCGAAAGCAGTTTGTACCACTCCAATCCAATAAAATCTGCCCGCTCCAATCCAAAATAGCCGCCCCACTACAAACCACAGAAATCCACACAACTCAAATCCAAAACTATCTGACCCACTCCAATCCAAATCTATGATGCCATATTCCAAACCAAAACAATCTGCCCCACTCCAATCCAAAACAAACTGCCCCACTCTAATCCAAAACAATCTGCTCCAGTCCAGTCTGCCTCACTCCAATCCAAAACAATCAGCTCCACTCCAATCTGCCCCACTCCAATCCACCCCACTCTAATCCAATCCACTTTACCCCATTCCAATCCGCCCCATCTCAATTCACCCAACTTTAATGCACCACAACCCCCACACCAATCCAACCCACCCACTCCAATCCAATAGAGCCCACACCAATCCAATACACCCCTATCCAGCCAAGTCCACCTCACCCAATCCAATCTACTGCACTCCAATCCAATCCACCCCACTCCCGTCCAATCGGACCCACTCCAATCTACCACACTCCAAACCACCCCAACTCACTCCAATCCACCCCACTCCAATCCAATCCACCCACTCCAATTCAACCCAATCCACCCACTCAAATTCATTCCAACCCAATCCACCCCACTCTAATCAAATCCACTGCAACACAATCCGATCCACCACCCCACTCCAATCATCCCACTCCAATCCAATCCACCTTTTTCCACTCCACTCAAGTCCAATCCAGTCCACCTATAGCCACCCAACTCCAATCCAATTCAGTCCACCCCACTCCAGTCCAATCTACCCCACACCCATCCAATTCACCCCACTCCAATCCACCCTACTCCACTCCAGTCCAGTCCACCCCCCTCCAGTCCACACCACAACAATCCAATTCTCCACACTCAATCCACCCCACTCCACTCTAGTCCAATCCACTCCACTCAAATCCAGTCCACTCCACTCTAGTCCAATCCAACCCACTCCAATCTACCACAAGCAAATCCACACCTCTCCAAAAAATACACCCACTCCAATCCAATCTGCCCAACTCCAATCAAATCCATGCCACTCAAATCCACCCCACCTCACTCCAATCCATCCCACCCTAATCTACCTCAATCCAATTCACTCCACCACACCCACCCCAGCCCAGTCTACCTCAATCCAATCCAGCCCACTCAATCCAATCCACCTCACACCAATCCAGTTCACCCTACTGCAATCGATTCTACTCCACTCAAATTCACTCCACTCTCTCCAATCCACTCCACTCCAGTTCAATCCACTCCAATCCACCCCACACCATTCCACCCCACTCTAGTCCAACCCAGTTCATCCAGTCCAACCCACTCCATCCAATTCACCACACTCAATCCAATCACCCCTACTCCAATCTAATCCACCCCATCTCAATGCAACCTGCCCACCCACTCCATCCACCCTATGCCACCCCAATCCAATCAACTCCATCCAATTCACCCCACCCCAACCCACCCTACTACAGTTCACCCCAATCCAATGCACCTTACCCTATTTCAACCCACCCCTCTAATCCAATCCACCTCATCTAGTCCACCCTACTCCAATCCACCGCAATCCAATCCACCCCACCCCACCCCACTCCAATCTAATCCACCCACTCTATTCTAATCCAATCTACTTCCATCCACCCCATTCTACCCCAATCCACACCACCCCAGTTCAGTCCACCCCACTCCAAGCTAATCAATCCAGGCCACCCCTCTCTAATAGAATCCACCTCACCCAATGCCAATCCACCTCTCTCCAGTCTAATCCACCCCACTCCAGTCCAATCCACTCAACTCCAATCCAATGAATCTTATCCACCCCACTCCATTCCACCCCAAACCACCCCATTCCAAACCAATTGACCCTAGCCCAATTCATTCCACCACACCCTGGTCCTATCACTCCAAGTCATTCCACCCACCCCAGCCCCTTGAGACAATCATGGGTGAGTAGCAGCGCTTTACAGAAACTGATTGATTGAGTCCAATTTAACCCATCCCACTCCAATCAACTCCACTTCAATCCATCCCAATCCACCTCATCCCATTTCAAACCACCCCACTCCAATACAATCCACCCCATCTACTCCACCCTCTTCAATCCACCCTACTCCACTCAATTAACCCCATTTAAACCCATTCCAATCCACCTTTCCCTACTCCAATCCTGTACATCCCACTACTTCAATCCACTCCAGCCCACACCATATTATATTACCCCACTTCCCTCTACAATACTCCTTTCTACCATATTCTCTGCCACTGAATCACTTAACTCTACTCCCCATACTATACTCTACGATACTGTACTCCAACAAATTCACTCTATGACACTATTCCCCCACTCCACTCTACGACACTCAACACCACTAACTTTTAGCCATGCTGAACAGCAGCCACACTCGTGTATGACATTGCAAAAACACATTGCCAAAGCCTTGAGCTCTTGTAAAGGCGAGACCAATTGGCTTTGCCATTGCTTGTTTTTTCATGCAAGGGGACAGTAAGAGGCTTAATTACAAGCCCACTGCACCACCGGTTAGCCACTTTTAATATAGAAAAAAGTGACAGAGGAGTGGCGTAAGAGCCTTGTATATAAGCCTCTGGGATCAGATGTATGAAAGACATTTTCTGGTCGCAAACAGCACATTGGGCCATGTGTGACTGGGAAACGGCTTTTCCTAATCCTACTCGGCGAGTTGGTAACATGTTACCAACTCGAAAAAAAGGTTTGCAAGTCGCTTTTAGGAAGTGCGTGCCATGAGTGTCCCTTCCTTGTAGCGAGTTGCAGGGGGATGTAAGATTGTTTCGTGACTGTGATGGCAGTTACAAAACAATCACAGTTACCACCAGCTTCAAGTTGATGGTAACACATTCGCAAATTAGAAGAGGTTCCCATGGGACCTCTTCCCCTTTGTGAATAGATCAAAACTACTTTTTCAGAGCAGGTGATGGTCCCAGGGACCACTGCCTACTCTGAAAAAATTAAAAGAACGTTTTTCATATTTTTGTTTGAAACACATCCCCTTTTCCTTTAAGGAAAACAGACTGCATTGTTAAAAAAATGCTATATTTAAAAAGTAGTCACAGCCATGGGGGTTGCTGTCCTCAGCAGCCCACCATCCCTGTGAGTGTGGCCACTCCCAATGGACTCACACATTGCAACCTACCTCATGAATCTTGATCAGGTAGGTATTTTGCGACCCCATTGGGAATCGCAAACAGCGTTAAACACACTGTTATGCATCCCAGTTTGCAATTTCCTAATAGCGAATCGCTAAGATTCAATATTAGGAAATCGAAAACCCAAACCTACATACATCTGGCCCTAAGTGTTTTGCCCAGAATCATCAGATGTTCAGAGATCTCCGGCATTGGCCAGTTCCAAAGTCGTTAGGTCAGCACGTTAGGCCACATTTTCTCCCAATGTGTGTCAAAGCCCACAGCAAGCAAAGTGACTGCCTTGAGTTTGGTAAAAAATGCTGATGTTGGAAGCGCCAGCCTCACACACACAGTGAAGTCACCTACCATTGCATGCATCTATATGCTTCTCTAGAGCCTCTTCTACAGACATGGCAACCAGAGAGCAACAGGTCAACCTGTAAATCTCCTCCTGTCATTCCACACGACGGTGAAGCACTACTACGTATGCTCATTTTGGTCAGGCATCCTCATGAGTTAGTGTTCCATGTACCTGAAGACCCTGGAAGCTGGGAGCTGTAGCTAAAGCAAGGCAATGCCAGGCCCTGGTGTGTCGTTCGAGTGATAGACTTCCTGTAAGCAATTATTTATTACTCTCTTTAAAGATCTTTTTATAGTTCTGCTTGCTGGAATTCACTTTCCCATTTCTTGCATAGACCCACAATATGTTAAAGATTTAGTGAAACATAACATGTTGCAAACAGCTGTATTTAAAATGATTTGTAGAGTCGTTAACTAATATGTGACCATGTTATCTAAAAGCTAGAAATAATCTCACAGAGGAGCAAGCAGTTTGTTCTATATTTGTATGTGTTTTCCTCACTTGTCGGTGATAGTTACACTTTGAATTTTTTTTTAGAAATAAGTGAATACGATTTGCTACTGTAATTGTACGATGTTTAAATATAGCACTGCGCCCTGCTTGTATGCCTTTTTTCATCTGTATCTGGTATTTAACACGATGGAGAAACATTTTTGTATCCGCTTTAAAATTAGCAGAGCGCACATGCAAGCTTCTTTGTGACTAGAGGTTTGGTTCTTTTTTAGCAAGGCTGTGTGCTTTTCTATACTCTAGTAGAACTGCTCTATATCAGTGTGTCACTATTTCGCCTAAACACATTTATGCTCACTTTAGGAATACCAGCCAGGATTGATAGTTTCCACAGATTACATTGCAAACTCCATCCCTGAAAGGCCATCTTAATGAAGGCCATATATAGGAAGAATAGGAATATTATAGAGCTTATTTACAAGCCCCTTGCGCCATCAGTGCATTACTTTTTTGGTTGCTCCAGCCGTGCACAGTGCAGACCCATGTCTATGAGGCCACAAAAAGCTACTTTGCACGGCTTTTCATGGCCTTGTAGATGTGGTATAAGACAGCATAGCTTAAGTCGCTGCATTGCCTTACTCTGCATGGGGGGGTGTTCCATGGGTGTTGCGGTCGGTTTTCCCATGTAATACCCATGGGTTTAGATGCATTCCCAGATTTACAAGGATACACCTGGGAATGAGACAAAACCCTACACCTCCGCAGAGGAGAAGTAACAAGGAGAAATATTGTTATTCCTCTTTCTATTTGTGCTGCACTCTGTAGCATATCTAGAAAGAGAAAAAAAAGCCTCTTTGAATTGTGCTTGTGAAAGAAGGTGCCCCTTCCTGCACAAAAACAATCTTGCCAACAATGCAGACACCCTTGTACCATAGTGCAAGGGTGCCTGTGTTGGCACTAAGCACCAAATTGTGCAATGGCTGAATGGAGAGTGTATACCAAATTGTCTCGTGGTTATTTAAATGTTGTTGTCAGTATTACATTTTTCTTGATGCCTTATGGTCCCACTTATTTTTGTTTTAAGGTAATAGCTTCATTATTTGTGGGTCTAATATAGACTCCATTGTGCATCTATATGATATTGGACTAAAATAATATCTCTCTATGGGACCACAGTTCTTTTCCAAAAACAGTTTTACCCTGGTCCCTAAGTAACCAAGGTTGTTTTTCCTTGTTTATATATAGCTGTGGTACGGATAGCCCATCTAAAATTGAATGTTAAACTGTATTTTGATGATTTACTGATGTCATCATCATCTGCTTTGAATTCTGACAATAATGTGCATATTGTGTTGTTGCTAATTTACATTATTCTTTTAGAGTGTTTAGTAGTATTGATGTTTAGTAGGCTAAATCTTTACAGACATTTTGGTCAGCCTATGGTTTTCATGTACGTTACAACTTAGTTTTGCACAGCATATCTGTGACATTGATTTTGGGATTGCAATAAAGCTATGAAACTTTATTCGGTTTGGAATCTGAGTGTTAAATTGTTCATGGTTTTTTAGTATTGTTTCTCATATAATGTCATTGATTTATGATTGATTGATTCTGACTACTACACGTTTTGCAAAGTCCTAATTGATTCTGACTGCTAAACTTTTTGCAAAGTCTTAAGGTTCAGTCGACCTCTATAGGTGAGATTGGTAATAATGTCTCATCTGAGCACTGGTGGTTGTTAAACCCGGAACCAAGAAGAAGAAATTCTTCTCTGAGGCCCCTGCGCTTCCACAGTTTTTGGTAGCAGAGCTATGGTTTTGTCTTGTGAGGAAGAGAGTCCGAATTTGCCCACACTGTGACTTGTTCTTGGTGTAGTGTAAGGGTTGATGAAATTCCAGGGTTGTGTTACAAGTGTCCGGTATGTGTTTTGAGTAGGGTTTGCACTTGCAATGCTTTGGCTAAATTGCGGTGAAGTGTGATGTATGAAATGAATAGGTAATTGAGTAGGGAGTTTGTCAACTCCAAGTAAGAGAGTGGGGAGTTGGCATACTTCAAGTGTACGTTACTCTTTGTGCTTAAAAATTGCCCTTGTGGTTGTTGATGTGTTTGGGTCCTGCGAGGCCTAAGACTCAGGAGTATTGTACAAGTGTATGGAGACACTTAGTTAATTTATTGTCCGCGGTGAGGTGTTGGTCGATTGAGCGCTGTCCACAATACCAGTAGATTTTCCCTTGAGTGTATGTGTTGTTGGTTAGTATTAGGTGAATCCTGAGTGCACATGGAGGATCCGTACCAATCAGAGTGAGGTTTGCAGGTCAAATCTCACTTGCTGTTGTGAGAAACCACAGCCTGAAGAGAAGCTGTTTCTGTAAAAGGCCACAGTCAAAATTTCTGTAGGGCTTTCAAAGCGTTTGAGTCCTACCCATAGTGAACAAACAGGTTTTGGTTTTTGTGCTCCCAATTTTTGCATTTGGGTTTTGCGTGAGAGGTGTATAAGATGGCTCTGAAGTGATTCACAGTTGCTGAACGAAGTGAACTTGACGTCATTTGTGTCCACGCTAGGATTGGTCAGTTGGTGAGATAAGCTGTGCACGGACTGGTGAACAAGACTGCACTACTATAGTTTGAGAACAGCTTGTGTAAAGTATTGTGGGATTGAAAATGATTTCTCGGTTTCGTAGATTTTGTGTTTGTGAATTAGATTTGTGTAAAAATTAAGTTTTTCATAGCATTAAGGAGTGCATTGAGAGGAAGTGTTTTCATTCCAGTTAGGGAGGGTGAGCGTACTCCACCTGAGGGTACATCAGAATTCAAAGTAATGGAGGAGAGAGGAGTTTCAGCATGTCTTTGGGCTTTGGGTAAATCAATGGGGCAAAATAGCCAAGAAGGAAGGTACTTCTGCCTTCCCTAGTTACAAAACATTTACTTTAAGAATTGTGGAGAATCTGAGGAGGCTGTTGTATAAAAGCTCTTTCCTAGACCTGCACAATTTGAAGCACTTGCTATTTGGGAATTAGTTGCAAGACAAAAAGAGGCTCAGAACTTTGAAAGGAGAATGAGGAAATCAGAAAAGACGCTAGCAGTAGCTAGGTGGGATGCAGAGCAAAGAATGTGGAGAACAGATACATTACACGCAGTGAAGTTATTTCATTAAATACTCAGGAAGGTGATGGAAGTGTTAAATCTAAAGCCAAAAAGAGATCTGAGGAAGATACAGAAAATAAACTGGTGAAAATAAAAAGGGTAGTAGATGTCGAGAGTGATTCAGATGATGAATTTATAACTCAGTTGTTGCAGAATCATCCCACATCGTATAATGCATTCACATCAGTAAACAAGAATGTAGACCTGAATGTTCCCACAGCTCCAGTTGCACAAAGCCATGTTCAGATGATTCCAAATGTGCCTATTGCTAATGTTGCACAGGTGCCAGTGATTTATCCAACAGGTCAAAATGTTAATACAGTTCAGAATGTCCCAGTTCCAATTATGCCACAGCTACTTCAGAATACAAGAATGACTCAGTTTGAGTCCACATCTAATGCACAGACACCTGCACAAATTGTGAACCAGAGACAAACAATACGTTGGTATTCTCCAGTAACAACACCACAGAATGTTGCCCCGAGTCAGTCAAATCAAGTTTATGGCACAGTATTAACTGGCCAAATTAATGTTTTCGCAAAGTCAGTCGAGTTTGTCAGGACCAGAAGCATTAACAGGTCCAGTAGTTCAGTTGTACGCCCAAGGTAATAATGAGAGTCGGCTCCAGATTCCAAATTCATTATCAGTAATGAATTCCCTTTTTGGGACCAATGCAGAAATGAAGAAACTGAGCACTACTATGCCAGCCATCACCCCTATGATTAATTTTGGTTCGAACCGGACACATAATGGAGTTGGTCACTGACTGATGTGACATGTCCCCCATGCTCTGTGGGATCATCTGTAATGGCTAAAGAGCAGGCTATGAGAGCCCCATGCAATGTACCACAGTTTATGTCCTGAGATAGTGGAAATAACATTAGTTTACAAGGGTTATCAGCACAACAACTGATTGAACGGTTAGACAATTTGAGCAAAGCATCAGTTCCAGGAAACATGCCTACGTGAGAAAGACATTAAACATGGCTAGATTAAAACTGGGATTAAATGAAAAGATTAAAGGAACCCTTGAATTAGATGGATTATACTTGTGCAAGGATGTTACTTTTCGAGCAGGACAGGTTTAAGAGAAATTAGCTAATTTGGCTGAGAAACCTGAAATTGAGATGAATAAACGTAAACAGTTGAAGAAGAGTTACAGATTAGAATTTGATGTGAGAAACATTGCAAACATGTGATCGCCTGGAATGAAAATTCACATTAAAGAATTTATTCAGAGCATTCAAACATGGGTAGCATTAGATTATTGGGAAGGCAGATGGGAAAGAAAAGAAATCAGAAGAAAAAGCCAACTGCATCATCAAATGATGTAAAGCAGGCTAAAGGAGCTGTGAAAATGATGCCAATGAGAGAAATTCCTGGAAGGAATTTTGTTCACGTTGCTGGAGCAGAAGTGACATATTGCCATTGACAAATGATTACCCAAAGTTGAGGGAGAAACCATTGGAATGGTACAAGCAAACAGAGATGTTTGTCAAGCTTGCACAGTGATTGTGGGAAAATCTGAACCCTTTATTTGAGATTGTAGTTCCAGCAGATTTGTGGTTTGAGCGTAAGCAGAATATTGATTGGCCAACGCGTGAGCTGCCAACAGATGCAGTAACAGGTGCACCATCTGAGGAGGTGATGAAAAACTATTACAAGTTGATTGAGGTTTTGAAAACTAGAGGTTTCCCTAAGGGTATTGATTGGCAAAAGATTGACAGGTCATCTCAGGAGATAATGGAGTCTGTTCATGCTTATTATGAGAGACTTCTGAAAGCATTCAGACAATACAGTGACACCGAGATTATTAACCTGAGAAACAAGATTCATTTTGTGTTTAGATTCGTTCAAGGATTGAAGTCTGAAATTAGCAACATGATTCAGAATCATTTGATTTGCCTGTAAGGAAAGCCGATTGATGAAGTTTTGCACAAAATACTGTAGTGATGAGACTGATTTGAAGCAGAAAAGGTTGAAGGAAAAGGCAATGGTGATGCAGATAAAGTCTGCCCAAGCAGCAGGTATGCAGAGTCAACAGGAAATGCGCACTGTAGTAGGAATGCAGGGAATGTAACTGCACAGCAATATGGTGCCTCAATTCAAAGGTAGAGGTAATGAAATTCGAGTAGATCCAAATGTGAATTTGGTTGATGTTCAGAACATGAAGAAAATGCTTCCTTGTCATGCATGGAGCAAAGTTGGACATTGGAAACGGAAGTGTCCCTTTAGTAATGTAAATAATTTGGTGCAAGGTGGTGGTGTTGGGCAGATGGTTGACAACAGTCAATTTCAAAATCAGAGAGTTCAAAGGTCACGAAATCAAAACATGAATGGTCCTACTGGAGCAGTCCAAATCCATGTTCCCCAACAACAAGTACAATTTCCCCAACAGCAAATCCATGTCCCACAGCAAATGCAGATACCACAAACTCCGATGGCACAGCTACAAGTGATAGTTCCTCAGCAGAACGTGAACCAAAGAACAAATGCAAATGTAAATCAGCTAATCACACGATACCCATTGATTTATTTTAGTGTTGATGAAATGAGTGAAGAATACATGGGTTAGAGTTCAGAAGAGGAAGAATGTGTGTTGACTGACTCATTGGAGGTAGATCAGCGTAGTCCTCATGTGAATGTGAGTGTTATAGGTCATGATGTTTCATTCCTGGTTGACACTGGAGCAACTCATTCCACTGTCAGATCAGGAGACGTCCCTAATGTCCCCCTTTCAGGAAGAGTAGTTCAGGTTGTAGGTGTAGTAAACCAGAATTTGGTAAACCCCATTACAGAGCTCATTGCAGTTAAACTAGAAACCTTTGAGGGTCTGAACCAATTTGTAGTTTGCTATTCAAGTCCTGTGAGTCTATTAGGAAAAGACTTACTATACAAATTAAAATGTTCCATCCCTTTTACACATGAAGGGATAGCAATTCAAACCAATAGCGATGATGAAACTTCCAGTCAAACTGATGATATGTATCCTCTCATTACATTGTTTCCTGCAATGATAGTTAAATACTTGAATTACAGGCGACAGTAACGCTGAGACTTTGGGATCTCTCTGGAAAAGATATCAGACTTATTAGAGGTATTGAACCGGTCAAAGTGACTGTTAAGCCAAATGCAATTTTCCCAAGAATACCACAGTATTACATGATCCCAGAAGTAATTGAATGTATTACCACAGTAAATGCAGATTTTGTTGAGCAGGGAGTATTAAAAGAAGTGATGGGAAGCCCATGTAATTCACCAATTATGGGATTGTGAAAGCCAAGTGGGAAATATTGCATACTTCAGGATTTGAGAGTGGTTAACGAAATTGCGGTATCCTGGTGTCCCATAGTACCAAATCCAACAGTGATTTTATTTTGGATTCCATGTGACGTAGAATGGTTTACAGTTATTGATACATCCCAAGCATTTTTTTCAGTGCCTTTCCTTGAGGATAGTCAATTCCTCTTTTCATTCCCATTAGGCAACCATGTGTAGTCATGGTGTCGTACTCTACAGGGGGTTTTGGAAACTCTGTCCATTTAAAATCAGATCCTGAAGAGGAACTTAGAGTCTTTGAACGTGCCATTTAAGTCTGCTTTAGTGCAGTACATTTGGGTGAGAAAGGACACAAGCTTTCCCCTGCTAAATTACAGTATTGTTATAAAGAAGTAAAGTACTTTGGTCACCAACTTGAGAAAGATGCAAGGAAAGTGTCCTGAGAAAGAGTTGCAGCAATTATGTAAATGAATCCCACAGCTACACAGAGAGATGTCAAAATGTTTTTGGGCATGGTGACCTACTGTCACCAAAAGATCCGATTTTTTCAGTAATTTCCAAACTATTGCAGAAGTTGATACACAAGGAAGTCACAAATTCAGCTCCCTTCAATGAAGAAGGCATGAAAGCTTTCACTGAGTTGAGAGAGAGTTTGTGCACAAATGGTTTTGCACTGTTTTGTCACTAATGTGATGGTTGTCCTCTTTCTGTTTTGACGCAGGTGCATGGAGGAACAAACAGGCAAGTGGCATTTTTTTTCCACCACATTGGATCCTATCGCTGCTGCTTTGCCCGGCTGTTTAATGACGTGAGCATCAGTCAAGGCGATGGCATTGTGATGAGACACCCTTTAATTATTTATGTCCCATACTCAGCTGAAGTTCTCCTAACCAGATCTAAGACCCAATATTTGACCAATGTCCGTCTTACCCGTTATGAGTTCTTCATCCTTGGATCTGCAAATGTAACAGTCAAGAAGTGTACGGTCTTAAATCCTGCCACATTAATGCCTTTCAATGTTGATGATTCAAATGATGTTAGTGAAATGGAGCATGACTGCCTCGATGTCACTGAACTGTGCACTAAACCCATTCCTGATATTCAGAATACTCTTTTAGAGGAGAATGAGCAAGTTGTTTTTGTTAATGGCTCCTGTACAAGAGACAGTGCAGGTACTCTGAGAGCTGGTTATGCAGTTTTGTACCCTCTCAGGAGTGGTTGAAGCCTCACGACTCCCAGGAGTCGTTTCTGCTCAAGCGGCCCAATTGGTTGCTCTTACAAGACCATGCTGTGTATCAGAGCAGCTCAAAGTGACAATATTTACAGATAATCAATACGGATTTGGTGTTGTGCATGACTAGTGCCATGAAATTAAAAGGTTGCAAGAAGAGGCAACAGAGGAAGAACACAGAGGTTGGATAAAAGCAGGTTGTGCTCAAAGAAAGGGAATTGATGTCTGGATTTCAAATGAATGGAAAGTTGTGTTGCCAGACTGTTTGTTCAACTCGATGGCTAGGTATTATCATGGGCAGGTTCATCCCAGCAAGTTCATCTCGGCAGAGATGCAAGGATTCGCACTTTCAAGCAGACATGGTACAACCCCGGATTTAGATTGGTTGCAGAAGCTGTCTGTCACAGATATGTTACATGCCAACAAATAAATGTAGGGAAACGCACTGTGGTTAATTTGAGCCACATAGGCAGATCAGTAGGTCAATTTAACAGAATGCAACTTGAGTTCATTGAAGCGCCTGCCTGTAATGGATTGAAGTATGTATTGGTCATTGTGTGTTTATTCTCCTATTGGGTTAAGGCTTATCTAGCACGTAAGAATGATAGTCTCAGTGTAGCTAAGCTGCTGCTCAGGGAACTAATACCTAGGTGTGAATTCCCAACTTCTTTGGAATCAGATTGAGGAACTCATTTTAATAATGAGATTGTAACGTTGTTGGGTGCAACACTGAACATTGAGCAAAAAATTGCATTGCAGTTACAGACCAGAGGCATCTGGATTGGTGGGTTGCTGGATTGGTGGAGCAAATGAATGGAACACTGAAAGCTCGATTGGCAAAGGTTTGTGTCTCTTCAGCATTGAAATGGCCTGATGCATTATCACTTGTCCTGATGAGCATGCATAGCACCCCTGATAGGAAGACAGGACTGTCTCCCCATGAGATTCTGGTAGGTCATGCAATGAGGCTACCAGCAGTACCTGCAAATGTACTCATGAGCATAACTGCTGATTTAGTGCTGGATTATTGCAACGTTCTGGCTAATGTGGTTCACTCTTTGACTCATCAGGTAGAAGCAACAATACTTCAAATGGCCCAAGAACAGTGTCACAGCTTGAAATCTGGAGACTGGGTTGTAATAAAGAAGCATGTGAGGAAGATTTGCTTAGAGCCAAGGTGGAAAGGACTGTTTCAAGTTATCTTGGTGACAACAGCAGCTGTGAAGTGTGCTGGTGTTCCGAACTGGATCGATGCAAGCCATACACAAAATGTTCTCTGTCCTATTTAAAACAAAGAGTCTGGTGCCGCAAGAGGAAATGCAGATGAAGAATGGGTTTGACCTCATCAAGCTGTGAACCAGTGGCTGAAGCAGAAATTATGCAAAGTGATGAAGGTACAAGCAGTCTTCATGCAGATAAAGGTGCCGATAAAGGTACAGACAAAAGTGCAAGAGAGCAAAGTCAAAGTCAACTAATTCCTGCCGGTGCAGCAAACGTTGTGAAAGCAGTTTTGCACGAAAAGAGAACTGTGAAAGGAGATAAATGGCCTGCAGCTGCTCATGAACTGGTTGTTTATAAACTCCAATCAATAACAGTCGGAGTCAAATCAGAGTGAAGATGAAGATGGTTCTGTAAAGAGAACGAAAAGGAAAAGAATGCCAAGTCGCAGATAGTCTTCACCTGAATGGATCTACATTGTCACAAATGAATACAAGAGCAAGTTTATGGCCTTTTGTTTTAACCGTGAGAATTCAGTTGAAAATTCTGGAACTTGAAATTGCATTTGAACTGAATTTTTAAATAACCTTGTCAATTGAGCAGCAAAGACATTACACTCTAGAAGTAATAATAAGCTATCATCGGATTGTGTTCTATTGGAGACGTTTGAACTGTTTTTTGAGAGCTTTAGTTGAATCTTGAAGAACGTTTTTCAAGATCAAGAACTGGTGTAGATAGTGCAAAGATTTTGAAAAGGTGCTTTGTTTTTGATTCTGCTAATATATTTTTCTATTTTTCTTTTCTTTTCTCCTCTGATTCTTCAGAAGCCATGAATCCTGGACAGGACAAACACAGTAGATGTAAATATGTGTACATTGGTTTAATTATAGTATGTTTGATTGCATGCAATTTATTGATTGCAGGAATGAGTGTTTCATTGAAAGGAAAGGTACAAAGTACAGCAACTTCAGTGCTGAGAATGACAACATCCAAGCATGATAAGTTCTACAAAGATGAGGGATTGCTTTATTTAGAAGACACAAAGGGAGATTTATCTTCTAATGTTTATTACAGTTTGGTATATGAGTATGTTGACACAATGAATGTGCATGATTGTTTTGTGTATACACAAATTCCTTTGTGAGTACAAGAAGGAATAACTTATCATAGCTTACCACTAATTTATGGTACTAGTTGCAGTTTATTATTAACTCATCTGTACAATCAAGAGTACATTCTGTATTTCTAGTCTAACTATGACTTAGTTTTTTTATTTTGTTCCTCTTATTCAGCATTTGAGCAGCATTGCAAAGGCTAGGAACATAGATATAGTAGGATGTTTCTTTGAGCCTACACTGGCATTTGGCACAGCATACGCACATTGGAATAACTTTACAAGTCTTCTCACAGAGGTAGAAAAAGAGTTTATTAATCAAGTAGATGATAGAAGAAAGGCAATGAAAGAAAAGGGTATAGGTAGGAAGAAAAAAACAGTTCCCAACACCTGATACACAAGGATGCTTAGCTTTTGATTGGCAATTTATAGGTAAGCTTTGTATATATAGGCCGTAATCAAAAGCTGACAATAAGTTTACAGGAACGTGTGAATGCAGACGTGTTTCTGTTCAAGAGTGTATGGGATTTTATGCTAAATGAACAAGACCCGCTGTACCTGGTGCTGATTACATCTTTAGAAAGAACGCTTTTTACAAGTTGCCGAAAGGCTGGTATGGTATATGCTATTTAGAAGAAACACCCGGAACAACGACTCTGAAACCGCAAAGTTGTGAAAAACGAAAGCGAAAGAACGCTTTCAATTTCCATGACTTCGTGGTTTTGTTACCTTAACCACGCATGTCTGAACCACATACATGTGTCGTTAAGGTACAGAAGAAGGGAGTCGGAGTCGACGCAGTGAAGGAGGAGGTAAGTTGGGCTGGGACTGGGGCTGTTTTTTGGGGGGAGGTGGGGTGGGGTGGATGGCACAGGGTAATTAGGGTTTGGGGGGTCAGGGTTTAGGTTTAAGGGGTGGGTTGGGGGTTGGGGTGTTTAGGTTTTAGGGGCGGGGTGGGGACTCAGGATATTTTTAGTTTTTGGGGTGGGGTGGGGGGCTGTGGGTGATTAGGGTTTGGGGGAGGGGGTCAGGGCTTAGGTTTAAGGGGTGGGTTGGGTGTTGGGGTGTTTAAGTTTTAGGGGCGGGTGGGGACTTGGGGTATTTTTTGTTTTTGGGGTGGGGTGGGGGCTGGGGTTGATTAGGGTTTGGGGGGTCAGGGTTTAGGTTTAAGGGGTGGGTTGGGGGTTGGGGTGTTTAGGTTTTAGGGGAGGGGAGTTGGGGTTGTGGTAATTTTGGAGGTGAGGTTGGGGTAGTTGTGGGATGGTGGGGTCGCGATAATTTTGGAGGGTGGGGGGTGGTGTGCATGCTGATCATTAATGCCTTTACCAGGAATGCGTTTACAACGGAAAATCGTTGTAAACGCATTTGTGGTAAAGGCATTAGTGATAAGAAAGAGGTCGTTGTTCCGACCTCGTTGTTGAGCCATGGGTGCTTGCAGCACTTGTGGTTCCGACATATAACCACAATTTAGAAGTAGCCTTTCTGAAAATTTACCAAGTGGATTATATTGACAATCCAGAAGGGACTGGGAGACCTAAAATGAGATTTAAAAGAGGGGCAAATAGTTCAGAGATTACAGGTGGTATTTTTGGAGCTTTTATTCCATCAGTATGTGTGATCTTGAATGACATAAAGATAAGGTTATCAATGATTTTAGATGAGATGTCAACTGATTTTTCAGGTGCAATGATCCTAATGGACACAGAAATGTTTGTGGCAAGGTCTACGATTCTTCAGAATCGCCTTGTGTTAAACATCCTTTTAGCAAAGGAGGGCGGAGTCTGCAGAGTTTCAAAGGAGATACTTATCTAATCTGACAAGTCTGAAAAATGACTTAAATGACCTAAAGGAGAGAAATGTTTGGGAGACAATAGGTGAAGGATTCTCAAAAGTAGGATCTTGGTTTGGCAACTTGGGAAATTGTTTTGTGAGAATGATTTTGAGACCTTTAATGATTGTGACATTGTGCATAATTTGTGTACTTCGATTTTACAAAGCTTACTATTCCTGGAGAAAACAAACAGCAAAGAATAGACAGAGGAGGGAAGGAACGGGAAAAGAGAATCTGAGAAACAGATATTATCAGACAATGAAGAGAATTGACAATTATCGCAAACCTAAAGTTTTGAGTTGTCTCATTGTTAATGAGAATAGTTATTTTGTGACGGCTTAGATTGCGGTCAGAGGAGGGACTGAGAGAGATTGAATTTTATTAATGAATTAGTGGCATAGAAGTTAGCATATGGTGATTAATCAACCAACATTTAAAGGCCTAACAGAGAAATTAACATGAGTTGTAAAATGTGCACCTTTGAATTACGGTGAACCATGTGGCCACAATTCGTATTAACACTACGTTTTGACATGAGAGTTTACATTTATATTAAATGAAAGTACGAAAATGAGCTAATGTGAAAGAATGTTTTATTAAAAATAGATCAAGAATTGAAGTATTAAATTAATATGAATTAAACATACTTATATTTATTACATACATTTTATGAATGCAAGTCAAATGTGTGCAGAAAAATAAATGCATGTTTAATTTTTTCTAACATGTTATAAATAATGGTTGCAATTGAATAATTTATTTTTCATACATAATTTGTAAGGTGCGCAATAGGTTTATTAAGGTAATCAATGTATTGAAGTATATTAAGGCTTTCTTAGCTTGACGAGGCCTGTAAGATTCATTTTGCAGCAGTAATGAAAATTCACTCGTTTATTCTGACCCCTCTGACCTGAAATCTTTTCCTAGGCTGTTAATATCCTGTTGTATTGAAGGCAAGAAACATGTTTCAGAAGTAACAATGTTACACTATTGTTCTAGCTGTCGAACAGGACAGAAACTTTCTAGTTCTTGTGTGAAATGTATTAGTTTGGTTTACTGTGTGTTGTGAGAAACGATCTCAAGTAACAAATAACTAGAAAATGTAATATTTTGTTAGAAATGTGTGAAATCATTCTATGACAAAGCACTTTTGCTGAGAAGATTCATAATAGTAACAGAATTGGTGGTGGCATGTGCAGCCAAACTAACATCCGAAGTGCGTCCACCTGAAGGAATACTTTTAATGAGTGAGAAACATTGAACTTCAGTTCAGTCCATCTCCTCCCCTGTTTCGATGTAGTTCAGAACACTGTTGGAGTCTAAGGGGGTCATTACGACCCTGGCGGTTGACGGAGAAGTGGAGGTTTTACCGCCAACAGGCTGGCGGTAAAAAAAAATGGAATTATGACCATGGTGGTTACCGCCATGGTCATCCGCCACTTCTCCGATCAGACCGCCATGGCGGAGACGACCGCTGGGCTGGAGACTTGGGTCTCATGACCCAGCTTACTGCCATGGATTTCATGGGGTTTGGAACCGCCATGAAATCCATGGCGGTAAGCACTATCAGTGCCAGGGAATTCCTTCCCTGGCACTGATAGGGGTCTCCGCCACCCCCACCCCCTCCCCTGAGTCCATCCCCGACACCCCCCACCCCTCTGTCGCCCCCAAAAGTTGGCAGGACCCCCCTCCCCACCCCTACCAGACATCACAACACAGACACACACCCGACACGCATGCAGGCACCACCAACACACATTCCTGCACACACAACAAACATGCCAACAGACACACACACAGTCATACACGCACACCCTCATTCAGACATACACGCACACATCCATACAGACATACATACAGACAAACACACACACATTTCCATTCACACTACACCCCGCATGCTTACACGCACTCACACACCCCCTCTACATACTCACACGCACACCCCCATGCACCCACACATCACACAACACCCCCACCCCCCTCCCCTAACGGACGATCAACTTACCTTGTCCGTTGATCTTCCAGGAGGGGACGGGATCCATGGGGGCTGCTCCGCCACCACCACACCGTCAACAGAACACCGCCACGCCGAATCACAGAACGTGATTCCGTGGGCAGTGTTCTGTTGACGTGTCGGTGGAGGTGGAGCAACCTCCACTTCCCCGCCGCCCGCCAGTATGGCTGCTGGTGGCTCTCCGTTCGGAAAAGAACGGAGGGCTGCCAGCAGTCATAATACGCCGGCGGTCTTCAGCACGGCGGTCCCTCGACGGTCTTGTCAAAAGACCGCTGAGGTTGAAATGACCCCCTAAGTCTGCTGTCATTCTCCTTTCTCTAAGTTTCCTGATGACTTTTCTCATCATGGTCTTAATTGCCATATTCCGTTATGTGGTTCAGTACTAATATGCCCAACTAATTATGAACTTCTGATTCGTCCTATGTGCATCCTGTGTTCTGCACTGTACTGATGCCACTGTCAACTGACGCCGGAAGAAGGTTGCCCTCCTGTCTTGATGAATCATCGCTGTATGCTGTCCCATGAGGAGGGGTATAACTAAATGTGTTTTTTGCATCCCTTTTCATTTGGGTAATTACACTAGCGTATTTTTATAGTGAGTTGGCCTAATTAGAGGTTATTCCTAATTATTTTTGTCATTCTTTTATTTTTGCTTTTGCTCGCATTTGTTAGCCTGCTCCCACACATGCAAGTCTGAATTTGTACTAGTGATAGAATGGTTCAGCTCTGAAACCTGAAATCTGAAATTGAATGTTAAACTGTATTGCGATGATTTACTGATGTAACCATAATCTGCTTTGAATTCTGCTTTGAATTCTAACAATAATGTGCATATTGTGTTGTTGCTAATTTACATTGTTCTTTTAGAGTTTTTAACAGTATTGATGTTTAGAAGGCTAAATCTTTTTAGACGTTTTGATCAGTGAATTGTTTTCATGTATGTTTACAACTTAGTTTTGTGTACCATATATGTGAAATTATTTTTGGGATTGTAATAAAGCTTTGAAACTTAATTTGGTTTGGAGTCTGAGTGAGTGTTAAATTGTTCATGGTGTTTTAGTATTGATTATGTTATAATGTCATTGATTTGTGATTGATTGATTCTGACTACTACACTCTACGCCAAGTCCAAAGGTTCAGTCAACCTCTATAGATGAGATTGGTAATGGTGTCTCATCTGAGCGCTGGTGGTTGTAGAACCCGGAAGGAGAAGAAATTCTTCTCTGGGGCCCCTGCACTCCCACAATGTCCTACTTGTAAGCAAAACTATGATTACATGCGTTTTTATGTGAATGATCCAATACTTGTCAGTTTTCTGTTTGCTTTTGAGGCTTAAGCAAACTGAAAAGGTGAATACTGAAACATGGCACTGTAGCATCTTTGATGTTAAAGACAGGAAAACCACATGGTCATCACTTAACTTACCAAATGTATGGTGATAATTGATATTTCTGAAAGAATATTTTGTTAAGACGATATTTTTACTCAGTATTTTGGCACACAACAAATTGAGGCAAAGAATACCATAGGCAGGGGTGTCATGAACGCCCACTTTAGGTGCTTCAGCTGGGGTGGGTGTCACTAAGCAGTTCTGTGTAAAATATAATGTTTAGATTGGTATTTAGAGCTTCTTTGACTTTAATGTTCAAAGGTGGTGTTTCTGAACAGAATCTCATAAACAACACCGCTATAGGATAGTAAGACGTAGCTGTGGGGAAACAAATGTAACAAGAGCGTAATAAAGGAGATGGATGAATGGATGGATGGATTTTTTGAGAATTTAGGTGTGATGTGCACTGTTTGTCCAGATTCACATGGGGGAACAACAACCTGGACAAGTTGCCAGGGTCACTTGCTTCACTTCTCCTCTCAGTGTCATTTGGCAGCATATCTTTCAATGGGTTGATGTCAGTATATCAATAATAAAAAATATTGTCTGACATAAATATCATATCCTAAATATCATTTAAAGCATTATTGCTCCCTTGGGTGTAAATTTCCTATTAATAACTTAAATCTGGCAATACGTTTATCAGCAATATTTAGAACACAATATTTTTGTCACACAATGTTTAGGGTAAAATATTTTGATACTATGCCATTCAAAATCGGAGGTAAATACTTTTCCTGGCTTTTACCCTTGGCCACGCAAATGGTGTCCAGATGAGAAACTTTGTACACTAATGTTCTGAAATGCGGGGACAGCAGTGCTGGAAAAGAGAGTTTTATAATCACTGAAATTAAAATAAATATAAACAATTTGATTGTGGCACGCTTTTAACAATATGCCCTGAAAATGAGCTCTCATTTGTAATACAGTTGAAATAAGTTTTTGAAAAATGGCTCACCAAAGACAACAAACCAAAGGTACAATTTTGATCATCATATATTAACAAGAAAATGCAGGAACAATGTGTCCTAAATTCTTACATTAAAAACAATGTTGACTTTGAAAAAAATAGCTCCAATAAAAGAACGTAGTGATGAAAGGAATGGCCAGAATTATTTTAGCATTCAAAAGATTAACTGGACAATTTCAGAAGTTCGATCATAATGCATTTTATTAGTATAGTCGATTAACTGCTTGTTTTCAAATATTTACTTTGAATGGGACAGTTGCAGCAGTTCGCAGCAAAACTGCATAGTTTTTTTTAATTGGACTATTGTAATACAACCTAGAGTAAAAACAGTTTGACAGGGATAATAATGGGTGCTTGAAGTAATAAAAAAGATTTAGAATTACATAAGAGGCCAGAAGGCTGACAGTCAATTACAGATCATAGGAAATGAGGAATTTTAGTTTGTGGCATTACTGCATCCTGAGGGCCTCGCTGGAGTAGCCAGAGGACTGGACACTGATATGACAACTTTTAACCATTATCACCTCCCATACCTGCATGCCATCACATACCCTCACCCTCACTCTCGTCATTCCACCACATCCCACACACTCCACCATTATATCTCTCTAATCCCGATTCCAAGCCCTGCATGCTGTACCAATGCATGGACAACCCTCCGGGCCCTGCATGGACACTCATCACCAAAGCATGCACAGCATAGGGAAACTAGCATAACCACAATACACCAACATACACAAACAAAAACTGGCAGGGGAACGACACCATAGAGGGGAAGCTACAGAAGTACAAATGTCAGACACCTGAAGCATAATACATCATTTACATCCCCACAGGAACCCCAGCCAATGTCACTGGAGAGGAGGTGCCACCATTATCCAGTCCACTAACAGAAGAGTCCCACAGTGATGACTGTAACTCTGGACTTCAGGATCTAGATGATCTACCTGGCCCATCAGGGACCACTGGCATCCGGTCACTCAAGGCCACTCACAGACCACCACAGAGCCTCCCCCATCAAGATCAAACACCACAGCATCCACCCAGCATACCAACACCTCTTTCCCCAGGACACATCAATCAGCAGTGTGCCCAACTGTACAGGGACCCCAGGCCACACCTCGCACACAAGACAATCAGGGACCTGGGGTCAGTGGGCACACCGTTCGGGGGACAGAGGCACAGGCCAACAGGGACACTGTGAGGACTGCTGTGCACCAGGGGGAGGACAGGACCAGGGAACCGACTCTCCAGGAGGCACTCTCTGAGATCCTGGGAGCCTACCAACATTACCAGGACATGATGGGCCATATCCTAGTCAATGTGCAGGAGAACAGGCGGCTGCAGGAGGGACAGTATCAGGGGATCAGGGAGGACTTGCAGGCCATTAACAACACCCTGATCTCCATAGCAGGGGTGCTGGCAGACACTGCCAACATCATGAGGGAGGAAACAGCACACCAGCTGGCTCCTGCCACTAGCCAGTCATCTGAACAACTCTCCACTCCCACTGCCGCTAGTGGCCAGGAGGCCCCGCCACAGGACCAACAGGCCACCATCACCCCTCCCCCAGCAGAAGGTGAACTACCCCGCAAATGTTCCTTGCGAACCAGACAGAAGCCAGAGTCACTTGCCAAAACCACCGCCAGGAAATGAGACTCTCCTGATTGTCCCCCTTCTGTCCCACTCAGTGACCTTGTCCACCTTGAACTGCCATTGCTCCCCTTCCTGTGTCCCCAGGGACAATGCACCTGTGCTACAAACATACTGGAACAATACCCTGGACTTTCATCCATCATCACCCCATTCCATTGTACTTTACCCTCCTTATTTTAGCACAACAATAAACACCCTTGGATAAAACTCGACTACTAGTATTTCATGTATTGCAAATTTGTATTGATTGAAACAGCTACAACCATTGCAAATGAACTATAAATAGCATGAGCATAGAGTTAATGACCTGTAGCTGGCTGTTGTGATCACACCAGGAGAATATTGTCATATCACCAACATCTGCAAAATGAATATCCATAGGTAACAGTAAGTAGGGCAAAGGAGTGGGTAATGCCAGCATGCCAATGCCACACAGAATACACCAATACTCATAGAAATGTGAAGTTGCACCGTCTCACTTGTGGGTCATTGGAAGTACTGACGTATCACTGATGTTGTGTTGTCCACATCCTCATCCTCTGTCTCCTCATCCTTACTATCCTCAGGGTCCACTTCTGCCACAGGGAGATCGCCAGTCTCCTCCTCCTGCAAAAAAGTACATGCCTGAGGGCCAGGTTGTGCAACATGCAGCATGCCACTACTTTCTGGCAGACCTTCTTGGGTGAGTAGCACAGGGATCCACCTGTCAGATGGAAGCACCTGAACCTGGCCTTCAGAAGGCCAAAGGTCCTTTCAATGATCCTTCTTGTTCGCCCAAGTGTCTCATTATAATGTTCTTCTGCCCTTGTCCTGGCATTCCTCACAGGGGTCAGCAGCCATGATAGGTTTGGGTAACAAGAGTCACCTGCAAATATTGAGGGACAACATTTAGCTACACACTATCCTATATGGCCAACACCATAAGTATACACCAACAAATACTGGGTGGGAATCAGGGCTCACCTATTAGCCACACCCTGTGCATCTGTAGTTGGGACATCACATTTGGGATGCTATTATTCCTCAGGGCAAAGGCATCCTGCACCGACCTAGGATACTTAGCATTGATGTGGGAGATGTACTGGTACACCAAGCACACCATCTGCACTTTCATGGAGTGGAAACTCTTATGATTCCTGAACACCTGTTCATTGTGGAATGAGGGTACAAATGCAATATGTGTTCCGTCAATTGCCCCAATTATATTGGGGACATGTCCCATTGCATAAAGCCCGGCCTTCACAGAGGCCAAATCCTCAACCTGGGGGAAAGCAATGTAGCTGCACATGTGTTTTATCAGGGCAGACAAGACTCTTGTTAGCACGATTGAAAACATTGGCTGTGACATTCCTGCTGCCATGCCCACTGTCACTTGGAAAGAACCAGTTGCCAGGAAATGGAGCACAAGAGGGGGGATCCACGTGGGATTATGGATAGCTGATATCAGGTCAGGTTCCAATTGGGCACACAGCTCTGTGATTGTGGCCCTGTCCAGTCTACAGGTGAGTATTATTTGCCTGTCCTCCAGGGTAGCCAAGTCCACCAGGGGTCTGTACACTGGGGTATGTCTCCATCTCCTATTCATCCGCAGAGGTAGGTATCTAAGGGGCACAAGAGTGAGTAGGCTGTCACAAACTGAACAATGGAGCCACAACAGCATTCCACAATGCGCAAACATGTTATGGGACAGTGTCATTTGTGACGTATGTTCCTATTGATCCTGTGATGCACCAATTCTCAATAGGCCTGTTCACCCCCCTGAAATGGCAACCACCTGTCCTGTGTGGAGGGACAGGTGGAAGTGAGGTAATGCCACCGACGTTGTGCGCCATGGACGTAGGCGGTCGTGAACCACCGTGCAATTCCTCATTGGTTAATATTGGGCACTATGGCGTACAGTGGCCAAAGGGGATCTAAGCCGTAGGTCGCGGCCCCAGCCTTCACTTCTGAGGAGTTGGAGCGACTGGTGGATAGGGTCCTACCCCAGTACGGACTGCTGTATCGGCCTCCAGACCAACAGCTGAGTACACTGTGAGCACGATACATGTGGCATGACTGCATGGAGTTGTGTGTGAAGGACTCGTTTAAGGGGGGTGGATGTCCTCTTGGTGGTGTACATGTTGTGGGCTGGGCTATGTGTGTGCCAATGGTGGTGCAAATGGGAATGGTGGGCCATTTGTGTGACAGGCTGGACTGTTTGTCTAATGGTGTTCTCCTGTGTGTATTGCCTCTGCAGGTCAGTGCCCATCAAAAGAAGGACATATGGCGTGCCATCGCCAACGAGGTGCGGACCCTGGAGTTCTATGGCTGGCAGAGCACCCAGTGTGAGAAATGGTGGGAGGGCCTGAGACGCTGGGGACCGAGGACCGCAGAGGCCCAGCTGGGGATGGTCTCCCAAGGAGGAAGGGGTGCCCGTCGGACCCTGACCCCCCTGATGGCCCGCATACTGGTGGTGGCCTACCCTGAGCTGGATGGGCGCTTGAGGGCATCACAGCATCCACAAGGGGGTGAGTACAGTGGCTATCATTACAACTTACAGATGGTGGGGTTGTTTCCTGGTGGTGGTTGTGTGTCCATGGGTGTCCCTAGGCCAGGCCAGACATAGCAGCGTAGGTCCTCTGGTGGCTAAGCGTTTGAATGTGAAATACTGCTTACCTAGCTTGTTAGTATTCACTTCTGGGCAGGGCTGCGTGGGTCACAGGTGTGCTGCAGTTGGCAGTGTGTGTCCCTCTTTATTCCTTGGTGTGAAGCCATTTTACTGGTAGTGCCATTCATAGAGCATAGGCCTGCTCCCTGTGTGTGAGAGTGCTGTGTAGGCCAACGGTGGTGTTGGTGCAGTCATTGACCCTGTATAGCCTTTTTCTCTCTGCCCCCCTTTCTTGTTTTGTCATCCTGTACTCATGTGCATTAGCATCATCTGGCGGAGGAGCAGAGGCATCGGCGACCGAGGGAGCTGCATCCAGCAGGACCCTCGAAGCAGAGTCCACCGATGCTGAGGGCACCAGTGGGACGGAGGGCGAGGGGATCACCACGGCGGAGACTGGAGGGGACAACACAGACTCTGATCCCTCCTCCGATGGGAGCTCCCTGGTGGTGGTGGACACCTCTGTGACCACCCCAGCTGCATGTACAGCCCCCACCCCCTATACCAGCACCACCCTCCCAGTAGCCCCTCAGCAAGTTGCCTGTGCCCGCTCACCCATGGGGGTGGACATCTCCTTCACCCCAGGCACCTCAGGCCCTGCCCCAGTGAGCCCTGCTGCCCTCAGTGAGGAGGCTATTGGCCTCCTGAGCTCCATCGCTGTAGGACAATCAACCATTGTGAATGCCATCCAGGGGCTGATATCCCAGATGCAGCAATGCAATGCATTCCTCAAGGGCATTCACGGTGGACTGGCGGCCCAACAGAGATCGATTCAGGCTCAGGCCTCCTCTCTGATGGCAGCCATTGTCCCTGTTTCAGCCGTTTCCCCCTCAAACTTCCACTTCCCAGTCCCATTCTCCACAACCCCAACCTATCCCAAGCACACAGCCAGACGAGCATGCACACAAGACAACACCCAAGAGTGGCACAGGCAAACACAAGCACCACACTTCATCCCACAGGCACTCACACGAACACCATTCAGTTGCAGACACAACAACATCCACTGTCTCCACTGTTTCCCACCCAATTACATTTACACTCACACCTGCATGCACTACATCAATATCCACTACCAGCATCATCACCACACCAAGCAGAACACACACCTCACTGGCAGACACATCCACAACATCCATACACGCGTCCCCTGTGTCCTCTGCCACATGTCTGTCCCCCCTAAAGAACACAAACGCAAGCACTCAGACCCCAACAGCCATCCACCTCACAACAGCATACAGCCCATGCACCTGCACCCAAATCCAGCAGACATACACCTACAACAACCACTCCCTCATCCTCCACTCCCATTACTCCTCCCTCTTCACTCCCCAACGTACCTAAAAAGCTTTTCCTTTCCACGATTTACCTCTTCCCTACCCCTCCCTCCCGTCCTGCACATATGGGCAGGGTAGCAAGGACCCAGCCAAGCACCTCAGCCAAACAGTCCACAGGGCCAGTGGTAGCACCACCTACTCGTGGTGGTAGGGATTCCAGACCAACAATACTGAAGGAGAAGGAGCCTGCACCAGCTGTGAAGAAGGGGAAGGAGCCTGCACCAGCTGAAAAGAAGGGGAAGGAGCCTGCACCAGCTGCGAAGAAGGGGAAGGAGCCTGCACCAGCTGGAAAGAAAGGGAAGGAGCCTGCACAAGCTTGAAAGAAGGGTAAGGATCCTGCAACAGCTGGAAAGAAGGGTAAGGAGCCTGCACCAGCTGGAAAGAAGGGGAAGGAGCCTGCACCAGCAGGCAGAGGGGGAAGAGCCCATCCACCCCTGTCAGGAAGGGTAAGGGATCCCGAACACATGACCAGGAGGAGAGGAGGCAATCTACGTTAGCAAGAGCTGTCAGCCAAACACCTCCACCACCACCAGCTGTCACAGGGCACCCACCGCCAGCCGTGGTTGTGCAGCCATCAAAGAGTGCAGGGGCTGCCCAGGAGCCTCCCCAACCACCACCACAGTGCAGCCATCACAGAGTGTAGGGGCTGACCAGAAGCCTCAGAAGAAACACCACCACAGTGCAGCCATCACAGAGTGCAGGGGCTGACCAGGAGCCTCCCCCAAGTACCACCACAGTGCAGCCATCACAGAGTGCAGGGGCTGACCATGAGCTTCCCCCAACACCACCACAGTGCAGCCATCACCGCCGGCGGACACCATGTAGTCCAACCCCCCGGGGCTACCATGCAGCCTGCCCCCTCCAGAACCAGTGTGCAAGACACCCACTTGAGAGACTGTGGCCTTGCACTACCCAGGACAAAGCAATGGGCATGTTGACCCCTCACGAACCAGTGGGAAAGACACCCATTTGAGAGACTGTGACCTTGCCTCCCCAGGACAAACCACAGGGCATGTTGCCCCCTTGAAACCAGTGGGAAAGACACTCACTTGAGAGACTGTGGCCTTCCACTCCCCAGGACAAAGCACAGGGCATGTTGCCCCCTCCAGAACTAGTGTGCAAGACACCCACTTGAGAGACTGTGGCCTTGCACTACCCAGGACAAAGCAATGGGCATGTTGACCCCTCACGAACCAGTGGGAAAGACACCCATTTGAGAGACTGTGACCTTGCCTCCCCAGGACAAACCACAGGGCATGTTGCCCCCTTGAAACCAGTGGGAAAGACACTCACTTGAGAGACTGTGGCCTTGCACTCCCCAGGACAAAGCAATGGGCATGTTGACACCTCCAGAACCAGTGGGAAAGACACCCACTTGAGAGACTGTAGCCTTGCACTCCCCAGGAGGAAGCAATGGGCACATTGCCACCTCCAGAACCAGTGGGAAAGACACCCACTTGAGAGACTGTGACCTTGCACTCCTCAGGACAAAGAAATCGGCATGTTGCCCCCTCCAGAACCAGTGGGCTTGTTCCCGCATCCGGCTGAGGTGCCCGCCTCCTCCCCCTGAGGTGCCTGCCTATTTGACAACTGATGCCCCTGCAGTGCTCTATCCGGATTGGTGCAGCCATGTGGGTCCTTTGAACTATGGACTGGGCAGTGTCCCTTTTTTATACAAGTGTACATATCTGTTTCATGCCCACATCGGATTGTTGATTATATTGTTTGACTGATTACAATCACTTTTGTCAATTCCTGTTGTCCTTGCATTATTCTGCATATTTTCAGGGTCAAATTGTTTTTGTAATGCATCTGGTTGTGTGTATGTTCCACTGTATAATCCATTCCCTGTAGGGATATGGACCACCTCAACAATTTAGGATTTTCACCTTTCATTTGTTTTAGCCAAAGTAGAGGTTTGTGGTCTGTCTGAACAATGAAGTGAGTGCCAAACAGGTATGGCCTCAACTTCTTCAGTGCCCAGACCACAGCAAAGGCCTCCCTCTCTATGGCAGACCAACGCTTTTCTCTAGGGGTCAACCTCCTGCTGATAAAAGCAACAGGTTGATCCTGGCCCTCAGAATTAAGTTGTGATAAGACTGCCCCTACCCCTAATTCAGATGCATCAGTTTGGACAATGAATTTTTTGGAGTAACAGGGGCTTTTTAGGACAGGTGCAGAGCACATGGCCTGCTTCAGCTCCTCAAAAGCTTTCTGACAGCTAGCTGTCCACAATACCTTTTTAGGCATTTTCTTAGATGTGAGGTCATTAAGAGGGGCTGCTATGGAGCCATAGTTCTTTATGAACCTCCTGTAATACCCAGTGAGGCCTAAGAAGGCTCTCACCTGGGTCTGAGTTGTAGGGGGAACCCAATCTATAGTTGTTTGGATTTTCCCCTGAAGTGGTGCAATCTGTTCTCCACCTACCAGGTGTCCCAGATAAACCACTTTGCCCTGCCCTATCTGGCACTTTGAAGCCTTGATAGTGAGGCCTGCCTTTTGCAGGGCCTCCAAAACTTTCCATAGGTTGACCAGGTGATCATCCCAGGTGGAGCTAAAGACAGCTATATCATCTAGATATGCTGCACTAAAAGCCTCCAACCCTTGCAGGACTGTATTCACCAACCTTTGAAAAGTGGCAGGTGCATTTTTCAACCCAAAAGCATTACTGTGAATTGGTAGTGCCCTCCAATGGTTGAAAATGCAGTTTTTGCTTTTGCATCCTCTTATAACTTGATCTGCCAATACCCTGCAGTCAAATCAAAGGTGCTTAGATACTTGGCAGATGCCAGTGTATCTATTAGCTCATCTGCCCTGGGTATAGGGTGAGCATCAGTTTTGGTTACCTGGTTGAGACCTCTATAATCTACACAAAACCGCATTTCCTTCTTTCCATCTTTGGAATGAGGTTTTGGTACAAGTACCACAGGAGAGGCCCATGGACTTTCAGAGTGCTCAACTACTCTCAGTTCAAGCATTTTCTGAATCTCTTGTTTTATGCAGTCTCTGACATGGTCAGGCTGCCTATAGATCTTACTTTTGACAGGCAAGCTGTCTCAAGTATCTATAGTGTGCTCACACCAAGAAGTGGTGCCTGGCACAGTAGAAAAGAGTTCAGAAAACTGACCCAGGAGATTTATGCAGTGGTCTTTCTGCTCAGCAGTAAGACAATCTGCCAAAACTACACCTTCCACTAGAGCATCTTGTTCTGTGGAAGAGAAGAGATCAGGGAGAGGGTCACTCTCTTCTTCCTGTCCTTCATCTGTTGCCATGAGCAGGGTGAGATCAGCCCTGTCATAGTAGTGTTTCAGGCGATTGACATGGAGCACCCTAAGGGGACTCCTGGCAGTGCCCAAGTCAACCAAGTAGGTGACTTCTCCCTTTTTCTCAACAATAATGTGGGGTCCACTCCATTTGTCTTGGAGTGCTCTTGGGGCCACAGGCTCCAAGACCCACACTTTCTGCCCTGGTTGGTACTGAATTAGAACGGCCTTCTGGTCATGCCATTGCTTTTGGAGCTCTTGGCTGGCCTGAAGGTTTTTACTGGCCTTTTTCATGTACTCAGCCATCCTAGATCTTAGGCCAAGTACATAGTCCACTATGTCTTGCTTAGGAGCTTTTAAAGGTTGTTCCCAACCCTCCTTTACAAGTGTTAGAGGACCTCTCAGAGGGTGTCCAAATAGGCGTTCAAAGAGGCTGAAGCCCACTCCTTTTAGGGGTACCTCCCTGTAAGCAAAAAGGAGGCAAGGTAACAGGACATCCCATCTCCTGTGGAGTTTTTCAGGGAGTCCCATTATCATTCCTTTGAGAGTTTTATTAAACCTCTCAACCAGTCCATTTGTTTGTGGATGATAGGGTGTGGTGAACTTGTATGTCACACCACATTCCTTCCACATGGCCTTTAAGTAAGCAGACATGAAATTGCTTCCCCTGTCTGATACCACCTCTTTTGGGAAGCCCACCCTGGAAAAGATTCCCAGGAGGGCCTTTGCCACTGCAGGAGCTGTAGTGGTCCTTAGAGGAATTGCTTCAGGATATCTGGTGGCATGGTCCACTACCACCAAGATAAACCTATTGCCTGAAGCAGTAGGAGGGTCAAGGGGGCCAACTATGTCAACCCCTACCCTTTCAAAGGGAACCCCAACCACAGGCAGTGGAATAAGGGGTGCCTTTGGAGTTCCACCTGTTTTGCCACTGGCTTGACAGGTTTCACAGGACTTACAAAATTCCTTTGTGTCCTCTGACATTCTAGGCCAATGAAACAAGGGGACAAGCCTGTCCCAAGTTTTCATTTGCCCCAAATGTCCAGATAAGGGAATGTCGTGTGCTAGAGTTAGGAGGAACTTTCTGTATTCCTGAGGAATCACCAATCTCCTGGCAGCTCCAGGTTTTTGATCCCTTGCTTCAGTATACAAAAGGTTGTCCTCCCAGTAAACTCTGTGTGAGTCACTGACATCCCCATTTGCTTGTTTGACAGCTTGCTGTCTTAGACCCTCTAGTGTGGGACAGGTATGCTGTGCTACACTCAGCTCCTCCCTGGCAGGCCCCCCTTCACCCAAAAGCTCAGCAGTGTCTGCTTCCAGTTCCTCTGGTGTAGGTTCTGCACAGGGTGGAAATTCTTCTTCCTCAGAAGTTGAATCTACTGTAGAGGGAGGGATAGTAGGTAGTGTTTTACCTTTACTAACCCTAGCTTTAGGGAGCACTTGGTCCATTCTTCCAGGATCCAAGTCACCCTGTCCTTTTTGCTTTTTGGCCTGAGCCCTGGTTAAAGCAAAAATATGCCCAGGAATGCCCAGCATTGCTGCATGAGCCTCCAACTCCACATCTGACCAAGATGATGTCTCTAAATCGTTCCCTAGTAGACAGTCTACAGGTAAATCTGAGGCAACCACAACTTTCTTTGGACCAGTAACCCCCACCCCCCAGTTGAGATTTACAACAGCCATGGGGTGGCTAAGTGTGTTGTTATGAGCATCAGTCACTTGGTACTGGTGACCAAGTAGGTGTTGTTCAGGGTGGACCAGTTTCTCTATTACCATGGTAACACTGACACCTGTGTCCCTGTAGGCCTGAACCTCAACACCATTTATTAGGGGAAGTTGCTTGTACTTATCCATATTAAGGGGACAAGCAACCAAGGTGACCAAATCAATGGCACCTTCAGAGACTAGCACAGCCTCTGTGGTCTCCCTAACAAGACCAACCACAACTAAATTACCAAAAGTGAGCCCAGCTACTCCCTTGGATTGGCTATTAGTAAGTTTGCTCCCACCACTACTGCTATTACTAGGGGCACTAGGTGTAGCAGCAGGGGTTGTACTTGTAGGAGGCTTGGTGTTTTTCTTTGGACAACTGGGATCTGTTGTCCAATGGCCTTTTATTTTACATAAATAGCACCATGGTTTATTTTCTTTGTTTTGATTTGAAGAGGATTTGGGCCCACCACCCCCACCAGAGTGTTTTTGTGGGCCTGATGAAGACTCATTTTTAGATTTGTCCCCACCCTTGTCAGAAGACTTACCATCCTTCTTCTTGCCATCCTTGTCACTTTTCTGTTCACCCTTGTTCTGACCCATTTGTCTGCCTTCTTTCCCAATTCTTGGGGAGAGGCCAGATCAGAGTCTACCAGGTACTGGTGCAACAAATCAGACACACAATTATTAAGTATATGCTCTCTCAGGATTAAGTTATACAGGCTTTCATAGTCAGAAACGTTACTGCCATGTAACCACCTCTCCAAGGCCTTCACTGAATGGTCAACAAAGTCTTGTGAAGACTCCTTTTTGGTTTCTCTGAACTTGATCCTGTACTGTTCAGTGGTTAAGCCATAACCATGAAGGAGTGCATTCTTAAGAACTGTAAAATTATTGGCATCACTTTCTTTAACAGTAAGGAGCCTATCCCTACCCTTTCCACTGAAAGATAGCCATAGGATAGCAGCCCACTGCCTTTGAGGGACCTCCTGTACAACACAGGCCCTCTCAAGTGCAGCAAACCACTTGTTAATGTCATCCCCCTCCTTGTAAGGGGGAACTATCTTGTGCAGATTCCTAGAATCATGCTCTTTTACAGGATGACTATTTGGAATACTGATGCTGCCACCATGGGGTCCAAACCCCAACCTCTGTCTTTCTTTTTCTAAATCAAATGCTTGCCTATCTAAATCCAGCTGTTGCTTCTTGAGCTTCAGCCTGGATTCTTCCACTCTCAATCTATTGAGTTCCCTTTCTAACACTCTGTCTTCAGGGAGGGTGAGTTGGGCATGCCTTGACACAGACAAATGGTGTGAATAAACAGAGGGAGATCTGTCCCTAACAGATGGCACTCTAACATTCTGGCCTACAGAAGTAACACTCCTACTGTGATGGGAACTCACATTAGTACCAGCCATGCTAGGTGGCTTGCTAGGGGGCAGGCTGGGAAGGTTCCCTCCTATCTCTCTTACTAGGGGGGCCCCAGAGTCAGAGTGTGAACCATCAGCTAATTTCTCAACAGATGTGCCAACTAAGGTCTTATCCTGTTCAATGAGCATATTAACTAACAGTTCTCTTGAGGGATTCTTCCCTACCCCTAAACCTCTTTCAATGCAGAGACTCCTTGCTCCTTTCCAGCTAAGGTGATCATATGCAAGTTTAGTCAGATCAACAGTTTGACCTGTACCAGACATTATAGAAAAGGTTTAAGGGACAGAAAAAGAAAAAAAGTTTCAGAACTTTTTAAGGAACAGAAAAAAAAAAACTTTCTAAACTTTTTAAGAACTTTTTGACAGTTTTAGAGGTACTTTTCAGCACTTAGCAAAGGAGTAAGAGAAGAAAAGAAAAACTTTTTGGTTAGGTGTACATACACTGAACTTGTTTTGTATATTTTTCTCTTTTGAAAAGTACAATATGACAAAGTGGTAAGTAGTTGCAAGTATTTATCCCACCGCTGCCACCAATGTAGGAGGCTGGCCTGGCTTGTAGTGAGTACCAAGGGGTACTTACACCTTGCACCAGGTCCAGGTATCCCTTATTAGTGTAGAGGGATGTCTAGCAGCTTAGGCTGATAGAAAATGGTAGCTTAGCAGGGCAGCTTAGGCTGAACTAGGAGACGAGTGAAGCTCCTACAGTACCACTAGTGTCATATGCACAATAGCATAAGAAAACACAATACACAGATATACTAAAAATAAAGGTACTTTATTTTTATGACAATATGCCAAAGTATCTCAGTGAGTACCCTCAGTATGAGGATAGCAAATATACACAAGATATATGTACAAAATACCAAAATATGCAGTAATAGCAATAAAAAACAGTGCAAACAATGTATAGTCACAATAGAATGCAATAGGAGCACATAGGGATAGGGGCAAGACAAACCATATACTCTAGAAGTGGAATGCAAACCACGAATGGACCCCAAACCTATGTGAGCTCGTAGAGGGTCACTGGGACTGTAAGAAAACAGTGAGGGTTAGAAAAATAGCCCACCCCAAGACCCTGAAAAGTGGGTGCAAAGTGCACCTAAGTTCCCCAGAGAGCACAGAAGTCGTGATAGGGGAATTCTGCAAGAAAGACCAACACCAGCAATGCAACAACAATGGATTTCCAGACGAGAGTACCTGTGGAACAAGGGGACCAAGTCCAAGAGTCACGATCAAGTTGGGAGTGGGCAGATGCCAGCTGTGGGTGCAATGAAGCTGCCACTGGATGGTAGAAGCTGAGGATTCTGCAAGAACAAAGAGGGCTAGAAACTTCCCCTTTGGAGGATGGATGTCACACGTCGTGAAGAAGCTTGCAGAGGTGTTTTCGTGCAGAAAGACTGCAAACAAGCCTTGCTAGCTGCAAGGGTCGCGGTTAGGGTTTTTGGATGCTGCTGTGGCCCAGGAGGGACCAGGATGTCGCCAATTGCGTGAGGAGACAGAGGGGATGTCCAGCAAGACAAAAAGCCCACTCAGAAGCAAGCAGCACCTGCAGAAATGCCAGAACAGGCACTACAAAGTGGACTGAACTGGAGCTCACCCGAAGTCACAAAGGAAGGTCCCACGACGCCGGAGGTCAACTCAGGAGGTCGTGCACTGCAGGTTAGAGTGCCGGGGACCCAGGCTTGGCTGTGCACAAAGGAAATCCTGGAAGAGCGCACAGGAGCCGGAGCAGCTGCAAAACACGCGGTTCCCAGCAATGCAGTCTAGCGTGGGGAGGCAAGGACTTACCTCCACCAAACTTGGACTGAACAGTCACTGGACTGTGGGAGTCACTTGGACAGAGATGCTGAGTTCAAGGGACCTCGCTCGTCGTGCTGAGAGGAGACCCAGAGGACCGGTGAAGCAGTTCTTTGGTGCCTGCGGTTGCAGGGGGAAGATTCCGTCGACCCACGGGAGATTTCTTCAGAGCTTCTAGTGCAGAGAGGAGGCAGACTACCCCCACAGCATGCACCACCAGGAAAACAGTCGAGAAGGCGGCAGGATCAGCGTTACAAGGTTGCAGTAGTCGTCTTTGCTACTTTTGTTGCAGTTTTGCAGGCTTCCAGCGTGGTCAGCAGTTGATTCCTTGGCAGAAGTTGAAGAGAGAGATGCAGAGGAACTCTGATGAGATCTTGCATTCGTTATCTAAAGAATTCCCCAAAGCAGAGACCCTAAATAGCCAGAAAAGGAGGTTTGGCTATCTAGGAAGGAGGATAGGCTAGCAACACAGGTAAGAGCCTATCAGAAGGAGTCTCTGATGTCACCTGCTGGCCCTGGCCACTCAGAGCATTCCAGTGTGCCAGCAGCACCTCTGTTTCCAAGATGGCAGAGGTCTGGAGCACACTGGAGGAGCTCTGGGCACCTCCCAGGGGAGGTGCAGGTCAGGGGAATGGTCACTCCCCTTTCCTTTGTCCAGTTTTGCGCCAGAGCAGGGCTGGGTGATCCCTGAACTGGTGTAGACTGGCTTATGCAGAAATGGGCACCATCTGTGCCCATGAAAGCATTTCCAGAGGCTGGGGGAGGCTACTCCTCCCCAGCCCTAACACCTTTTTCCAAAGGGAGAGGGTGTAACACCCTCTCTCTGAGGAAGTCCTTTGTTCTGCCTTCCTGGGCCAAGCCTGGCTGGACCTCAGGAGGGCAGAAACCTGTCCGAGGGGTTGGCAGCAGCAGCAGCTGCAGTGAAACCCCAGGAAAGGCAGTTTGGCAGTACCCGGGTCTGTGCTAGAGACCGGGGGAATCATGGGATTGTCTCCCCAATACCAGGATGGCATTGGGGGGGCAATTCCATGATCTTAGACATGTTACATGGCCATGTTCGGAGTTACCATGGTGAAGCTACACATAGGTAGTGACCTATGTGTAGTGCACGCGTGTAATGGTGTCCCCGCACTCACAAAGTCCGGGGAATTTGCCCTGAACAATGTGGGGGCACCTTGGCTAGTGCCAGGGTGCCCACACATTAAGGGCCAGATGTAGCAAAAATCCAATTTGCGAAAAAACTCGCAAATTGGTATGCAGAACGGTATCTCAGACACCGTCTGCGAGTCGCTATGGGGTCGCAAAGACCCACCTCATTAATATTAATGAGGTGGGTCGAAAATTGCGGCCCCATAGCGACTATGGGCACTCGCAAACATGGAGGCCTGCTGTAGTCAGCAGACCTCCATGTTCGTGACTGCTTTTAAATAAAGCAGTTTTTTTTTTTAAGTGTAGCCCGTTTTCCTTAAAGGAAAACGAGCTGCACTTAAAAAAAATCCGAAACCTTTAGTTTCGGTATTTTTTCAGGGCAGGTAGTGGTCCTTTGGACCACTACCTGCCCTGAAAAAATTATTTGTGGTCCATTCACAAAGGGGAATTTGCGAGTGGTTTACCATCCACTTCAAGTGGATGGTAACTGCGACACCGTTTACGACCGCATATGCGGTCGCAAATGGTATTGCATACCACTGCGAATCGCAAATAGGAAGGGAACACCCCTTCTTATTTGCGATTCGGAAATGCATTTTGCGAGTCGGTCCCGACTCGCAAAATGCATTTCTGCATTGGAAACACACATATGTGAGTCGCAAATGGCAAATTTTGCTGTTTGCGAGTCGCAAAGTGTTTCCTGCATCTGGCCCTAAGTAACTTAGCACCCAACCTTTACCAGGTAAAGGTTAGACATATAGGTGACTTATAAGTTACTTAAGTGCAGTGGTAAATGGCTGTGAAATAACGTGGACGTTATTTCACTCAGGCTGCAGTGGCAGGCCTGTGTAAGAATTGTCAGAGCTCCCTATGGGTGGCAAAAGAAATGCTGCAGCCCATAGGGATCTCCTGGAACCCCAATACCCTGGGTACCTCAGTACCATATACTAGGGAATTATAAGGGTGTTCCAGTATGCCAATGTAAATTGGTAAAATTGGTCACTAGCCTGTTAGTGACAATTTGGAAAGAAATGAGAGAGCATAACCACTGAGGTTCTGATTAGCAGAGCCTCAGTGAGACAGTTAGTCATAACACAGGTAACACATACAGGGCACACTTATGAGCACTGGGGCCCTGGCTGGCAGGGTCCCAGTGACACATACAACTAAAACAACATATATACAGTGAAATATGGGGGTAACATGCCAGGCAAGATGGTACTTTCCTACATGTGTCAGGTGTGTGCTATGCTTGTGTGTGTCACTCTTGTTTTACTCCCACTCTCCCTTGTGTGCTAGGCGGTTGTACTCACTGTCGTCGTCTTTGCCGGCATTGGTGTTCCAGACTTGCAGTTCGGGTTTCATGGCTGCATTGTTCTTCCCTGTGTCTCCGATGGTGAGTCCTTTCTCTTCTGTGCTCTGTTTCCACCAGGCTTTTGATGGCGTTGGTACTGCCCCGGAAAAGGTGGCGGATTGCAGGTCAAAATATGGTGGGAGGTACTTTGTCTTCCGCCTGGCTACCTCCGTGGTGACTGTTGTTTCCGCCCTGGCGGTCGGTGTGGTACATTGGCTGTCTATGGGAGATATCACCGCCATGGTCATAATTTGGTGGTAATTACCACCAGCTTGTTGGCAGTATTACTGCCACTTTATCACCCACCGCCAGGGTCGTAATGAGGGCCTGTATGTTCATGTTGGAAAGTTTTCTTTGAGAACAGCAAGAACAAAGTCAATTGAAATAAACAAGCATGACTCTGCTTGACAGTGTGCTGCAGAAATGATGAACAGTGAACATGCAGGAAGAGATGTCCATTTTGACCAAGATGGTGTTAAGGCCTAAACTAAGGCCTCATGTCAAATAAGCAAGAAAAACAAATTCAACAAGACTTTGAAATGCAAATGCACCATGTCAGTGTTTACGTGTAAATTTGGAAGTGAACCAATGTTCTGCACAGTTAGCATACACAACAATATCAAATGGAAAATTTATTCTCATGGTTTAAAACTTTAAAACCTTTTTATCCTAAATATTAAAAACATATTTTCTTACTTCACAAGTAGCCACTCAACTCTGTCAATGCTAAGTCACTGCCACTATGTACCAGTGCTCAGACATAACGGAAATTCTTGGGCATTGCAGAAGATAGTTCTTTTGTTAAGTATGCCACAAACACGATTTTCTGCAACCCAATTCAATTAAATTAGTTTGCTTCATTATTATGAAAACAATCATTTGTTGTTATGTAAAATCACAAGTACAATTAAAACAGTTTAAAAGCATATATTTATAACAACATTAAAGTGGGATCATGTCATCAGCTATATCTTCACATAAAATAATTTTATACACTGGCCTTTACATCTCTATAATTTAAGAAATCTTACAACTGCTATAGGACTTTAACTGAATAGATCTAAGCAGAAGCTGGAACCCAAAATACCTTGCATCCAATGGAGCTTACAACATTACTGTGCATGCTCCTACTACTACCTTTAGACCACCTTGTATCTTTCCTTGGATTCTATGCTTTGAACAAGCCTAAAAATTGTCTACTGAGCAGAGAAAAATTTAGGGGCTTACTTAGTGTTTGGCAGACGGGGTTACTCTGTCACAAACATGACGTATATTCTCTCCACCACATTACGATCCCATTATATCCTATGGGAATCGTAATACGGCAGATGGGCCATCTGTCATGTTTGTGATGGAGTAACCCGTCCACCAAACTCTAAATCAGCTCCTTAGTCTCCATCATTGCCACAGAAAACTCTATAGTAAGTAAATTTCACTCTCGAATAACTTAATATGTGGGATTCTTAGCTTATGTTAACACTTACAGAAATAGGTGGGATCCATGACTGTTCCTAGAGAGATTTCATAGCATAAGAAGCATTGATAATCTAGTAGCAGAACACCTCTGTTTTCCAGTGTTCCAGTGTCTCACGGGCTTCTGACTCAAATGTTTCTGCAGAGTAGCCACCTGAGGGTCCACCATCAAAATCCTAGATCACTGGAGCTTCTGCATTTCTAACTGTGGTGGGAAGCCCATGAGTTCAGTTTGGTGGGAGTCTGCAAATTGAAGGTAGAGCTCTCACTCCTGTTACAGAAAAACCGTTACCAAAAATCTAGGCTCCAAAAAATTTACCTTATGCGGTTCTCCCACAGATTAGTGTGTGTGCTAAAGCATCTCCCCAAACAGCAAATTCACACAGTAAAACAATTGTAATTGTAATGGAATCACTCAGTACTCAAGTTCTAGACAAATGAAACGTTAAAGGGTTTTACTACAAAATTCAAACTTGAGCAATACAGGGTAAGTGGCATGAAGGCTTTCAGAAGCAGAGCTATACAAAGAATGAAAAAATCTGAAATTACTCTAAATACCAAATGCGCAGCAAAGTAATGAAATGGTCGGGGAGCACCCTAGTAATGTTAAGGGAAGCTGAAATTCTCTGACTCCCCCCCCTGTCAAGGGAATTTCATATGCAATTCTTGCATACAACATGAGCAATTAAGCACAATCATCCAGGATCCTGGTGTGAGCAAAAGTGTAATTTCTTTTGCAAATCAAAACACAAGAATAATAAACTTCATTACATTAACACATAAGCACCATCCCATTTTGTTAAATCATTTTTCAAGACACTCTAAGCTAATGTCAGTCAGACAAGTTCGAACAAATGTGAAACTTTTACAAATAAGACTTACCGTAAATTAAGATACTAGTGATCGCAGCTTAAGGACTTTGAAAAATGTTACAAGCCAGGGGCAGACAAAAGTCCGGAACACCCTACACTCAGCCCCCGGGCCTGGTGGATCCCCAAAGGGTGCACCAGATGGGGAAGCTGGCCTGTGCCCGGATAAAATCCACTAAGATGGGTCCCCTAGTAGCAGGGTGAGATGAGGTGATGACCGGAACCGGTAGCCCACCAGTTTGTGATCCAGGTGGTACTCCGTTCAAAATGGGGAGCAGGGAAAAAAAACTCACCTCTGGCCCTGTCCAGCCCCTGGGTACAGACTCTAGGTTGGAGGACCAGGTGCAGGAAGCCATACCTGACCTGTCAAAAGGAGAGTGGGAGAAAGGTGCAAGACATATGGAGCCACTTGCCCTCCCCTTCGGGCACCACCGAGGGCAGAGATCCTTGGGTGGCTAGATGCTGAATTGTGGACACCGCCAGCTGTTAGTGCCCTTGGTCTGGTGCTGTTCCATTAAACTAAGGTGGCCCGGGGTAGGGCTGGTAGTACTACCCCCTGGGACGGAAGGGGCCCCACCCTATAGTAGAGTGGGAAAAGGGATCCTACTGGGATCATGGGGCCTAGAGTGCTAGAGGGGGTACCACATTAGTGACAGGCTATCGTCCAGGCTCTATCGCCCTGAACCATGTAGTAATCAAGGGGATGATTAAACTCCCCTGTCTTGAGACTGGGAGATGTTCATGTGGGACTTTTTGCCTTATCCTCCTGGTTTTTCTGCTGACTTTCTTTGTTTGGCCTTAGGACTCTGGGCCCTTTCCCCCTGTACTGCAGTGCGAAAGTGTGCACGCCCTTCCTACACATGCCAGGAAGGGGCGCTTACATGATTGGTTTAGGTGTTGTACAGAGGAGTTCCCTGTAAAAAGGTACACCACATACCTAGGTCGGGGACAGCGCTGGCTAGTGGTGGGACATGGCGCTGAGTGTGCCCACCACCAGAATAGCCTGAGAAACATGTATCAGGTCTGCCATTGCAGGCCTGTGGAGGCTTAGGTTGGCATGACTCACTCCTTAGCCAACCCTGAGTGGGTCTTCCACTACCCCTAGAGCACCCTCTGAAGGGCCGAGCAGTTGGCAGATGAAAAGTTTGGCAGGCACACATGGGTGTTCCATGACCCAGTAGTAAAGAACCCCCTAGTGGTTTTCCCTGCCTGGGAGATGGGCTCCTCTCATAGATTTGGCTATTTCACTTTTACTGCCCTTAGGTCTCTACGCACTTTCCCACTGTAAGTATAGTGTGAAAGTGTGCACGCCCTTCCTACACCTGTTAGGAAGTGGTGCTTACCAATGCGTGCACTTGCACCAAGGGTGTTTTCAAACATGTGATAAGCCCGCCAATGCAAGCCTGAGTGTGCAATCTTGCACATGGTGTTGTAAACAAGTGTCCCCTCTCCCACTTTAGGCCAGTGTGTGCACACTTGCACCAAGGTTTTTTTTTCAAACAGGTGCTACCTGTCATTTCAGTCCTGAGTGTGCGTGCTTGTATCTTGGTGTTTTAAACATGTGTCAAACCGTCCATTGCAGGCCTGTGTGAGCGCCATTGCATGATTGCTTGAATTGGCCTTTCTAAATCCCCAGCCAACCCTAAGGGGACATTCCACTACCAATAGGACACCCCTAGAGTTAGTGCTGAAGGGGTGAAGAGAGTGGTAAGTGAAATTCAGGGCTGGTACACAGAGGTGTTCTCTGTCCAGTAGGGAAGAATACCCATGTGCGGTTTCCTTACCTCTGAAGGATGGTCTTCCCATAATGCTAACATAGGGGACTGGTTGAAATCACTCCAAACTGCAAAAATGAATTGCAGTGGAGCAGTGTCATAATGTTTTCTATCATTGGATTCGCAATAACAAACCCTTTCCTATGATAAAGGTGGTTTTGTCATTATTAGCGTGGACATGCCACTACTAGAAAGTGGGCATTTCTCTGCTCTTAAATTTATTGTGTGCATTTCTACTTGGCTCTAATCTACACTAGAGAATGTGGGAGCAAATCTGTGCCTTCCCCTGAAACAGCGACAAAGGCTTGGCATGCAACTGGAATGACAGTCCTCTGCCATTTGAGGGTCTGGCTGGATAAATTGGAGGGAAAGGTTTTGACAATTGGCCTCTGGGAGCCAGATCATGGCCCTACTTAAGATTAAGATCTGCATTCTGTGGCCCCATGGCAGACATGACTGAAATTTAGGGGAGACATCTGTGGTTCAAAGGGAGAACCTCTGAACCATCCCCAACTTCAAAGGCACACTGCAGTATAACTACAGGTGCCATACTTCAGCAGGGCAGAGATACACTTGTGGGGGCGTGAAACCAGAGAACTTGGTCTTGTCATGGTTGGACTCTTCCTCTAGGCAAGACTGATGGTTTTGAGATGATAACACTTTTGTTTGTAGGTGACTAGGCCAATCCTACAACAAGTCACAACTGTCGGCCCAACCCTCCCGGCTCACAGGCAGTACCTCACCAAAAGCCTAAACAGTAAAAGGTGATTTCTGTTAGCCTTTATGCATGGACTCTAGAGTGTGGCATCTCCACATGCATAAGTGTTTTGTTGGTGGTGAGGGGATTCACCAGCTGCGGGTCCCCATGTGGCTTGCTTCGTCAAATGTGTCACATCCCTCTCGTGTGACACGCCCACTGCATGGTCCTTGTGTGCAGCGTCCAATTCACAGGGGGCGACCCTCGGGGGTTAAGACGCACCCATAGTCATGCCTCATTCTACCTTGTGCAGCACTGCTGAACTTGTGTCTGTGTGTGCAAATGGGGCTGTCTAGTGTGACCCTATCAATCCGCACCTGGTATTGTGACTCATTTCTGGAGAGGCACAGAATTTGCATCTCTTCATTGTGTGTTTTCAGAAATGTCTGGTGAGACCTGTAACAACGATCACCAGGTGTTGTGCCTCATTTCCAGGGAGGCATGGAATTTATAACTCTTAGTTGTGTGTGACCAAAACTGTCCGATGTGACCCAGATCAATACACACCAGATGTTCTGCCTGGATTGCCTGGGTGCAACACTGATCGTTGTGTACCTGACTGGGTGCCTTTCTCTTCCAAGAGGCTCCCCTGCAACATCCCCCTTCATTGTTAGTTCCTTTTGGGCCTCCTTGCGGACTACTACCTGCCCTCTCCTCACCTGGCCCACAGCTACATCATGTTGCTAGGTAGTATTGCCCGGACCACGCCTGGGTGGTGAGAGTAATTGACTGGGCTAAAGGAATGCTTCAGAGAGCAAACAGAAGAGGGTCAAGAGACTTTGCAACCCCCTCCCCGGGTGCTTCACAAAACTGTGCTTGTGCCAAAAGGTGCATTACAGAAAGCTAGGGTTGAACAAACCTTTGCCCTCAGTCACTTTTGCCCAGCATCCCGGGGCTGAATGTCCTGTGTGGTGGCCAAATCCTTCAATTGCCAAAGCCTCCTAATCACTCCTGCTACCCACTCTCCACCTTCTCTCCTAGGATCCTGACTAAGTGCGACTTTGGCTGCGTTTTTCCCTAGTATCAGGGAGAGGGTGACTTCTCTCCAACCCCTTTGTGGTGGGTAGCTGGGGTGAGATGGAGGGTGGAGGAGAGCTTGGGCCACGAGGTCTGCATTGTGCTATCAATTGACCTGCCGGATATCAATTGCATCGCATTAACATGCTATGTACGTGTGTGCGAGTGTGTTCCATATGAACCTACCTGATATCTGGGGCACCGCGTATCGGTGCTGAGTGCATGAGCGTGGGAGTGAGTGAATGGGGACCATCTTTAAGCAATTACATCAGCCAGCGGTGTTGCTTTACATGTTGATTTCTTGCCAACAGACTACTATGTTTGACGTTGGTGTTACTCATGCGGCTTTGGCTCACGGTGCTGCTTAAAAGTGTTGTCATTATCTGTGTGTACACATTTCTGGTATTGTAGTGATCTTGAGTGCGCCCTAAATTGTGTGGTATTGCATTAATTGCTACAGTGGGCTTAGGGTTAACAACGTTACACGCCGCATAAGGGTGCTGGGGGGGGTTACGTTGGATCTGGACTTGAATATAACCTGGGTATTGGAAATGTCCATTTTTGCAGGGTTATGCCAAGACTTTTTGCTTCTAACTTCCTGATTTTCATCCTGTGCTGAATTTCGTTTTTGCTGCCTTTAGGACTCTGGGCACTTTACCACTGCTAACCAGTGGTCTCTGTCATAATGGTATTAGTCATGGGCTTATCTATGATTGGCATATGTGATTTACCATTAAGTCCCTAGTATAGTGCACCAGGTGTGCCCAGGACCTGTAAATCAAATGCTACTAGTGGGCCTGCAGCACTGATTGTGCCACCCACATGAGTAGCCCTTTAACCGTGTCTCAGGTCTGTCATTTCAGTGTCTGTGTGGGCAGTTTTAAACTGCCATTTTGACCTGGCAAGTGCACCCACTCGCCAGGCCCAAACCTTGTATTTTACTACATGCATGTCACCACTAAGGTAGGCCCAAGGCAGCCCCATGGGCAGGGTGCAGTGTATTTAAAAGGTAGGACATGCACTGGTGTATTTTATATGTCCTGATGGTGAAATACTGCTAATTATTTTTTTCACTATTGCAAAGGACTATCTCTTCCATAGGATAACTTGAGAATTGCCTTGAAATATCTTTTAAGTGTAAATTCCCTTTGGGAGCAGAGAGGGATATGGAGTTTCTCACAATCTAAACATACATCTTTTGGTGATGTTGATTTTTAAGTTGTAAGCTACTTTTAAGCCTGAGGCTGCTACAGTGCCTCCGAAGTCCCACCACAGCAAGGATCCTGAGTGTCATGCCACTGACGTCCATGATACCCGACTCCGACTCCACCGCAGCACCTCTGGCCCCATGGTGTGATCGGGACTCCGTGAAGTCGATGCCTTGCATCTTGACCTGCTGGATTCATCGACCTCACCTTGTCGTAAGCAACCGGTGACTCGCCACCGATGCCGCATCACCTCCCCTCTAACGGTAAGGAACTGGTGCCTCACCACCCCTGCCTAACAGTAAGGAACTTACTCCTCTCCTCCACAGTAGCCGTAAGGAACCGATGTCGCACCAGCTCCAGCGACTCCTCACCTCCCCGACTCTGAGCAACGTATTTGTTTCCTCATCATTTTCCAAGGAACTGTACCTGGGGTTCGTGCGACTCCGTGACTGGCCCAAACGTCATCACGAGTGGCGTCAGACTGTTGGGAACAACTCCGTGTTGGAGCTTCTGTGTTTCTAAGCACTTTACTAAAATGTATTCTTTGAAAATTTGTATCTTTGCTTGTGTATGTTGGATTTTTGTTGTTTTGGTCTTGTTTTACTCAGATAAATATTGGCTATTTTTCTAAACTGGGGCGGAGTACTTTTGTGGTGTTTTCACTGTGTTACTGTGTGTGTGTACAAATACTTTTCACATTGCCTCTGAGATAGGCCTGACTGCTTGTGCCAAGCTACCAAGGGGTTGAGCACGGAGTAGCTTAGCTGTGTGGCTCCCTCACCCTGACCAGAGTGAGGGTGTCTACTTGGACACGGTGCAAACCCCTGCCAACTAGAGACCCCATTTCTAACACTGGGTTTGGGCCTAGTACTGCTTGTAATATTTCAGAATGTGATATATGCCCAGAAGTTCACAATGTTCATCTTGTGTTAATTATTGTGTGTTAAATACAACCTTTACTTACATACCACACGTGTGAAGTCTCTTTTGTGATGCTCAGTGTATTAATTGTGGGAGTGGTGGGCCAATGCTTTACATTCGTCACACTGTAGGACTGGATGCAAGCAGTTGTGAGTTGGCTTCTTGTCTTCAGTAGTGGTAAGTGTTATAATTCTCATCTTGTGTTATGTATATTGTGCTCAGCCACTGGTCATGCTAAGAGCCCCTGCCCCCTACTGGGACACCCCAGGCCCTGGCTGCAGTTCATTGGCCCCTTTTGAAGTGGAGCTGCTGTATTTGTTGCCTGCAAAATTTATCCAAAAGATGAGCAGAGTATTTCTTCCCAGCGAAGTTGATCAAAATTTCTGAGTAAAGCACAAAGGGAGAAATATGAGTTTATAGTAAAGACAGTTAGCTGTTGTACGGTGTTAAAACTGGTTCTATCTTCTTGCCTTTAACATTAATGCCAAAAACATGGTTTGATTTACAAACAATGACTGTTAAAAACATTAAGGTAATATATGTCAGTGATTTAATTCTTCTTTTATGTCATGTTTTACTTAATTTCACATTCCGAAATGTTAGCATTTTCATCATACTAAGTTTCTGTATTGTTTGTGGATTTAAGTACTATTGCATAGTGCATATTTTGAGCCATGCCACATGTTTATGTGGGACTTTCATTTAGAGCTCTGTTGATGAGGCTAAAGGCAAAGGAAAGTGCCTGTTAGTGGGTTTGCCTCTCTTCAGAGCACACAGAACAAAGGTCATGTATTTGAAATTGAAATTCTGTGTAAATGTGAGTGAAGGGGGTACACAGATGTCAAAATATTTACAAGGGAAACATTAAAGAAATTAAAGTATATAATGGGAGTGGTGAAGTGAGGGAGATGTGAGGAAGTGTATCATGGGAGCAGTGAAAAAAGATGCTGAAAAGTAAATAGATGAGGTTGAAAATGTGCAGATGGACAAAATGTTCATCGAAAAAGGGCATAAAATGTAAATGTAGATTTATATAGAGCGTCCATGGGCACAGGGAGATTAAGTGATTTTCCCAGAATCACAGGATGAAGCGCTGTTGCGGAGGATCGAACCCCGATCTCTAGCTCCCGAGGCGGTCGCTCCCATATCTAACAAAAAAGCACACATAACTGGAGGCCAATACTCCTTCCACAGGCCTCAATAATACTTAATAGTCTCACAATTTCAAAATTTAGACATTTACAATGTTAATTATTCATAACAACCATTGCTGTTACTGATTTATCTTAGACATCTTAAAACCACTGACAGACCAAATAGCACTGGCAGGTTTTAGTTGTACGTCAGTTGTGTTATATATCTGGATGTAATAACATCTCAGAGAGAAACCAAAAAAACGGTCGGGTGGGACACTATGTGAATCACTGAAATGTATTTTACATATTCCCCTTTAGAGAGACCCCACTTTTTTCATACTTCTTAAACACCTGTCTGCACATATTTCTATATGACTTATGGCTTCTAGCAGCAGTGGGTTCTTCCCAAAGCTAGGTTAGGGGATTTTCAATGCCTGGTTAGAAGATCTTCTTCCAAAGTCGATGCCCCATGCAGGGCAAGACACTGAGCAAGCACACACTTTAAAGGGCCTGAAGTTGTTATACTTTACAATTTGCACATTGCAGTACCGTTGAACATTCTAATGCAGTAAGACATGGGGCATTTTTGAGGAAGACAATATGTTCCCATTGCTTTATAAACCTTGCTTTCTCACTAAAATCATTCGCTTTTAAATTCACCATTTACCAATCTATTTAAATTTTTTCTCGGGTTGGAGGCCGCCCCATCCCTCCCCAGACCCAACAATTGTCCATTAAGCTTGCTCGCTTCACCCACTACATACAATTCATATCCCGGTTTTAATGCGCCCCACCACTTTCAAGTGTCACCAGCCGCCACTGGTTTTACACATATATGTGGCCTAACAAAAAAGCTTTAATAACGACTTCTATATATCATAGGAATTGTGTTTTAATTACTATGATATTACTTCAGTGCATATAATCAGGTGTGAAAATACATATTAATTGTCATCATTAATGCACAAAATTGTAAATAACAAAAACATTACACACTCGGCCAAGCTGTACATTAGTTTCTATAAGGCATCTTTGTGATAAGGTAGCCCTGGTCCAGACACGAGGAGGAGGCACACCGAGAGAAAGAAGAGTACAGGAGGTTTGTCAGACCACTGGAAAGCCCTGGATTTAACCTAAGTTACAGAAGACAGAGACTGAGGAAAGGTTCATTCGATCGAAATAACGCGGATGCTTAGTTGGTCTAGGAGGCAGGGAACGTTTAGAAGTAGCATTTAATAATTTGTAGCAGTCATAGAAGTTTGTGAGCGTAAGAGCCCGAGGATGTACGCATGTGATAAACGTTTTAACTCCTTTTTGTGGCCTAGCCATTGCCCCATCACCACACCCCATCCTTTCTCAATGTTTCCTTCTTCTACTTTCTTTAGGAGTCTGCTTCAGAAAGCCTCTGCCTCACAAACCATGTTCCGGCTTCATGTCGTTAAGAATTGAGCGTTGGTCCCCAAGGAACATAAATCATGCTGCCTTGAGCTGAAAACATTAGGAACTGCCGTATCCTTGGTGTACACTAAGTGCATTTGTAATTATTTATTTCTAATGGGTTAGTAAGCCTGAGGCTGCAGATTCCGGTCCTGAACAGGTTTCCAGACAAGAGGCAGCATGGACAGATGCACGTGACAGACAGTCTTTGTGTTATTTGTTCATGCATGTCTCTGTAAACTGGCCTGTAAGGAACTTTGTTTGCAGACCCATGCCTCTGGACGACCAGCAGGGATCCTGTCACTGCAGTCACTCTTCATGGCCCGTCATCCTAACCGAGGCATTGTCCCATCTGAAAATCTCCCGACTTTCTTAAAGGACTGTGAGTATGTAGAAATGCAAAACAAAGACAAAGTATAGCGCGATCAGCACACTCAAATGCAAAAGAACACTCAGCACAACACTGAACAGGACATCCCATCTGATGAGCGCCAGACACATCTTTTCTCTTACAATGAATGTGCATAGATAAAATAGGTGCTTCTTTGCATATCTGAAAGCCCAAGTGATATCGGAAAGAAAGGAGTGGCGATGTTTTTGTCGTTTCTATACTACCTTACATTTTTACTCTATAACATACAAAGGAAGTGCTAAATGACAAGCACTGATTAATCACTGCAACTTACAAATTATATTCTGTGTAGGTGTTGTGCCAGGCTTCTGAGCAGTAATATACAGACATGATATGCAGATGAAGCTTAGATTTATGTGCCATTTCAAACCATCCCAAAAAGCCTACAAGACTCTAAGGTGCCACTTGCCAAGATGATGTAAAGTATAAAAACGTAATGAATGGAGTGTTTGAACTCATCTTAGCCACTGACACCTACTCAGGCCACATCCCAGTTCATCGCTATTTTGCACACCAAACCTCCTCAGTTTGGACCCAGCCATATGCAAATCAGTCTTGGAGGCCAAGCCATGGCCACCCCTAAACCTGTTCTGGTCAGTTGCTACCCTCCCTCTGGGTTTGGACCCAGCCTGACTAAAGAGACAAACATGAAGTGGGCCTAGGTGTGAGATTCATCTGCCAGTGCATCATTTGAAGCTCAGGGAGGGACTGGGCACAGCTACAGGCCATTTTTTCACAGGAGGAACACCCCTCTCCACACCCAGATCTCTTTGTCCACAGTGTGGGACTAATGCAGACCACACCACACAGGAGCCATCAGGGGTCAGGTGACAACTGGACACTGGCAACAAAGCCTTTTGGTTTTAGGTGAGAAAAGGACAACTTTCTAAAAGTGTAAATTCCAAAATAGTAATATAAAATCGGACTTGACTATTAAGTTGGACTTTAAACTTTATTACAATTAATTATTTGATCATTTGAATTTAGCACTTATTAAAGGTAATAGTTTAAACCAGTGTTAATCTATGGGAAAGTCAGCCTTGCCACAGTGGAAAATGACTGATGGTTTTTCAATTCCAGGACACATAAAGGTTAAGGGCGGGATTCACAAATGGTTTACACACTTGTGATGGAGGCCCCACACTCGTGACGGGAGTCTCCACAAACAGGGCGGAATCTGTGCAATGAGAATCGTCATTGCGGAGATTCCGCCCCGATTGTGGAGACTTCCCCATTAGTGCTGGGCCTCCGCCACAAGTGCGGAGGCCCTTTGTGAATCATGCACATTATATTCAAGTCCTATTTTTATAAATACCATGTACCTTGCCCTATGCGCTTTAAAGGCCTACCTCAGAGATGAGATATAAGTATTAAAAAATATGTTTTAGGCCTGGCAAAGGTTTTCTTTTGGCTGGTCGAAATGAAACTTTAAAAACTACACAGCCGGTCTGTAGAGGCAAGCCTGGAGACATGTTTAACGGTGCTACTGCAGTAGGCCCTGGGTACAGGTGATTTAGTACACTAGGGACATATAAGTAAATTAAGTGAGCCAATTAGGTGTATTCCAATGTAAACATGTTTAAAAGGAAAGACACAAGCTCATTGACACTACATAGCAGGACTAAAGTGTTCAGAATTCTACACCAAGAAAAAAGGGTTCAGGTAAAGGGCAAGGAATCACAGGTGAATCTGCAGGAAGGACAGATTTACAACAGGTGGTGAGTCTTGAGTGTGTGCATTGTTAGAAATAAAACACAGTGGGCCAGGCCAGATTTACCAATATTTTGTGATGTGGTTGTGCCACAAAGGAGATGCAAGCCTGCACATGTTTTTTAGTTTCAAGTTTTGCACTGGACATTGCCTAAATGTAACATAAAATAGCGCAAAGTGTCAAGTGGACGTTACATGGGCATTCCCATGCAACCACTAATGCTTTTTGACACAAAGTCCTATCCACCAAAAGTCTGAGACAGGCTTTTGAGTAAAAAATTAATCTTATTTGAAAGCAAGCGTTACAAGGAGAAATGTTTTAATTTATCCTTTGTTTTCTGACTTTGTATGTGTGCTGCAGTGTACAGCACACATACAAACTAGGAACAGTTGTAAAAGTTGTCTAGACAGAGTATCTTGTACTGTCCCTTCCTGTACAAAACATATGCTAGACTGACACACACATACATACACATCCTTGCACAATGGTGCAATGGTATGTGTGTGGTGCACAACAGCAAAATTCGGCAGTGGCACTAGGGAGAGTGGTGGAGAGAGTCATATCTCTGTATACATGGTGTTCATAGTATTTTTGGTTGCTGCACTGCCTGGGGTGACAGTTTGATCAATTTGGCCCAACATATTGGTAAGTCCAAAGTCTAACCATGTATTGCAAAATAGCCAGCAGCACAGCAACATAATTAAAAGACAATTCTCATTTTAACTGACCAGAGATGTCATTTGGAGAAGGTCAATTGGGGCATAATGTTAAAATACATACATTTTAGGACAGTTCTCTCAATACAAGTTTAGGGAACCTAATCAAGCGTAAGAAACGTTTTACTTTCAGTAAACATGTATCTAATAAGCAGGTGGCAGGATCTTCTCCATGAGAAATTGCAAGTCGTCCTTGAGGAGGAAACAAACATAATTCATGAATACAATACTTAGCTAATCATTGACCTAAAATCATGCTTCGAGTTGCCCGTACTGAAAGCAAAGTTATGCACTGCAGAACTGTGCAAATATACAACCTCGAATAATACAGCTTCTAAGCATACTAGAATCATAAAATATAGCAAGCATATTTTAGTCTAATGCAAACCATTAAGAAGCAACATCCATATTTGTTTCTAAAATATCTCTACGCACTTTGTTATACATATATAAAACAATAATACTGTAATGTATTGGAATATATGATTATGTTTTCGATCATCTTGCACCAGACTCTAGCACCATAAAAGAGCAATCCGTTACACTATTAAATGTTTCTAACCCACACGTAGGGCATGCTACTCTCTAGTGTTTGTTTCCCACACAATATCAATGCTGCCTCCAGCAGTTCAAAAGTAACCAAACATACAGGCAAAAGAATAACATGTACCAAGGCCACACGGCTCACTCATGACAGTACTGTTCTATTTTGTGATGGCCCACCATGGGTGGAAGCAGTGTTGACTTAGTCCAACTTCTTAGTCCTAATGAAGGACGCAAATTATTTAGTTGGAAAATTTTTGTTTTTTCGAGATTATCAGTTAAACAACATCATGGACTAGCTGGTCATTGTAATCTCATTTTAATCTCATTTCTCCAAAGAAGTCATGCAGACTGGTTTCTCATACCTAAAGTTTTATGTCTTCTCAGAGTCACCAAGTGTGACAGGAAACAGAATTGAGCAATAGGGGTTAAAGCTCCTCAGCCTTCAAATAAATCACTGATTGGAGAAATATTGGAATGTAATCAGTACACCATTGAGAGACTCAGGAACTCTATGGAGGGGTTAACTCCGAGAGGGAGCAGAAATACAATCATAGACAGGGCTGGACAGGCTGTAGTGGGCAGCAAGCGTTTCCAGGGAGTCTGGAAAGGTGGGTGCCGATTTTACGGTGGTGGGGGGCGGCTTTATTACTGGGGGCTAGTTTTGCAGTGATGCTGCAATATCGGCAACCAGTAACAAAAGCACCGGGGCTGGTCCGACAAAAGTGCCAGGGCTGCTTTAGGTTCCCAGTACAGCCCTGATTATGGAACCACATAAAGGATAATGCAGGTGGAAAACGTTCCAGATGTAAGCACATACAACTATTGTCTTGGTTTTCAAAGCTAAATTGAAATGTGAATGATTCATGTGAGATGGAATTGGATTTACAGAATACAACCACTAGGAGCGAAGAAATTGCAAGATGTTACCAGAGACTCTGCGAAGCAGCAGATGCAGCCATATATTCAACTTACATGGTATGGGGTGGATATTTGCCGATGTAGGAGCCAGCGGATTTACAGCAAGTATCTTTTCATTCTACTGTAAAATCTACTGCATTATATCATTCTTTTACCTTCACATCATCTAATTGGCCTCCTAAAAAAAAAAAGCTAAATAAACAGTAGGAGGATGTTCAACGCAGAACATATGAGATTATTCAACTAAATGCAATCCACATATTTATCTGTTGTCCCTGCCTAACCATTTTCTAAAACACTGTGATAAATATTATTTCCTCCCTATTCCATCTGGACAATCAAGGTAAGCCCTGCTTTCATTCCTTTTTGGATTAGCAGAAGAGGATATCTTGTTTTAGCAAGATGATTATAAGAAACAGTGATTTCACTTGCTCTTTCCTTGTCAGAGAATCAGGGCAGAGATCATTTACCATCCAGCTTTACCTTGATAAGTGGATCTGGAGACATTTCAATATGAAAACAAACATATTAAATGTTTCTGACCTGTGAAGTGAATTTCAATCCATGCCACAATGTTTGTTATTAAACATGAGCGAACTGCAAACAGGTTTAGTCAGTTAATTAAGGATGGTAGCTACTAACTTCTGAATATGAAAAGGCAACGTCTGGTTGAACAGATATTTTGTTACCACCGCATCCTTACTCGCATTGGTGGTGTACTGTGTGGTCACATATATAGACTTTATGGCTTCACATTTTCTCAAGGGGGCAGACAAAGGGAGAAACCCTGTCTGCTATACTGTAAATCCACAAAAGATGACTGCTAATTCAAACAGAAAAATGCGTGCACTCGTATTTTCAGGTTGGGACTTGTCTATAGGGTAATCAGGCAGTGCCCGATCGGCGGGTCTGAAAGGTCAGTGAGTGAACGGTTCTAGGTCTCGCCCAGGAAGCACATGCGCTCTCTCTTTGAGACATGCTGTTATCTACTCAATGGAGTAGGTGCACGCCCATTGCGCCCCATTGCATTTATTTAGTTCTTTGTAGTGCTTCTCGTAAATGTGTATTTTTTACAGGTCACTTGCTTGTATTTGTCTCTCCTTTTTTTGCTTGGTTTCTTCCCATGGAAACTGCCCCTGTTACATGTAGGCTTACTCTGTTCTTTAATGTATGTGTTTGTCAGCACTATTTTGTTCTTAGGTTTGACTTGTTTTCACGTTTAGAATGGCGACAGAGATTCACCACTCAAAGTGGAACGCAAGTTCATCATCCAGCCAGTATCTCCTACTTAGCGCAGCACCGATTCACGGGCGCTGCTTCAGGGATGTGATTTTGTTTTAATTTATGCAAATAATTGAGGACAGAGGAAGGATGTGAAAAGGAAGACAAAAATGCTTTGCAACATTGGGTAACCATTTCTAAACATATTTTAAGCAAAAAGTATGCTTAAGTCGCCCTGAGTCAACAAGCAAATGTAAGTACCAATAAGGGCTTAATGTGAGTGTTTCCATTCAATCTACCCCACACTAAGTAAGATATCAGGGGCTCATAGTTTGGCGTTACGCCACTGGCTGAAGTTATGATGTGTGCTGCTGTGAGCATCAAATACAGAACTTGACCATTTACTCAACTTTTTTATCGCCCATCGTCCTAGTAGGAGGTTGGGCTTGTTTAGGGCATTTCTTTTGAAAAAATTGAGCTTGTTGGAGGCTTCTATTCATGGGACATTGTTCTTGTTTTATACATCAAAAATGCCTGCCCGGCAGTACATTGGAGTCAGCCTTCCCACCAGTAACAGGTGTATCTCGGAGGGGGCAGAAAGCGTCTCCTCTCGCCGGAATGAACTGAAGCCCTAGGCCGGATCATGGAAGCTGAGTAGATGTATGAGAATGAATGGCAGTACCACAGAGAGGACAATAAAAGTCCGGTGGTGTCTCACATTCAGGTGGGGCTCAGCTTCCCATCCTTACATTCACTCGGGGTGGGTGATCCTGGCGCGAGGAAGAGACACGATGTTCTGGCTCAGACACTATGTTCTGAGGTGTAGTCTGCTATGTTACATGCTTCCTCAACTGCTCTGGCTAACCTCAAGTGAGAACACTGCACCTCACGTCCCCTGCACCTTTGTCTTGCAGCCCCCTGCGCTTCTCCAAACTTGATGGCTCATGTCCACGAAATGGACTTCGACCAGTGGAACATGGAAGTGTGGATTTCTCCTTCGGTGGTTTTGCTCCGACTCCTCATTTGCCATAACAATTGCCCCTAAATAGTCTGATTTGCTGCGGGGTTTAAAGGTGCCCATTTATCGTCGACTCCATTTGGTCCAACACTTTATAATCTGATTTTCCATAATCAAAAGCATTCCAACCTTTTAACTTAAGAAGGGAGACTTGAGATGTTGTAAGTTGCTTCTTTTAAGTTTACACCTCTAAGTGAAAGAAGAAAAGACTGAAAGAAGAAAAGACTGCTGAAACTGGTGGAAACAGAGCCAGTGTCACAAAACTGAAACTGTAATAGTTACACTATGCCGGCATATACCTCGCCACATGGTTTGATGATTTATACCTCTATATGTCATTGGAAAGCCTTACCTAGATTGCATCTCCTTGCCTTGTCTCATACATGTACTGAAGAATAACAGTGTACTGTTTGTCTTTATTCTTTCTAACTCTAGTACTCCACGATCCACCACCGCACTTATTCCTAACCCACTCAGTTCTTTCATGCCTTCATCAGCTCTATATGTTACTAAAATTTGTTAAAAACATACTGGGCACTTTATTACATGCCTTGTTTGTAAGTCTCAAGTTTACTTGTTTTTTTACATCCAGGCATCGAAGCACAAATACCCAAAGACGCTATAAACTATTGCCAACGCTTATAGGGCCCAAAGGCGAGCCCTGTAGCGTCGCGCGTGTCAGCTTACGCGCGGCTACTGAAATAAACACACCGAGACGTATGTGCTTTACACTTGTTTATTCTTCATGATACTCCGCTCCCGAACTAACTTTCCCGCTCTCGTCCTCTTCCTCTTATGCCCTCCCCCTCCCGCCAAATGGTGCAAACCACCTTGCCCCTGTTTAGGAGGGGTCGGGCTCCAGACCCCCCTCTCCTGTTTCCATTCTTTGGTGTTGACCACTCCGTTGTCAACACTACAAGCCCTATTGGCTTTGCCAATGTATGTTTTTGGGTGTTTGCAGACCTGTTTTATGGTCTCATGGGCCAGTTTATTTTTTTATTGTTGATTTCCCTAATATTAAAACAAACATTGGCTGCAGCAAGCTTACATTTATGCAGTGTCACATACCTTACATAACACTTTTACAGCATTTCTGCAGTTCAAAACGGCCTCAAGTTTTATATTGGTTGCCCGGGCCTAATTTCTGTCCCAGCCCGATCCTGTTTATTTGTGTGTGTGTATACTCTCTCGCACACACACACACAGTATATTGTGTTAAAGGAGATGACAAAAGAACAAAAGAAGCCTTTGTAGTCGTGACAAGGCAGCGAGGCAGGAAGTCATAGATTTCCATTAGAAATAATCTCATAATAGGCCGGCAGACAAAAAGTGAGCGCGGAGCTTCCAGATGGCTCGCTGATCCCACCTAGCTGAGATTATTTTCCATGTCCTTGCCCCACGACAGGAAGCTTTTGTTGTCCTCTAGGTCCCATGCCCAATACAGTTTTCATTACAGTTCCTGACTCCGAGCCCTTGTTCCACGCCCTTTTAATGTTTTAACGGGTTGCCCGGTGACAGACAAGAGTTCAAATCTGGCGTTCTTTGCCATAGTCGCTAAACCTTCCGTATAGACAATGCTCCTACATCACAAAGAGAGTGTATACATGCACTTTGGAATCATTTAAAAAAAAATAAAAGTGGAATAAATGCATAATTGCAAATCTGCATTGATGCATACTGCCTTTAGACGCTCAATTTTTAACTGATAAACGAATTAGACTTTCGCAGTTCCCTACGGCTTTCAGTACATTAGTGTGGGGGTGTAGAGTTCGTGCATGCACGCGTGCAGTTGTATATTTAAGGTGTTCGCATTTTTATGTATCTTTTTTTTGCCTTGTGACTAGCATTGGAAACAGATCTCTTGAAAAGTCCATCAACCTCCGTCAGCAATTGGTCGTTTTGGGTCCGCTCCAGTAAGTCATTGCCTATCTGAACTGTCACGTTTTCAGCCAATCAGAAGGAGTATCATGCAAGTTAAAAGTTAGTTTAGCAGTGATGACTGTCAAAGAAGTAGTCCTTATCGTCTAACTTTGCATTTCAGACAGTAATTAGCCCCAGATGTGTGGTCAGGATATGGGTCCGGGCACTATATAATGTGAAGTGTCCTGTCAGCAGTGCCATGTGGAGTCAGCACACATTTCATCTGTACTCAGTGCCAGTAACAGTGTTACATGAACATCCTGATCCCGAAGCACTCGTTGTCATATCTAAAATCATGCTTTCACATGCACCTTCTCATAACGTTATGTATGGCCTCCTTCCTCTATCTTCTGAATGAAAGTTTGCAATTGACGACTTTTAGGGCCAGATGTATCAAAGCTTTTTGCATTCGCAAACGGTGCGAATGCCAGTTTGTGAATGCAAAAAGCACTTATAGAATGTATCAAAGGCATTCTGAATGCAATTTTAAGGAATCGCTAAAATAGCGATTCCTTAAAATTTCGACCCTGTTTAGAGGGTCGCAAATTGCGACTCTCTAAATAAGAAATCGCAAATAAGGATTCCTTATTTGCGATTTCTAAAGCACATGTAAGAAGCAATTCCTTAATGAGAATTGGGCATTAAGGAATCGCTATTACCACCAAGTTGAACTTGGTGGTAACCATGTGCAAATTTTAAAAATGAAATTAAAATGCATTTTTACAATTTACATGTAAAGCACACATGCCCTTTTGGCATGTGTGCACCTTACATGTTGTTAAAAAATGTTTTGGAGTGCAGCAGAGGGGGCCTTAGGCCCGCAGCACCATGGACTTTGCATTTCCCAAAATTGTGAATTCCAGTTAGGAATTCGGATTTTGGGACATGCAAAATATTCGCAAATATGGGCCGAAAGGCTCATAGATGCGAATGGGGCCTGTATCGCAATTTGCGATTCGGTAATAGCATTTGCGATTTTTAAGAAATCGCTATTACCGAATCGCAAATATGATACATTGCATTTTGCGAATCAGAAATAGCGATTTCTTAAAAATCACTATTTCCGAATCGCAAAAGGCTTTTTTCATACATCTGGCCCATAGTGATGCTGACTGAAAGTAGAGTGGTGAAGGTTTGAGTAAAGGTCTTTCCAGCAATCTAAGAAATAGCATCTCTTTTTCAATCAAATTGTATAATTTTATATCCACTGGGGAATATGAAGTGTTTTGGAAGGTCCAGGCAGAGATTCAAGTTACAACAAAGTGGGTAGTTAATAAATTATAGACTTCAAAATTATCATCGAGATGGCTGCCATCTTGTGTACCTTTAGTGTAGCCTTTATAATCACTGCCCTCCATTTTGTTCTAATGTTCTTAGGGGGTCTTCCCATTCTGCATTGCAGTCGCTGGTCTAAACCCAGAACAGATTTCAGTCGGACGTTGCCGAGGCATTCCATGTGGGTCTCCTTATGTGAGAAAGGTACCTCTAGGTGATGTATGGTAAGTATGTGGTATCAATATAGCACAAATGTAGCTCAAGTCAGTGGTACATTGTACATGGCAAAAGACAGAGATAGAGACAAGGGGTGATAGGTGAGGTAGATTGACTCTTGGAAAAGAAGTGTACAGGTACTGCATTGTGAATTAGTGTTCATTAAAGAAAGTGTGCCTTCAATCCTTTACTAATTTGGAGTAGCTCTGAGGTGGTCCCAGTGGATATAGAATTATTTTCCAGACCCTGGGTGGGTTGATGGAGAAGGCCTGTTGCCTATATCTCCAAGCCTAACAAAGATAAGGAAACTGTTATGGGTCGAAGGATGAGCAGCTGGCAGTGGTGGTTCCTGGGAGGATTGATAATCTTTGTGCCCCTTTCTTTCATCTTCAGTAAAAAGCTATGAGCACAATAGTGCCAGCCTACTGCAGGCTGCTCATCTTCTACAGTGACATCCGCACTGCTGTCGTCATCTATAAAATTAAAACCAGCAGTATATTTGTTGAGTGCAAAAGCTTTAGCTATATATTAAATTCCTAAAAACAATTCTGTTTTGTCGATAAATTAAGAAGTGTTAAACCTGTCATCTCTTGGCGTGATTTCCCCTGTCTTTTTGCTTCTGACCTCCTGTTTTTGATCCTGTGCTGAATTTAATTTTACTGGCTTTAGGACTCTGGACACTTTACCACTGCTGATCAGTGTTAAAGTGCAAGTGCTCTCTGTCTAAATTGTATTGGTGATTGGCATATTTGGTTTACTAGTAAGTTCCTAGTATGGTAAACCATGTGTGCTCAGGGCCTGTGAATCAAATGCTACTAGTGGGTCTGCAGCAGCCCACGAGTAGTCCTGTAAACATGTTTCTGCCACTGCAGTGTCTGTGTGGACAGTTTTAACTGCATTTCGACCGGGCAAATGCACTCACTTGCCAGGTCCAAACCTTCCCTTTTACTACATGTAAGTCACCCCTAAGGTAGGCCCAAGAGAGCCCCATGGGCAGAGTGCAGTGTATTTAAAAGGTAGGACATATACAGGTGTGTTTTACAGGTCCTGATAGTGAAGTGTAGTTTCTCATTGGGAGCAGATGGAGATCTGGAGTTTGGAGTCTCTGAACTCACAATTTAAAAATACATCTTTTGGCGAAGTTGGTTTTTAAACTGTGAGAGTGGGACAAGGGCAGAGAAAAGCAGGGCTTTGTGCACTATAAAGACTTCTCTTTACGTTTGCCTACTTCAAATACAGAATGGATATTAGTACTGGACCTCTGAAGTTAGAACACTTCTGGACTGAGGACATTCTGCCAGGAAAAAGAGCTGAATGCTGCAGGAGGAACTGCCACTCTGCCTTTTGCTTGTTGTGCTGGCCTGCTGCTTGATGTTTCTGTGGTGGGAGTGAAAGGACTGGACTTTACTTTCTACATCCTGCTTTCGAAGGTTCTCTAAGGGCTTCAGGTGTGCTCACCTCCTGTTAAGAAGTCTCAGGAATATCAAAGACTTTATCTGCCTGCACCTAGGCTCACCTGGTGAGAGCTCTGTCCTATCAAGTGCTGCAATCCAGTTCTGGGCCCCTGAAGGAAGTTTTTGGTGCTACAGGAAGATAAACCATACAACATCTCACAGCGTCATTCCGAATCAACGCCTTGCTGTCAGGATTCAACTCACTGACCATGGTTTTCAACGCAGGCCCCAGCTTTTTGTTGCAGTGCGTCAGACAAACCACTGCTGCGTGAGTTTCAGGCACCACATCACCGAAGTCATTGACATATCGCCCTGACTCTGACGCAACGCCTGCTTCATCACTGTGAGATCAACACATCACAGGCTGGGTGCTCCCAGCCAATCCTGACGCTGCTCACGCAGGGCAGGCTGGGAGCCTGGCCCGCCTGCAACGACAGGAGCAAGAGGGGTGGTGCGGGAGTGGAGTAGGTATGGGTTTTTAAAAAAATATTTTTTTAGTAATGTTTACTCACTCCCCCCAACCACTGCCCCTTGAGACGCTACTTGAACACTGAGGCATCAGTTGATAGTGTAATGCACTGTCGGGTAATGCACTGTCTAGCACTACAATTTAGAATATCCAAAGGAAACATTTTTAGGATGATGGTATGGTTGTGCAAAAACTGTTGCCCTCCAGTCCACTGAAATAAAAACTGCACTCTATTGCTAAGGACAGGATGTACTATGAGGGGAAGTGCTCCCTTTATTCCATGCCTTACAGTTTTGATATGTAGGTGCCTAATGAGTATGTGCTTTCCGTACAGGATATTTTAACCAGATTATTGATAAGGGTGTGTTTGGATTTATCCCTGTGGAAAACTCAAATAGGGTCAGGATATCCTGGGGTTACTAAGTATTGTGTAGCTTTAATATACATTTAAAGGATCCCTTTAGCATATGTGTAGATCAGTCTGTATTTTGATGAATTGTGAAGAGATTTTCATTCTCTTATTTTCTTGCTCTGTCATGCAATGATAATGCTGCAAAAGCTGTTGCAGTTTAATAACGCTTCATAGTTTTAAAATGGTTCACTCCACTCTAGTAGTCTTTGTTTGATTTGGGTCTGTGGACTTGTGCCTGATAAACTATTTTAAGCCGTTGACGGCATCGTCGTCTGTGAACTTCTGCATGAAACACTCTTGTAGTCTCCAAGAAAAGAACCGAAGCAAATTAAGGTAAGAAGTTTTAATCTTCAATAGATTCTGGTAAGGAGCTGCCACAACGACCGCCAAAAGTTCCTCTCCTCCGTTCCCTTCCTTCAACTGTCATCTTTAAATCTCGCACAGTCTGAAACCCTGACACATTATTACATTCTAGATGCAAAGAGTCACAAACATGCTCAGAATACTACATGCCAGTTTTGCAGTGTTTGGCTAGGGCTTGGGCAAATATTGGAGAAGCAGTTCCCTTGACATATCAGTATTGTGCCCATGACCTATACATACGTAACATGGTCCCACTTGAGACACTTGTATATGATACTTATATAAGTGAATATGAATGTGTCAGTTAAGGTGTTAAAGTTAAATCAGTGCTACCTTAACTGGAGTATTTCCTACTTTGTGAGAATTTTTTGTTGAATCACTTTGTCCTTCAGGTCAACTTTCTCTAAAATGTAACAAAATATTTTATAGGTAATTTAATTGTGTTTTTTCGTTCAAACCCAGTCAGGTAGAGTAAGTGCCTTAGGGCCAGATGTACGATTTTTTGTTTTGTGACTCACAATTTGGGATCCGTTCAGGAATCACAAATTGTGAGTCACAAAACAAAATGTACGACAGTGTTTAGTACACTGTTTGCGATTACCTACCTCATCAATATTCATGAGGTAGGTCGCAATTTGGGACCCCCATTGGGAATGGCTGCACTCCCAGTCATGCTGGCCTGCTGGGGACAGACCACCAAGTCTGTGACTGCTTTTTCAATAAAGCAGTTAAAAAAAAAATGCAGCCCGATTTCCTTAAAGAAAAACAAGATGAATTTCCCCAAAAAAATGAACAGTTTTCATTTATTCAGTCCATGGGACCACTCCTAGCTCTAAAAACATTTTTTCATCTCCATTCACAAAGGGAAGGGAACCCAGTTTGAAAATGGGTTAACACTGATGAGAAATTGGTGTTAACTGTGATTGTTTTGCGACCGCATTCATGGTCACACAACAATCATACATATCGCTACAACTTACGGTTAGGAAGGAAGATCCTTGTAATGCCCCTTCCTAATTGCAGCTTGCAAACCTTTTTTGCGATTAGGTAATTAGATTACTGTATCACAAGATTGGGTTTATACATTGTTAGATGCTTTTTTCGTGTTGCAAATGGCCCGATTCTTTGATTCTGGCCATTTTCAACAAGAAAAATGTTGTGTGCATCTGGCCCTTATTGAGAATTAAACACCTCCACTAGTAGAGAGTTGTAATTGCCCCCTACATTAAAAAACATTAATGACCCAATGCATTAATACTCGTTAATGCACCTGGCTCTGAATATCACACCCACTCAACAGCCATCCACCTCACAACAGCTTCCAGCCCATGCACCTTCACCCAAACTCAGCAGATGTAAACCTCCTACAACCACTATCTCTTCCTCCACTCCCACACCCCCTCCATCTTCCCGTCCCAGTGTGTCAAAGAAACTTTTCCTAGCTAACGTTCACCTCTTCCCTATGCCTCCCACCGCGTCCGTCCCCTAGGGCCAGGATATCTAGATCCCAGGCCAGCACCTCAGCCACTAAGTCGGCTTCCCCTGTGGTCCCTGTAAGTCCGAGAGGATCGAAGGGGGCATCCGTCAGGGCTGGCAGTGTGCCACCTACCAATGCAAGAGACTATCCAATTCAACCACCTACCAAGGTTAATAAGGGGCCGGCATGCAGCACGGACAAGGCGCACAACCCACCCAGCAAGGCCTCATCCAAAACAAAAGAGGACAGTGCCAAGGGCCCAGCTGTGACTACCAAGGTGGGGAAGGGACAAAAAAGCAAAGCCAAGGTACTTCAGGGCTCGGAGCCTCTAGGTGAGGGACTGGTGACCACCATTTGTGCTGACAGGCCAGCAACCTGTACCACAGTAAGCACATACACAACAACTGCCACCTGCACCGCCATCTGCACCGCCCCATGCACAGCCGCTGCCACAACGACAGTCACCAGCATCATCCCCAGTGGGTGCCATCCGAGGCTGCTGGAGACAGTCTGGTGTCTCCCTTCACTACTACCAGAACCTGCACCACGGGCAGCACCAGCAGCATCTCTGCCGCAGACACCACCACAGGCACCGCCACAGGCACTGCCACCTGCACCACCATATGCACCGCCACATGCCCAGCCGGTGCCACTACATTGGACATCAGCAGAATCCCCAGTGGGCAGCCGTCCGAGGCTGCAGGAGACGTCCTGGACCCTGCACCCACTACTTGAGGCACCACCATCAGCACTGGCACTACCAGCAGTTTGCAGCCTAAGTCGCCGCAGGATGGAGCCTGCCTCTGCCTCCATGGAGTATCATGCTACCTGTTCACTGCACATCTCGTGCCTCAGACACCCAGGTGAGGGAATGTGAACTGCCATAACCCAGGTGCAGCATCAATGGGCACAAGGCCCCCTCCAGAACCAGTGGAGAAATGCATTCACTCACCCCCTCCTTGGCAGGATGAAGCAAACTGGGCACAAGGCCTCCTCCAGAACCAGTGGAGAAATGCATCCACTCACCCAATCCTTAGCAGGATGAAGCAGACTGGGCACAAGGCACCATCCAGAACCAGTGGAACATGTCACCCACTTGAGAGACTGTGGCCTTGCACTCCCCAGGACCAAGCATTGGGCAACCCACCCACTTGAGAGACTTGAGAGACTGTGGCTTTGCACTCCCCAGGACCAAGCTGTGCGCAACCCACCCACTTCAGAGACCTGAGAGACTGTGGCTTTGCAGTCCAGAGGACATCGCTGTGGGCATGTTGCCCCCTCGAGGAGCAGTGGTGTAGTACCTTCTTCCTGCTGCGGTGCCCCCCCTTTCCCTTCTCCCTGTGTTTTTTCGACCTGATGCCCCTGCAGTGTTCTCTCCGTTTTGAGGCAGGAGTCAAGTGTGGGCTTCGTTCATGATTTTGTGGCCCACTGGTCCATGGACATTTGCAATGGACAGTGTACGACCCTCTGTACATATTGTACATATTTGTATATACAGTTGTTTGCGATCGTTAACTCTATATGCATTTTCTGAATATCACAGATTTGACTCAATTCCTTTTGGCCTTGTGTTCTTCCAGTGGGTTAAAGTGTGTATCTGGAATGTTGTTGGATCTGTTAGTGTGTATGGTGTTGTGGGTGAGGGTGGGCGGTGGGGGTATTGCGTGTTGTGTGTGTGTGTGTGTGTCACTCTCTCTTCCCCCCGTGTGCTAGGTGCAGTACTCACCGTCGTCATCGTGGCTGCCTTCTTTCAAATTCCTGGTGTATTAGCAGATACACCAGCCTGGGGAGGACCTGCAGTTCGGGCTCCATGGCATCCTGGTTCTTCGTTGAGTGTCGCAAGGTGAGTGGTTCCCCTTCAGTGTACTGTTTCCGCCATGCTTTTGATGTCGTTGGTACCGCCCATGGATTGGTGCCTTGTAATATGGTGGGTGCTACATTGTCTTCCGCCTGTCTGTTGCCGGTGACCGCTGCGGTGTTTGTTGCTACCGCGGTGGCGGTCGGGCTGTTAAAGTGGCTGTATATGTTGGCGGTTTCCGCCGTGGTCGTGATCCCATTTTTTTGTCCGCAAGCCTGTTGGGGGTATTACCGCCGCTTTATCACTGACTCCCAGGGTTGTAATGAGGGCCTAAGTGATTAAGAACGTGGATATTCCTGTTTTATGCAAACTGGTCTGAAAAAAGGATGTGCAACATTTATATTCAGTCTAGGTGTTTTGAAAGTTAATAAACTTTGGGCTTCCCAACCATTGCAAAATTCCACATGCTTAGCAAAACTACCTATGAAGTTAAAAAAAAAAAACCAGGTAAGATTTTGTGGGTTTTTTACAGGGATGTTTCTCCATGTTAGACCTGGCAGCTTTTTGGCGTGTGTCCCCTGTCCTTTTGCATTCTGACCTCCTGTTTTTTTTTGTTAGTGTACTGGACTCTGTTTTTGCTGGTTTATTGTCTCTGCATACTTCACCACTGCTGATCAGTGCTAAAGTGCAAGTGCCCCCTATATTATTAGTATTGTTGAATGGTTTATCAATGATTGGCATATTGGATTTAATGGTAAGTCCCTAGTAAAGTGCACTAGAGGTGCCCAGGGCCTGTAAATCAAATGCTACTAGTGGGCCTGCAGCACTGATTGTGCCACCTACATCAGTAGCCCTGTGAGCATGTCTCAGACCTGCCACAGCAGTGTCTGTGTATGCAGTTTTAAACTGCCAATTCGATCTTACAAGTGTACCCACTTGCCATGCCCAAACCTTTCCTTTTACTACATGTAAGGCACCCCTAAGGTAGGCCTGCAGTGTATGTTAAAGGTGGGATGTGTACTGATGTGTGTTACATGGCCTAACAGTGAAATACTGCCAAATTGGTTTTTCACTGTTGCAAGGCCTATCCCTCTCATTCGTTGACCTTTAAATAACTTTAAAGTGAGATTCTCTCTTTGAGAGCAGATAGAAATGTGGAGTTTGGTGTCTCTGAACTCACAATTAAAAAATACATCTTTTAGTGAAGTTGGTTTTTAGATTATAAGTTTGGAAATGCTACTTTTAGAAAATATGCATTTTCTTGCTTAAACCATTCCATGACTCTGCCTGTTTGTGGATTCCCTATCTTGGTCAGTTTAACAGTTGGCCTGTTTACACCTCTCCTCTAGACAGTGACACAAAGGGAGCTGGGGTGTAACCTGCATATCCTGATGAGCCATCTGAGCGGAGAGAGGAGTGGTCACTTATGTTAGACCTGACAGCCTTAGGGTAGTCACCCCTAACTTTTTGCCTGCCTCCCTCCATTTTTTTGGACACTGTTTTGCTGGTTTATAGACTCTGCGCACTTTACCACTGCTAACCAGTGCTAAAGTGCATATGCTCTCTCCCTTAAAACATGGTAACCTGGAATCCTACCTGATTGGACTATTAATTTACTTATAAGTCCCTAGTAAGGTGCACTTTATGTGCATAGGGCTGGTAAATTAAATGCTACTAGTGGGCCTGCAGCACTGGTTGTGCCACCCACTTAAGTAGCCCCTTTTTCCTTGTCTCAGGCCTGCCATTGCAAGGCCTGGGTGTGCAGTTTCACTGCCACCTCGACTTGGCATTTAAAAGTACTTGCCAAGCCTAGAACTCCCCTTTTTCTACATATAAGTCACCCTTAAGGTGTCCCCTAGGTAACCCCTAGGGCAGGGTGCTGTGTAGGTAAAAGGCAGGACATGTACCTGTGTAGTTATATGTCCTGGTAGTGTAAAACTCCTAAATTCGTTTTCACACTATTGAGAGGCCTGCTCCCTTCATAGGCTAACATTAGGGCTGCCCTCATACACTGTTGAAGTGTCAGCTGCTGATCTGAAAGGAGCAGGGAGGTCATATTTAGTATGGCCAGAATGGTAATACAAAGTCCTACTGACTGGTGAAGTCGGATTTAATATTACTATTCTAGAAATGCCACTTTTAGAAAGTGAGCATTTCTTTGCACTTAAATCCTTCTGTGCCTTACAATCCACGTCTGGCTGGGCTTGGTTGACAGCTCCTTGTGCATTCACTCAGACACACCCCAAACACAGGGTACTCAGCCTCACTTGCATACATCTGCATTTTGAATGGGTCTTCCTGGGCTGGGAGAGTGGAGGGTCTGCTCTCACACAAAGGACTGCCACACCCCCTACTGGGACCCTGGCAGACAGGAGTAAACTGAAAGGGGACCTGGTGCACTTCTTAGCCACTCTTTGAAGTCTCCCCCACTTCAAAGGCACATTTGGGTATAAAACAGGGCCTCTGCCCTACCTCATCAGACACTTGCTGGAGAAGAAACCTGAACCAGAAACTACATCCTGCCAAGAAGAACTGCCTGGCTGCTCAAAGGACTCACCTGTCTGCTTTCTACAAAGGACTGCTGTCTTGCTGTTGCCCTGCTGCCTTGCTGAACTCTTGTCTGGCTGTGAAAGTGCTCTCCAAGGGCTTGGATAGAGCTTGCCTCCTGTTCCTTGAAGTCTCAGGACCAAAAAGACTTCTTCCTTTCACTTGGACGCTCCGTGCGCCGAAAATTTCGACGCACAGCTTGTTTCGCGGCGAGAAAAACGCCGCCCACCGACGCTGATCAACGCGACGCTCTCGGGACGATCGAGACTTCGACGCACAACCTCGCAAGGACAACGCCGCCCGACTTTCCAGGAGAAATCGACGCGACGCCTACCGTGAACGCGAAACTTTGACGCACGGCCTCGCAAGGACAACGCCGCCCGACTTCCGAGGAGAAATCGACGCGACGCCTGCCGTGAGACCAAAATTTCGACGCACGGCCTCGCAAGGACAACGCCGCCCGACTTCCAAGGAGAAATCGACGCGACGCCTACCGTGAGATCGAAACTTCAATGCGCAGTCCCGCAGAACGACGCGCAGCCGGAAAACAAGTAGGAGAATCCACGCACAGACCCGGGACATCTGGTAATCCCCGCGATCCACGAAAAGAGACTGTCTGCGCGCCGGAAAACGACGCCCGACTTCCCCGCGTGGAAAAGAACGACGCAAGTCTTTGTGTGCTGAGGAGAAATCGACGCACACACCCTTTTTCCACGCATCTCTTTTCCTGTGGCCCTCTGAGGAGATTTCCCACCAGAAACCAGGTACTTTGTGCTTGAAAGACACGTTATTGCATTCTAAAGACTTAAGACACTTTATATCACTTCCCTGTGATATTTCTACAATTTTCCATTTGCAACTTTATTCTTTTTGACCTACAATTATCCTGATAAATATTATATATTTTTCTAAACACTGTGTGGTGTATTTTTGTGGTGCTATATGGTGGTATTGTATGATTTATTGCACAAATACTTTACACATTGCCTTCTGAGCTAAGCCTGACTGCTCGTGCCAAGCTACCAGAGGGTGGGCACAGGATAATCTTGGATAGTGTGTGACTTACCCTGACTAGAGTGAGGGATTTTGCTTGGACAGAGGGTAACCTGACTGCCAACCAAAAACCCCATTTCTAACATTGGTGATCAGCGGTGAGGATAGGACTTGTATTTGTGCAGTGACATACAGTAGCTAAGTATCTCACTACCTACCCACAGTTGAAGGTCAACTTGGTTTTTATCTCTTTTTGAAAATCCGTTTTTTTCCTGACAATTTTCAAAAACTAAATCCTCACTCAACATGTCTCTGACTGGGTCTCAGACAGGGGACTTTGACCTAGTCCAGTTGGATACATACACGGTCAAACAACTAAGAGGATTCTGCAGGGCATTAAGGGTACCCACCCAAGGGGCCTCCAGAAAGGAGGACTTTCAAGTGGCGCTGAGGGCCTGGGCAGAAGCCCATTTAGAGGATGATGAGGAAGGGGAGCCAGAAAATGGCCCCTCAGAAGGATTTTCACTATCTATGGATGGTGTTACCACTGCAATTGTGCACCCTTCCAGACCAGGGAGCAGTGCCTCCATGCAAAGCCTGACCGCAGAGGAAAGGAGAGAGGAAAGGGAGTTCCAATTGCAAATGGCAAAACTGAAAATTGAGGCGCAACAGGAGGAGAGGAGGGCAGAAAGAGAAGCCAAACAAGCTGAGGCTGAAAGAGCAGCCAAACAGATTGAAGCTGAAAGGACAGCCAAACAGATTCAAGCAGAAGCTGAAAGGGCAGCCAAACAAGCAGAAGCTGAAAGAGCAGCCAAACAAGTGGAAGCTGAAAGAGCTTTGGCTGAAAAGAAACTATTGTTGGCTCATGAACTGAGTCTCAAGGAGCTGGAGATCAAGGCAAGACAGTCTGAATCCAGCAATAATGGTGGCAGCATACAGACAGGACCTGCTGGAGAAAAGAAGGTTCGTATACCCAAAAATGTGGTGCCCAGTTTTGTGGTGGGAGATGACATAGATAAATGGTTAGCTGCTTATGAAGTTGCACTAAGGGCTCATGAGGTTCCTGAAGGGCAATGGGGGGTAGCTATGTGGGGTTATGTGCCGCCATTGGGGAGGGACACACTTCTCGCATTGGATCCACCGGATCAAAACACATACCCACTCCAGAAAGCCACTTTACTTGCCAAGTTTGGGCTGACCCCTGAGGGATACCGTCAGAGGTTCAGGGACAGCACCAAACAAACCACACAGACATGGGTAGATTTCTTTGATTTCTCTAGTAAGGCACTGAATGGATGGGTGCGGGGCAACAAAGTAGCAGATTATAAAGGTTTATATGACTTGATCCTGAGAGAGCATATGCTTACTGTTACTTATACCGATTTGCGCCAGCACCTAGTGGATAGTAAGCTGACTGATCCCAGGAAGCTTGCTGAGGAGGCGGACCTCTGGGTTAGCACCAGAGTGTCCAAAAAGGTACCTGGGGGGGACTCCCACAAAGGTGGTCAGGGTTCCCAACAGAAGAAAGAGGGGGGAGATAAACTTACAGATAAGGAACTCTCTAAAGGCCCCCAAAAGAATTCCCAGGGAGGGGGTGGCAACCCTTCCTTTTCCAAATTTGGGAAAAAGCCAGGGACATTTGACAGGTCAGGAAAATCTAGCCCCAAATGCATGGAGTGTTACCAATATGGTCACTACAAAGGCGATCCACAGTGCCCCAAGAGGGCACCGTCCACTACCGGACAGGCACCTGGGTTGACTAGTGTAGCACTCGGGGGGGAGATGGACCCAACTAGCTTTGGGGAGCAGGTAGAGATTTCCCTAGTGTCCCTGGGAGAAGGAGAAATGGTGCCCAAGGCCCACATGCCCAGAAATACTTCCAAGTACCGGCAGTGGGTCACCATTGATGGGCAGAGGGTGGAGGCTCTGCGTGACACAGGAGCCAGTATGACTACTATCAAGAGTCAGCTGGTGTCAGCAGAGCAGATAGTACCTAATACATTCCACCAGGTCAGAGTCGCTGACAATCGCGAGAGTCACCTACCGGTGGCTCTGGTTCCCTTTGAGTGGGGGGGGGTCTCTGGTACTCTGAAAGTAGCTGTGAGTCCTGCCATGCCTGTAGATTGTCTGTTAGGCAATGACCTTGAGCACACTGCTTGGAAAGAAGTGGAGCTCAGGTCTCACCTGGAGATGTTAGGGTTACCTGAGTGGGTCTGCATGACCACACGGTCCATGGCTGACCGAGAGGGAAGTCAAGGGCATCTGGAGCCTGGAACGATGGCCCAGAGAGCTGCCAGGAGGAGGGACCAGGGGTGCGGGAAACCGGCCCCCGCTGTTCCCACAGTGGCTGACGGGGCTCCTGAGGAGGAGGCTTCCGAGCCAACTGGGGAAGACATCGCCGCCCTAGGTGACTTACCTGAGCTTGCTGGCTGGCAAGTTGAGGGTGGACCCACCAGGGAGGAATTCTGCAAGGCGCAGAAAGAATGTCCCACTCTAGAAGGTTTGAGGAAACAAGCCTCAAACCAGGCAGCCGGCGACGCCTCTGGCGATCACCACCTATATTGGGAGAATGATCTCCTCTACAGTGAGCCTAAGGTTCCGGGCTTTGGGGCAGCACGTATGCTGGTGGTCCCCCAATGTTACCGAACCTTCCTACTGGGTCTGGCTCACGACATTCCCCTGGCAGGACATTTGGGGCAGGGCAAGACCTTTAACAGGCTTGTCACCCACTTTTATTGGCCCAAAATGAGGACACACTCAGACAAATTCTGCAGATCCTGTCCTACCTGCCAGGCCAGTGGTAAAGCAGGAAAAAGGGTTAAAACCCCCCTGATTCCACTTCCTGTCGTTGGCACCCCCTTTGAAAGGGTGGGCATCGACATTGTTGGTCCCTTGGACCCCAAAACTGCCTTAGGCAACAGGTTCATCCTGGTTTTGGTGGACCATGCCACCCGTTACCCAGAGGCAATCCCTCTAAGGACAGTAACTGCACCGGTGGTGGCCAGAACCCTGATGGGGATATTTACCCGTGTGGGATTCCCCAAGGAAATAGTGTCTGACAGAGGCACTAACTTTATGTCTGCATACATGAAGTCTCTGTGGGATGCGTGTGGTGTAACTTACAAGTTCACCACACCCTATCACCCCCAGACGAACGGTCTTGTGGAGAGATTCAACAAGACCCTGAAAGGCATGATTGGTGGCCTTCCTGAGGCCATGAGGCGTAAGTGGGACGTCCTCTTACCATGCCTTCTCTTTGCTTACAGAGAGGTCCCCCAGAGAGGGGTAGGGTTCAGTCCCTTTGAACTTCTCTATGGGTACCCTGTCAGGGGACCCTTAAGCATTGTCCAGGAGGGATTGGAGAAAGCTCCAAAGACACCCCCTCAGGATGTGGTCAGCTATATGTTGGCCCTCCGCAACCAGATGACCCGCTTCTGGAAAGAAGCCCAAGATAACCTTGAGGCCAGTCAAGAGGTGATGAAACAATGGTATGACCAGAAGGCCACCCTGGTAGAGTTTCAACCTGGAGACAAAGTGTGGGTAATGGAGCCAGTAGAGCCCAGAGCTCTCCAGGACCGCTGGTCTGGCCCATTTGAAATAAAGGAGCGGAAAGGGGAGGCCACTTACCTAGTGGACCTCAAAACCCCTAGGAATCCCCTAAGGGTGCTCCATGTGAACCGACTAAAAGCTCCTTTTGAGAGGTCGGAGATCAACATGCTTCTGGTCACAGATGAAGGAACGGAAGAGGAGAGTGAACCTCTCCCCGACCTCCTCTCTGCCCAAGAAGGTGATGGGTCAGTAAGCGGGGTCATTCTGTCTGACTCCCTGACTCTAAATCAGAAAGGAGACTGTTATGAGCTGTTGGAGCAGTTCTCCCCCCTGTTCTCCCTTACTCCTGGGCTGACCCACCTCTGTGTTCATGATATTGACACCGGTGACAGTCTCCCTGTGAAAAACAAAATTTACAGGTTGTCGGATAAGGTGAAGGCCAGCATCAAGGAGGAGGTCTCCAAGATGTTGACTCTAGGGGTCATTGAGAAATCCAGTAGTCCCTGGGCCAGCCCAGTGGTATTGGTCCCTAAGGCTACTGCCCCAGGTGCGAAGCCAGAACTCCAGTTCTGTGTGGACTACCGGGGTCTCAACTCAGTCACACGGACTGATGCTCACCCCATCCCCCGAGCTGATGAGCTCGTGGACAGGCTAGGCGCTGCCAAGTTCCTGAGTACCTTTGATCTTACTTCAGGGTACTGGCAGATCGGCCTAACTGAGGGGGCCAAGGAAAGATCCGCATTTTCAACCCCGGATGGCCATTACCAGTTCCGGGTGATGCCGTTTGGGTTGAAAAATGCCCCCGCTACCTTCCAACGGTTGGTTAACGGGGTCCTAGCTGGCAAGGATGCCTTCTGTGCAGCCTACCTGGATGACATAGCTGTCTACAGTTCCAGCTGGGAGGAACACCTGCTTCACCTCAAGGAGGTGCTTCAGGCCCTGCAACAGGCAGGCCTGACCATCAAGGCCAGTAAGTGCCAGATTGGGCAGGGTTCCGTGGTGTACTTAGGACACCTAGTGGGTGGTGGCAAGGTGCAGCCACTCCAGGCCAAGATTGAAACTATCAAGGCCTGGCAACCACCCCGAACACAGACGGAGGTGAGAGCCTTTCTAGGCCTCACAGGATACTACCGCCGATTTGTCAAGGGCTATGGTACCATTGCAACACCCTTGACAGAACTCACTTCCAAGAAGCAACCTAAGTTGGTGAATTGGACAGAGGCTTGTCAGAAAGCCTTTGACGCCCTGAAGGAAGCCATGTGCACGGCCCCCGTACTCATGGCCCCTGACTACTCCCAGGAATTTATCGTGCAGACAGACGCTTCAGAGCATGGCATAGGGGCAGTCCTAGCACAGCTGAATGAGGAGGGCAGAGATCAACCGGTAGTCTTTATTAGCAGAAGGCTATTACCACGGGAACAGAGGTGGAGTGCTATTGAACGAGAAGCTTTTGCTGTGGTCTGGGCACTGAAGAAGCTAAGACCCTACCTGTTTGGGACTCACTTCCTGGTTCAGACAGACCACAGGCCCCTCAGATGGCTCATGCAGATGAGGGGTGAGAATCCAAAACTCTTGAGGTGGTCCATTTCCCTACAGGGGATGGACTTTACGGTGGAACATCGCCCAGGGGTTGACCACGCCAATGCTGATGGTCTCTCCAGGTACTTCCGCCTTAGCGATGAGAGCTCCCAGGAGGTCGGGTAGCTCTCCCCACTTTCAGCTGGGGGGGACACATGTTAGACCTGACAGCCTTAGGGTAGTCACCCCTAACTTTTTGCCTGCCTCCCTCCATTTTTTTGGACACTGTTTTGCTGGTTTATAGACTCTGCGCACTTTACCACTGCTAACCAGTGCTAAAGTGCATATGCTCTCTCCCTTAAAACATGGTAACCTGGAATCCTACCTGATTGGACTATTAATTTACTTATAAGTCCCTAGTAAGGTGCACTTTATGTGCATAGGGCTGGTAAATTAAATGCTACTAGTGGGCCTGCAGCACTGGTTGTGCCACCCACTTAAGTAGCCCCTTTTTCCTTGTCTCAGGTTTGCCATTGCAAGGCCTGGGTGTGCAGTTTCACTGCCACCTCGACTTGGCATTTAAAAGTACTTGCCAAGCCTAGAACTCCCCTTTTTCTACATATAAGTCACCCTTAAGGTGTGCCCTAGGTAACCCCTAGGGCAGGGTGCTGTGTAGGTAAAAGGCAGGACATGTACCTGTGTAGTTATATGTCCTGGTAGTGTAAAACTCCTAAATTCGTTTTCACACTATTGAGAGGCCTGCTCCCTTCATAGGCTAACATTAGGGCTGCCCTCATACACTGTTGAAGTGTCAGCTGCTGATCTGAAAGGAGCAGGGAGGTCATATTTAGTATGGCCAGAATGGTAATACAAAGTCCTACTGACTGGTGAAGTCGGATTTAATATTACTATTCTAGAAATGCCACTTTTAGAAAGTGAGCATTTCTTTGCACTTAAATCCTTCTGTGCCTTACAATCCACGTCTGGCTGGGCTTGGTTGACAGCTCCTTGTGCATTCACTCAGACACACCCCAAACACAGGGTACTCAGCCTCACTTGCATACATCTGCATTTTGAATGGGTCTTCCTGGGCTGGGAGGGTGGAGGGTCTGCTCTCACACAAAGGACTGCCACACCCCCTACTGGGACCCTGGCAGACAGGAGTAAACTGAAAGGGGACCTGGTGCACTTCTTAGCCACTCTTTGAAGTCTCCCCCACTTCAAAGGCACATTTGGGTATAAAACAGGGCCTCTGCCCTACCTCATCAGACACTTGCTGGAGAAGAAACCTGAACCAGAAACTACATCCTGCCAAGAAGAACTGCCTGGCTGCTCAAAGGACTCACCTGTCTGCTTTCTACAAAGGACTGCTGTCTTGCTGTTGCCCTGCTGCCTTGCTGAACTCTTGTCTGGCTGTGAAAGTGCTCTCCAAGGGCTTGGATAGAGCTTGCCTCCTGTTCCTTGAAGTCTCAGGACCAAAAAGACTTCTTCCTTTCACTTGGACGCTCCGTGCGCCGAAAATTTCGACGCACAGCTTGTTTCGCGGCGAGAAAAACGCCGCCCACCGACGCTGATCAACGCGACGCTCTCGGGACGATCGAGACTTCGACGCACAACCTCGCAAGGACAACGCCGCCCGACTTTCCAGGAGAAATCGACGCGACGCCTACCGTGAACGCGAAACTTTGACGCACGGCCTCGCAAGGACAACGCCGCCCGACTTCCGAGGAGAAATCGACGCAACGCCTGCCGTGAGACCAAAATTTCAACGCACGGCCTCGCAAGGACAACGCCGCCCGACTTCCAAGGAGAAATCGACGCGACGCCTACCGTGAGATCGAAACTTCAACGCGCAGTCCCGCAGAACGACGCGCAGCCGGAAAACAAGTAGGAGAATCCACGCACAGACCCGGGACATCTGGTAATCCCCGCGATCCACGAAAAGAGACTGTCTGCGCGCCGGAAAACGACGCCCGACTTCCCCGCGTGGAAAAGAACGACGCAAGTCTTTGTGTGCTGAGGAGAAATCGACGCACACACCCTTTTTCCACGCATCTCTTTTCCTGTGGCCCTCTGAGGAGATTTCCCACCAGAAACCAGGTACTTTGTGCTTGAAAGACACGTTATTGCATTCTAAAGACTTAAGACACTTTATATCACTTCCCTGTGATATTTCTACAATTTTCCATTTGCAACTTTATTCTTTTTGACCTACAATTATCCTGATAAATATTATATATTTTTCTAAACACTGTGTGGTGTATTTTTGTGGTGCTATATGGTGGTATTGTATGATTTATTGCACAAATACTTTACACATTGCCTTCTGAGTTAAGCCTGACTGCTCGTGCCAAGCTACCAGAGGGTGGGCACAGGATAATCTTGGATAGTGTGTGACTTACCCTGACTAGAGTGAGGGATTTTGCTTGGACAGAGGGTAACCTGACTGCCAACCAAAAACCCCATTTCTAACAACTTACAACTGAAAGGATTGTGCCTGCCCTCACACAATACAGTCTCCAACCCCTCTCATGTGTGTCTGGGGCCTGGCCTGGACAAGGAAGGATCTTGTAAACAACTGAGACTTTCCTTTGAAGTTTTCCAACTTCAAAAGGTAGAAAAGAGAATAAGTATTAGACCCAAAACCCCAGACTTTTAGCATCTTTCTATAATCAAGATGAACCTCTGCCAAGGAGGAGTACTGCTTGCTCTTTGCTGTGTTGCTTTGATGGGTTGGCCTGCAATTGCTGTTTCTGCCTTAAAAGAGAGCAAAGGGTGAACTTTGCTGAGTATCCTGCTTGGGAAGGTTCTCCCAGGGCTTGGAGTAGAGCTTGCCTACTGTTGGAAGTCTCAGGGACACCAAAGGCTTCAGTTTCCTTGACCTGCAGCAATGGGAACTGTGTGTTCTGTGCCATAAAAAAAGAAAAATCACAGCAATGTTGTCAACGACTCCGCTGGCCTGCACTGTGACCTGCTGACGCTGCACGAAGCTGCATTGCCCCACTTTGCACCGCGACCCTGGTCTCACAGACGCCATCATCAGCCGACTTCATCGAGCCACTGCCCGCACCACGACCTGTAAGCCCCGCACGCAGGCATCACCTGCTCACACCGGAGGCTGGGCATCCCGCCACCGCTGCTCCTGCTGACATGGCCTGTGGACACCGCTTGTGAGGTACACGAAGCACCATCCCGCAGCGCAGCTCTGGTCCACCGACACCAGCACCATCGACTCCAGTGTCGTCACCAGGCATCCCTGCCTGCCCCGTAGCCTGTGGACACTGCTCGTGGGGGTCATAGAGCACGATCCTGCACCACCAGCTTGGGCCTACCGACAACAGTGCTTCAGCAACAACTACGCCACTGCATGCACCATGACCTGGTGACACCGCACGTCGCACCAGCCGACTTCCCACCATGGCCCTTGTCTCACCAACGCACCTGGACGCCGTCACCAAGCCGCCGCCTGCACCGTGACCTGTGGGCAGCGCACGTCGCACCATCCCACTTCCCACCACAGCCTCAACACCATCAATGCCACTGCTTCTGACTTTATCAGCCTGGAGTTCGATCCACAATGCGTGTGACTTCAAGGTCCCGACAACCCGCTCACTGACTCCGGAACCGACACCGCGACACCAGCGACCCCTCTCTTCAGATCTCATCACAAAGATCACGATGACCTGCAAATCCAAAGGTACTGTTTGTGGGTCTTCCCGACACAGTAGCTGGCCTGCGACGCTGCAGCCTGCCTGAACTGTGGGTTTTGTTGATCATTTCGCAGTGATAGCCCCAAGTGGAGCTATCGACTATAAGGAACCGTATTTTTGAGTAAATATTGCAGAATTCATATTTATATTACTGTATGTTGGATTGTTATCATATTTTTTTCTTTTTTTATCTAGATAAATATTGGCTATATTTCTAAAACTGGTGTGGTGCCCTTTTGTAGTGTTTTCACGGTGTCACTGCGTGTTATGTGCAAATGCTTTACACATTGCTTCTGAGATAAGCTACCAAGGGGGTGAGCAGGGGTTATCTGCGCGGGTATCTCCCTTCTCCTGACTAGAGTGAGGGTCCCTATTAGGACAGGGTGCAAACTGACTGCAAACTAGAGTCCCCATTTCTAACACTCCATATACCTTTTATGCAGTGTTTTTGTACAATTTTGGATTAAAAAAACATTGTCGAGTGGTTTGGAGAGTGTTAGAAATGGGGTCTCTAGATGACAGTTGGTTTGCACCCTGTCCAAGTAGGGATCCTCACTCTAGTCAGGATAAGGGAGATACCCGCTCAGATAACCCCTGCTCACCCCCTTGGTGACTTGGCATGAACAGTCAGGCTTATCTCAGAGGCAATGTGTAAAGCATAACATACAGTAATAAGTGAAAACACTACAAAAGGACACCACACCAGTTTTAAAAAAAAGTCAATATTTATCTATATAAAACAAGACCAAATACGATAATAATTCAACATACTGTAAGAAAAATATGAATTATGCAAGATTTACTCAAAACTAAAGTTCCTTGAAGTCGATAGCTCCACCTGGGGCTATCACGGCGTTGTGATCAACAAAACCAACAGTTCAGGCTGGCTGCGGCGTTGCGGGCCAGCTACGGTGTCGGGAAGACCCACAAACAGTACCTTGGATTTGCAGGGCGTCGTGATCCTCGCGGTGAGCTCTGCAGGGCGGCATCACTGACGTCGCGGTGTCGGGTCCAGAGTCGGTGCAGGAGTCGTCGGGCCCTTGAGGTCACACACGTTGCAGATTGAACTCCAGGCTGATGAAGTCAGGTGCGCCGGCGTGGATGCCGCCGGGCTGTGGTGCGAAGTGGGATGATGTGACCTGCGGTGCCCACATGTCACGGTGCAGGCAGCAGCTCAGTGATGGCGTCAAGTGGCGTCGGTGAGACCAGGGCTGCGGTGTGAAGCGGGGCAGTGCGACGTGCAGTGTCCACAGGTCACGGTGCAGGCAGCGGCATCGTCATTGCTAAAGCACTGTTGTTGGTAGGCCCAAGCCAGTGGTGCAAATCGGGATGGTGCTTCGTGACCCTCACGAGTGGTGTCCACAGGCCACGGTGCAGGCAGGATGCCTGGGGACGACACAGGAGTTGATGGTGCTGGCGTCGGAGGACTGGGGCTGCGGTGCGGGATGGGATGGTGCTTTGTGTACCTCACGAGCGGTGTCCACAGGCCACAGTGCAGGCAGCGGCGCCAGTGTCAGCAGGAGCATCGTCGTCGGGGATGCCCAGGCTGTGGTGTGAGCAGGCGATGCCGGAGTGCGAGGCCCACAGGTCGCGGTGCGAGCAGCGGTTCGGTGAAGTCGTCTGATGACGGCATCGGTGAGACCAGGGTCGCGGTGTGAAGCGGGGCAATGCGAGTCCGTGTGGTGTCGGCAGGTCACGGTGCAGGCCAGTAGCGTCGTTGGTGACGTCGCAGTGGTTTCTCCTCTTGAACAGCACAAAGCACACAGTTCCCAGTGTTGCAGGTCGAGGAAACTGAAGTCTTTGGTGTCCCTGAGACTTCCAACAGGAGGCAAGCTCTATTACAAGCCCTTGGAGAATTTTCTCAAGCAGGACACACAGCAAAGTTCACCCTTTGCCCTCTTTTCAGGCAGAAACAGCAACTGCAGGCCAGTCCAGCAAAGCAACAAAACAAAGGGACAGTACTCCTCCTTCAGCTCTTCAGCTCTTCTCCTGGGCAGGGGTTCCTCTTGAACCCCAGACTTGTAGAAAGATTCTACACGTGTGGAGTTTTGGGTCTTCTTCTTATACCCAGTTCTGCTTTGAAGTTTGCAAACTTTAAAGCAAAGTCTCAAGTGTTTGCAAGATCCTTCCTTGTTCAGGCCAGGCCCCAGACGCACACCAGGGGGTCAGAGACTGCATTGTGTGAGGGCAGGCACAGTCCTTTCAGGTGTGAATGACCACTCCTCCCTCCTCTCTAGCTCAGATGGCTCATCAGGATATGCAGGCTATACCCCCGCCCCCTTTTGTGTCACTGTCTAAGAGAGGTGTGAACAGCCCAACTGTCAAACTGACCCATACAGACAATCCACAAACAGGCAGAGTCACAGAATGGTATAAGCAAGAAAATGCCTACTTTCTAAAAGTGGTATTTTCAAACAGACAATTTAAAAACCAACTTCACTAAAAGATGTATTTTTAAATTGTGAGTTCAGAGACCCTAAGCTCCACATTTGTATCTACTCTCAAATGGAATCTGTGCTTTAAGGGTATTTAAAGGCAGCCCCCATGTTAACCTATGAGAGAGATAGGCCTTGCAAAGTGAAAACCGAATTTGGCAGTATTTCACTGTTAGGAAATATAAAACACACTAGTATATGTCCTACCTTAAACATACACTGCACCCTGCCCATAGGGCTACCTAGGGCCTAACTTAGGGATGCCTTACATGTAGTAAAGGGAAGGGTGAGGCCTGGCAAGTGGTACACTTGCCAAGTCGAATTGGCAGTTTAAAACTGCACACACAGACACTGCAATGGCAGGTCTGAGTCATGTTTACAGGGCCACTAATGTGGGAGGCACAACCAGTGATGCAGGCCCACTAGTAGCATTTGATTTACAGGCCCTGGGCACCTCTACTGCACTTTACTAGTAAATCAAATATGTCAATCATGGATAAACCAATCAAAAGTACAATTTCTATAGGGAGCACTTGCACTTTAGCACTGATTAGCAGTGGTAAAGTACGCAGAGACAATAAACCAGCAAAAACAGACCTAAAAAAATAGGAGGAAAAGGGCAAAATGTTTGGGGATAACCCTGCAAAAAGGGCCATTTCCAACAGAGAGGGAAAGCTTTGCACATTTGTTACCTTTATGCTACAGTCAGATAGTTGTAAAAAAAGTATATTTTTAAATCATATTCTGTATTTTGTATCTGAGTTTCTTGCTTTAAATTCTTGAGAAAGTTGATTCCAAGATCACCAAGGAATAACCTTCCTCCTCGTGTATCTTAGGGTTACCAATTCCCATGTATCCGATTATAGTAGCTGAATCTTGAGATGTTATTGTTTTCTTATGTTTTTTAGGTTTGGAAAAAACAAGTTTATTAAAAGTTAATACAATATGTTGAATATACAAAATGCATCTGATAATTTAAGTTAATATAATAATAACAGCTCAGTTACAATAGAAAATTCTCAAGAGAAGAAAACAGCTTGGGCATTGATGGAAATCATGACAAATATATGTCCTTTATATACACATGTGAAATTAGAAAGAAAATATGATAAAACATAAAACTGTATCAAAAGACAAGTCATGGAGGTTTACAGACCACATCAATTTTAGGAAAGTGAGTGCATGAAGTGTAAGCCAAAGAGTTTAAGTAATTTGTAATGGGAATCCATAGCATATCTCTTTTAATGGCAAGGGATATCGGGAAACAAAAGCTCTATTGAGAGAAGATTATAACATACACCATACCACCAAGCTTGAAATGATAATTTTTAAGAATCCTTCCAAGATTCAGAAATTTGTTGAAATGCAACAGTTAATAGTAAGTCTAAAATAAAAAATAAATGTTTTTTTACATTGAGACCATTCTTCTGCAAGACATCCTAAAAATATATTTGAAAAACGTAAAGTCATCTGAGTATTAAATATAATATTTATGTGATGCCATACTCTTACCCAAAACTGAAATGTGAAAGGACAATTAAACAACATATGCCTAAGATCTGAAACAGGCGCATTAGAGGACCAACAAGTGAACGAACGATTAGGATTCATTCTCTGCAAAGAAACTGGTGTCATTACGGACTGCATTGGCTGCTCTGGAGGATTTCCGTCTTTTAATCCAAATGTTATTCCATAAAGAAATAGAAAAGGAAGATTCTAAATCTGTCTCCCACTGCAATCCTATTGTAGATTTAGATCTTTCCTCAAGAGAGGCAGTAATTAGCCAATAAATGTGAAAAGCTGATTGGGCTTCTAGCAAAGATTTTTAATTGGAGAAGGGTGAACATTAGATGATTGTAGCAATATACATTTTTGATAAGATCCATTTACAGGATTTATTAAAATATGATATTTCCTCGCAAAAGAAGACGAAAAAGAAAAAAGATGTTTTGCTTGTTCGAAAGAAAGAGGAAAACCATCTTCAAAAAGTTGGTGCACCCATCTTAAACCTCTTATATGCCTTGATTTCCCAAAAAATGTTCTATTGTTCAATTCAATATATTTGTTATACTAAATTGATAAATTGAAAAACTGATTCTTACTATCATTATGTGAATTATAAATGTGTTGTAGGATTCTGCAAGTAGGTAAAGAAATTGCAGCTGATTTATGTGTAAAATATAAAACTTCCAGAAATGGGAAAGGAGCAAAACAAGATCTCTCAACCTCAACCCATAGTGGCGGACCATAGAATAATCTTCGTTTAACAAAAAAGAAACTTCCTAAAGGGGAAAAGCAATGTGATAAGAAAGAAAATCTGGAAAATTAACTCTTCCCAGAGACTTGGGTCTCATTAATTTTTGAAGAGACATTCAGTTTTTTTTAATGTCTATACAAATTTTGATAAAATGGAGTTCATCTTCTTAAAATAATGATAGGGGATATTCATTGGGATATTTGATACGTAAAAAAGGATCAGAAGAAAGTTGTGAAAAATTACAAGAGATTGTATCCTTAAAGGTAGGTTTAAACCAAAGACCTAGATATTTAATTTTATCATTATTCCAATGGAAAATGGATAATTTTAAATCTTCAGAAAAACAAAAGTGAAGTAGTTCACAATCAACTTTATTTAATTTATATCCTGATAAAGAAGCATAATTTTCAACTTTCAACAAAAATGCTGGAAGTGAAGATTGTTGTTTTGATATAAAAAGTAAAATATCATCAGCATAAGCCAAAGGTTTTACTTGACTTCCCCCAAACTGAAAACTATATAATTTTGGATTAGCTCTAAATTTTATGACAAAGGATTCCAAAGCAATAATAAACAAAAGTGGTGAAAAAGGGCTCCTCTATACAGTGAAAAAGAAGGGGAGATGAGACCATTTAAAAAAGGGCTGCTTTAGGGGGAAAATACAATAATTATACAAGTTTTATAAAACTAGTTCCAAAACTAAACCACAAAAGAGTTGAAAAAATTAAGTTTCAATTAACATGATCAAAATATTTCTCAGTATCTAGAGCAATTGCTGAGAGAGAATCTTCATACATTGCGGATTTACTCAAAATATTAAAGAACAATCTTGTATTGTCTGATAGTAGGTGATCCTTAATAACCCCTGATTGTTCTGTATCTATAAATTTGGGTAAAAGTGGTTCCAAACGAAGAGGAACAATTTTTGCAAAATGTTATAATCTAAATTAACCTGGAAAATTAGTCTATAATTCTTAAAGAATTTTGAATCTTTGTTATCTTTTGGAATAAGGCAAATTAAGGCCTCTTGGAAAAAGCCTCCGGTTGAATTCGATGTAATAAAATATGAAAAAAGTTGATATAATCTTGCAGCTAATAATTTAGAGAAGTGCAACTAGAATTCTATAGTGAAACCATCCGGTCCTGGAGCTTTATCTTTCTTAATAATTTTCATTACATTGAGAATCTCCTGAAAGAAATATCTTTATCTAGAACCGAGAATTCCGAGTGTGAAAGTGTTGATGGATTAATAGGTAGTAAATAATGGGAAATGCATTCCTGCGAAGGTTTTGATTCAGGAGTATATAATTGTGTGTAAAAATATACAAATTCATTTACAATGTCATCATTTTTATGTAATAAAGAATTAGAGGCATTGTAAATAGATTCTATCTTTATTTTATCTTTTTTAATTTTAAGATAGTTTGCTAAACGTTTCCCTGACTTATTCTTTTTGCCATAATATTTAGCACTAGTCTTAAGAAGGTAAGAATTAGCAATGTCTGTGGAATTCTTATTAAAAGCAAACTTAGCTTAAACTAACTCATTAAGACACTTTGTAGACTTGGAAGAGTAACACATATTTTCTAATTGTTCAATGTGATTCAAAGGTTGTAATATTTTTTTATTAGCATCTTTCTTTTTATTGGCAACAAAAGAAGTAATAAAGTCTCTAGAGGCAGTTTTGAAAGCATCGAAGATAATCTGAGTCAATAACTGAGGAGTATCATTATCTAAAAAGATTTCTCTTTGATGCTTTATATGAGATCCCAAACATTTAACATTCCAGGAAATAAATCTAGTTGTCATTTAGAATGAAAATTTAGATAATGTAACCACCAAGCACAAAATATAATCCAACTATGAAATTTAAAAACCTGAACACACAAAACCACCATAAAGTGTATAACAGAGAGAGAATTTATATGAACAGGAGACCATAAGAAAAAATGATAAGAAAGAAGAGTAGTGGAAGAAAAGGAGAAGAAAGAGAACGAAGAAAGGCCTTTATCAATCAATCAGAGTCTTATAAAGCGCAGCTACTCACCTATTAGGGTCTCAAGGAGCTGGGGGGGTTATAGCGAGTACCGGAGGTGGATTAAAAAAGCCATGTCTTCAGTTCCTTTGTGAAGCTGGGGATGGAGGTGGTTTGTCTGATGTGGATGGCTAGGGCGTTCCAGGTGGTGGCGGTGTGGTAGGAGAAGGAGCGTCCTCCTGTTCTGGTTTCGTGGATGCGGGGTACTTCTGCGAGAGAGAGCTGGGCTGAGCGTAGGGTCCTGTGGGGTATGTGGAAGTTGAGTTGCTGAAATAAGGTAGGCAGATCCGGTGTTGTGGACGGCTTTGTGTACGTAGGTGAGGATTTTGAAAGTTAATCTTTTCTCAATGGGGAGCCAGTGCAGTGTGCATAGGTGTTGTGAGATGTGGCAGTGTCGGGGTAGGTCGAGGATCAATCTAGTAGCGGCGATCTGGATGTTTTGAAATTTGCAGGTGAGTTTTTTATTGATTCCTGCGGAGAGTGCGTTGCCGTAATCCAGTCTCATGGTGATGAGGGCGTGTGTGACGGTCTTTCTATGCTCGAGGGGGATCCATTTGAAGGTCTTGCATAGGAGGCAGAGAGTGCGGAAGCAGGTGGCGACTAAGTTGATCTAATGGTACACGCTGAGTGCGGGGTCCAGGATGATTCAGAGTTTGCAGGCTTGGCTGGCGGGGTGGGTGGGTGGGTTTCCGAGTGTGGGTGGCCATGGGTTGGGCTGAGGGCCCAGCATGAGTACCTCAGTCTTGTTTGTGTTGCGTTGAAGGCAGCTATCTCTCATCCAGTTGGTGACTGCTTTCATGCCCTCGTGGAAGTTGTGTCTGGCCTTGTCTAGTTTGTTGGAGAGGGAGAGGATGAGTTGGGTGTCATCAGCGTAGGAGATGATGTTTATCCCATAGCTTCTGATGATGGTGACTAGCGGGGCCATGTAAATGTTGAACAGCGTGGGGCAGAGGGAGAGTCCTTGGGGCACTCCGCAGGTGGTAGGTGTTGGTTCTGCGAGGAAGGGGGCAAGTCTCACTCGTTGCATTGTGCCAGAGAGGAAGGATTGGATCCAGTTGAGGGCCTTGTCCCTAATGCTGGCTCTGTGGTGTCTTCTTATCAGGGTGTGATGGGAGACTGTGTCGAATGCTGCCGAGAGATCAAGTAGGATGAGTGCCGCTGTCTCTCCCATGTCCAGTAGGGAGCAGATGTCATCTGTTGTGGACAGGAGGGTTTGACCTGAATCCAGATTGGGAGATGTCGATGATGCTGTGGCTTGCTAAAGACGTGGTGAGTTGGCTGTTGACTGCTTTTTCTATTACTTTTTCAGGAAGTGAGTGAGTTGGCTGTTGACTGCTTTTTCTATGACTTTCGCAGGAAATGGAAGTAGGGAGATGGGCCTGATGTTTTTGAGGACTGTGGGCTTCTTGAGGGTTTCTTGAGGAGAAGGGTTGATCTGGGTGTTTTTCCAGACATCGGGGAAGGTGGCTGCAGCTAGTGAGCAGTTGATGGTGAGGTGGAGCTTGGGGGCAATGGTGTCTGCAGCTCTGTTGAAGACGTGATGAAGGCATGGGTCCGTGAGGGCCCCGGAGTGTATGGACTTCATGGTTTTCAGTGTGTCTTCGGTGGAGAGGGATGTCCAGGTGGAGATTGTGGGTTTGTTGGCGTCGGTGGGTTGTCCTTGTTGAAACCGTCGTAGATGGTCTTGATTTTGTGGTGGAAGTAGGTGTTGAGACTGTCGCATAGGTCCTGTGAGTGTGGGATGTCTGTTGTCTCGCTGTTGGGTAGTGGGGAACTCCTTGATAATGTTGAAGAGTTCCTTCCTGTTGTGTGCTTGTGAGGAGATCCTTTCTTGGATGGTCTTCTTTCTGGTGTTTCTGATGAGTTGGTGGTGTGCAGTGGTGGCGGCTTTGATTTGTTTCTCTAGATTTTCTTAAGGCGGCAACAGCTGCATCTTGATTCCCGGAGTTTGGGGGTGAACCAGCTGGCTCTCTTTGCATGAGTTTTGTTGTTCTTTTTGAGAAAGGTTGGTGATCCACTTGTGGAAGGTGCGTGCTACGGTGTTTGAGTCATCGTTGCATGCGATGGTGGGTGTGGCGGTGGCGAGGGTGGCGGTGAGCTGATCGTCGGTTATTCTTGTCCAGTGTCTTTGTGATGGCTGTAGTTGGGGTATGATGATGATGGGTGAGTTGAAGGTGAAGTGGATGCATCGGTAATATGTCCATGGGAGTTCGGTGGTGTGAAAGTGGCGGAGGTTCCTATAGTGAAGATGGGATCGAGAGTGTGTCCTGCCGAGTGTGTTGGCTCTGTCACGATCTGTCGAAGTCCTATGTTGTGGAGGTTGTGTAGGAGGGATGCAGCTCTGGGGTCTTGTGGTTTCTCAAGGTGGAAGTTGAGGTCTCCCAGCAGGATGTAGTCAGTGGCTGTGATGGCTTGTGCAGGGATGAAGTCCGTGATGGAGTCGGTGAAAGTTGTGCGGGTCTGGAGGGTGGTAAATGATGGTTCCCCTCTTGGTGGATATCGGGCTGGTGTGTAGCTTGAAATGGTGGTGTTCCATCAGGTTAGTGGCTTCTTTGGAGTCTTCGGAGTGTGTGTTCAGGCGAAAGTTGGACCTGTGAACAATGGAGATTCCCCTTCCTCCCCCACAGGGCTACTGGGGCGATCTTTTCGGGTGATCTTTTACCCCTGGGGATGGTGATGGTGATGTCTGGGCCTGAGGTGTTGTTGGTCCAGGTCTCTGTGAGGAATGCGACGTCTGGGGTGATGCTGTTAAGGAGGTCCCAGATTTCGGTGGCGTGTTTATGGAGGGAGCGGACTTTGAGGAGAATGCACTTCAGGGGTTTCGGGTTCAGTGAGTTGTTGCGGGTGGGTTGTGCTGGGTCCCGGGTCTTTGTGGTGGTACAGGTTTGACGGCAGTGGAAGAAGCTGAAGGGACCATGTGTGTTGCCTGGAGCTGCTTGCTTGCAGTTGTTGTTGAGACCTGGGTTCAGTGCGATGAGTTCCTCTGCTGTGTAGAGGCAGTGGGTGGCAGGACGAGGGATCCTGGCACTGGTCGCGTTTGGTTCACAAACGGGGCAGACGGGCTTGCCTTAGGCACGCCTTCAGCACGCCAGCGGCGTCATCCGCTGTACAGCTGCCCAGCGGCTGCCATTAAGTAGGGAAGGGGACAAAGGACAGCTCGGAAGCGGAAAACGTCGTGAAAAAGGGGCGGGCCACAGGGGCAGCAGCAGCAGGGATAGAGCGCGAGAGGGAGCAGTAATGGGGCCGCAGGTGCAGCAGCGGCAGGGGAGTGAGAGAGGTGGGAGAGCAAGAGTGAGAGAGAGAGAGAGCGGAGTGAGGGGAGAAAAACGAGGAGGAGAGAGTGAAATGCAGAAAGCGAAAGATACAAAAGAAACACAAAAGGAACAGAACACAGAAGGAAAAGCACACAAAGAGTGAACAGAGGCAAAAGAGGAAAAAGACAAAAGAGGCAGAGGGTAACCCAGTAGAAGGGCAGAGCTCTTCAACTAGACACCAGGGATGAGGCGCATGCAGAAGCCTGCGGGTGGAGGAGGGCCTCAAACTCTTGACAGAGGTCAGAGTTCAGATGAACAGATGGACTTACTTGCCGGAGGAGCTACGAGTTGGCAGAGCACTACACTGACCAGAGAATAGGGTAAACAAAAATACAAATAAACATAAAAAGTAATTAAGAACATACCTACAAGACAAAACGAAGAGAGGGTGGTGAAACCACAATAGAAAGATGACACAACCTCAACTCCACAACTGCAGATACGAAAGGGGAGGGAGGCCGGGATTTACAAAATGTGAACCTAGAAACGGGAACGTTGATAAAGCATAATCTAAAAGAGAAAACAAGGAAAAGAAAATGAGGAAGATTAATAACAACCAATTCCTTTAAATATTAGGTTCAATTCAACAGTACAAGGACCAAAAGATGCACAACTATATATTTCAAAGAATAGTATATTAATTAAGGCTCTGCTGTTTTGGAAATATCAATTTTTTCAGTTCTGCAGGATCAATAAAATTCTGAAGTAAAGCTGGATCTTCATATGTGGTGGTTCTATTATTGTAAGTTACCTAGAACAAATGGGAATGAAAAAGACCATATTGAGAATTAAGAGCTTTAAGAGCTTTAAGCGCTGGAAGCATGTCCAAGTTTATGGGCTCTTTCTATATTTAAACTTGGAGACATGGGCAGGTCTAGGAGTTTAGGCGAAAGCGATTGGAAGAAAGACGTTGGATCTGATCATTCAACACCCTCAGGGAGACCATAAATATGAAGATTATTTCTTCTATTTCGATTTTCCATGTCTTCATGATGTTTTTTCAACACAGCCACTTCAGACTGTAACAATTTAATGGCCGCAATTGAAAACTCCAATACCTCCACCTTCTGTTCTATATGAGACACTCTATTACCACATGCGACCATTTATCATCCAGATTTTGTAGTTATCTATTGGTGTCCTCCATATATGATTTAAGGGCTCTAATTTCTTCAAGAAGTAACTCCAAAGAGATGATATAATTTGCTTTGATAGGAGACGGAGGATCTTTTTTAGCTCTTTTATTAGCTGATGCAGATGATGTTACCGGCAGCTTGGTTGACAATTTATTAATCAAAGACGATGAAGAGGCAGATGTTATAGGTGCAGAAGAAACATTATCTTGGCTGGATTCACTCATGTTATCCATATTTGATAAGGAGGAAAATGAATTGAATAAAGAAATGCTATCAGAGCTTTTAGTAATCTGCCCTTTACTATTACTCAAATAAAGATTCCTAGATCTGCCCATAATTGTTTTCTTATGTTAATGTGGGAGTATGACGATTTGACAAAACAAACTTGGTGGTGGCTATGACTTTCTCTGATTTAAACCTTGCTGTTTGCGATAGAAGGCTTTTGCTGAATGCAGTGTTGTGGGTGGACTCAAATGCCTTCTTGGAAGATTTATAATCACTTCAATATGACTTTGCACATGTTCACAAAACTTTACATAAATGTAATTTGCATCACTACACTTACTCCTCTGTCAGTACTGTTAACGAATATCACATATGGCAATGTAGAGCAGCAGAGTGGTTCCCTTGTTCACCTTTTCTTCAATGCATTACTTGTATGTGCATTCATGAGTCACTGTTGCCCACTTCATGGGTAGAGTATCTCTCCCAAGGCGTGGCTTAATAAAACATCTCACATGTTAATATCACATGCAGGGCAGCTGGGTTGATATCACATGGTAAAACCTGTGTGAGATGGTCCAGTCCATGCAGTGAGATAAAAACTCACTGAACATACAATTTAACTTACATTCTTTAGCATCTAAAACTGTTTTTATTGCTTTCTTGCAGCCCACATAGTTATTTCAATGTTGAGTGACCGGAAGTCTCATATTTCTCCTGACTGTCCCAGCGCCTTTAGTAAAAATAAATATATGTCCCAGTTTTGAAAGGGAGGGTTTTTTGGGGGAGTACATTAATTAAGATTTTGTGCATGCTCACATTTCTCTCTCTTGTTACATACATCGCATAAGGAACAAAAGTTACTTAATTGTTTTAAGGGGTACCCTGCTGGTCTGCCTCAATCCATTTGTTCTTCACTAAAGATATTAAAGAGCTGTAATCAGTGTTTGAGAGCGTTTGACCCAAAGACAAAACTTAACTGGTCTTATCTGGCTTCATCACACTAGAGGAGGGAACTTTATTCCATTAAAAGTTATTTTGCAGTATTTTTTTCAACTAACGTTTAACAGAGGATGGCACAATGCTCTCTCAAGCTTGGAAAGGGACCCTGAACATTATCTTTTTCATGCAATGCAAATAATCTCCTTTCCAATTCAATGTACAAGTCTTTACTATATTTGTACTTACCTAATAGGTTTTATCATTTACTTTATGTAGTGTTCAATTTGTAAAAAAAAAAAAAAAGTATGTGCCAGGGTAGTCGTCAGGAGGCCACTGCACCTTGCACCACCTATTCCCTGAGCCAGTGCTGTCAATGACACTACCTGTGTCAGTGTGAAAATTCTGACTATTTGAGGCCCCAAAAGCCTTATGAACAGCTCGGGCAATGGGTATTAGCTGCTTTTAGTGTATATTGAACTAATAACCACTGTTGTTCTGCTCATCTCTAAATTACACAAACAGCGCCACCACGTGTCAGCTGTCATAAGTGCCAGTGTAAGTGCTGGTGCCAAGTTCAGGAAACCACTAGCTCAAATTAAATACTTACTTTATGGTACTTGAAGGTTGGTTTAACCATTAGTAACATAAGCTTGCATGGGTTTCCAGATGGCCCATTTGTTGCATCTTTTGTTGTGTATTGTAATATTGGCTTTTCACCTAATGACCATGTGAATCGAGATGGCATTGTGTGACGCATCGTGCGAACTAGCAGGTCTGAGCCTTGTATGTGAGATGCAGTCCAATTAGGTCAGTGTTTTCTGCCGGCCCTTCTGCGGCCAGGGTTTGTATCAACTTTTAGTCTCTAATAGGTTTTGTCAATGTGATTACCCTAGTTCGGTGCCATATAGAGGGAGCCCTTATTTCTTATGTTTAGTCGAGCCACTGTTCTCATCCACGTCAACTATGAAAAAGAGATGGGAGAGGTGAACGTAGTGAAATTATTCACACATGACAAGCGGATTGAAGCGATAGAAAGGAAGACACTTTGCCATTAGTTAACAGGCTTTCATTAGGAAACATTTGAGTCATTTAGGGGGATCTCAGTAATAAAGCAGTAGTATTCATTACTGCTGAGGGAAGTGGTGATAACGCTGAAGACAATGCGTGACCGCCGCAGAGAGACAAAGGATACTGACAGGCAGGGCGCTTCTGTGGGTTTCACAGTGCACAGTGTGCCCTTGTGTCCACACCCCTGATGCTGCTGTTCTCATCATTCCATGTTTCTTCTTTTGACCAGGCGTGTCAATGACCTGGCGCAGGAGCGCCGCCTACCGTATAAAGGAGGACACTCCTCTGCCTGCTCCGCTCAGACCTCCCTGTGACACCACTGCCTGTGTCTGCCTGAGCTCCAGTGATCTTTGCTCTCAGAAGTACCCCGTGCTGTCTATCTGTGCGAAGCCCTGTCTGCAGCAGCACTGCTCGTTACCAGCCGGGCTCCGAAGCAGTCCTGCCTTCCAGGAACCCTTCTGCTCTCTACACGCCCTACTCTACAGCCTGGCACCATACACGATCTCACCTCTTGTAACCCTGCTGGTTACCGTCTCTTGCCTGATCTGACGCCTGGCAGCCTGCCTGCACTCCTGTCTACTATCTCTGTTCTGGTCTCCTCTAAAGCCCCTGACTCTACTTTGTTCCTCTTGCTCTCTCACTCAGTCTCAAGTTACTATACCTCCCTTCCTCCTATCCCCCCCCCCCCACTAAACACAATTGCATCTCTTCATCTCTCGTATCCCAGCTGTCAATAGCCTGCTTCTTGCCCCCTGCCCTGCTGCGCCTCACCTTCTGTGTTTTACCTACATCTTTCTCCCTTTTTACCTCTAGCCTCCTACTCATACCCTACACACGACTTGCCCCGCATTCTCGTTTCTGCACTCCTCTAGCCTCCGCGATACCCTCGCCGCGCTCTCTTTCCTCCTCAACGTTCAAGCCTCCGTCCTATCCTGCTCGCTTCTTCCCTTGGCTTTAATCTCCACTCCCTGCTCTCTCCTCCCCTCAGCCGTCCCTCTCAGTGCGGAGCCCCGTTCGTCACTCCCTCCTCGTTCACAGCCTCATTTCCACCTCTCTCCCTCTGCCCTGTCATCCTCGGAGTGCAAGCCCGCTCCTCCCGCCCTCTCTCAGCAGCAGGCACCCTTTCCCTGTCAGCTTTCCGTTGGCACCAGCGTCCAGCTCCGCCACCCTGCTCCCTGCATCACCGAGCCAGCCCCTCCCTCACAGTTCTCCCTCTTTCAGCCGTATTCCTCCTAAACCGCCTTCTCCCCGCTTCCCACCGGTCCTCTAGTCTCCGGAGACGCTTCACCCTCCCACCATGGCATCGGGGAACCGGCGGACCCGGGATGAGGCCCCGGAGGAGGAGCTACCCTTCTACCTGGCCCGGCCGGGCACCACTGCCCAGGTGCCCCGGGTGAAGTATGGTGGCATGTTCAGCAACGTGGAGGGGGCCTTCGAGGCCAAGACCCTGGACTTCGGCTCCTTGGTTGTGGGGCAGAGGGGGGCCAAGAGCCCCCACAGCCCCACCAAAGCTGAAGTGCCCCAGGAGAACAGAAAAGGGGACCCGGTGTCACCAGCCCCTCAGTCGCCCATGGGCAACGGCAGCGCTGGCATCGAGATCAGGACCTCGGCAGGGAAGGAAGTGCTGCAGAACCTGAGCGATGAGAAGGTAGGGTGATCCTGCGGCTTCGTACAATCTCCCTACGGTGACAGGTCCCCGTGAGCAAAGCGTTTCACACCGCCACAAAACTCTGTGCAGGCAAGATTCTGTGCAAACGCTGCTGCGTGTAGACGGCTCTCTCTGCACACCAAACTCTCAGCACACAGCTCCCCCCACGCTCAACTCTGCAGACATCACCCTCTGCGGACACGAGCTTACTCAGAAACAACTTCACACTGTCAGAAAAAAGAGTATAATTGCAGAGGGGTACCTGCTCATGCTGTGCCCTGCAGACACAAGACACAGTTTAGTGTGGATGCGACTCTACTCTGGCTCGTGTCCTTGCAAATAGAGGTCCCCGTGAACACAACGCCACGTGCTGTCTAACCACTCGGTTGGCAAACCTCCCTGCGCACTCAACTCCCTTCAGACACACCTCCCAGCCAGCATAAATTGGTGCGGACACAAGTAAACGGACAGCGTCATCCTGCAGACATTTCCTTACAGACTCAAATCCCTTCAGACACAACTCACTGCACAAAATACATCCTCGAACCCCACATTTAATGCAGACACATTTCGCTGCGGATACAACTGCTTGCAAGCACACAACAATACACGATGCACGCCTTTGTGTGCCAAACACTACTTCCTGCAGGCACAACTCCACGTGCACCTCAACATGGACACAGCGTCTCGCTGACAGGAATCTCACTGCGTGTGGCACACTGCTGACACAACCCCGTGCTGAAAAAACTTGCTGCAGACATAATGACTTGTTAACAGACCTCCCTGCAGATAACGTCCAATGATGGAACAGCATCATGCTTAAAAAGCCGTAACTATCCAATGCCAATAACTGCAGCCATAACTTCATATTAGATGATGCACACGTCCCCTCCGACATATTGTGTTAAAATCATATTTCCCTGCAATTGCGCCTCCAAGTTTTCAGGCAACTGAGGGAAAGAATTCCTTTGGCGGTAGTTGCTAACCACGGCGGTATTTGTCTTGCTGTGCAATCCAACAACATCTGTGATCCGCTGGATGTACTCACAGAGTTGGCAGTATATGAAAAACAGAAACATTTGTCCCTGGCAGTCATACGTGCTAATGGCGCTCACTGCCCCCTGCTGGAGGGGCGACTTTAACAGAGCTCCAGTATATATATGCTGGCGGTAATTCTTGCAAACTCTATCGACCCTTCGACATAATCTTGGGCCAAAGGATGTTCCAGCAGGTGTACTGCTCCTGTCTTCGGCTCCTCCTCTTTTGCATCACGTGATGACAGCGCCTTCTCACGAGAAGTAACTCATCCCATCTCCCTTTGCACTGTTCACCCTCGTTTTCGCTCCTCTCTTGGCCCGCATCAGAAATCTCTTTTTAAGGAAATGGTTTAACAATGTCACTTTACGGCCAAATCAGTGGCCGTTACCGGAGGAAGCGGTGCTTGGCGCTGCGCGTTCTTTGCTCCAGAGTGTGTACTTTCCATTGTCTCGAAAGGGCGGGGAAAGAAGCTTAAATAACACTTAAAAGGATGTAGTTGTTGCTGCATTTTTAATGAGATCATATGGTTTGTGTGAAGAAGGCCTGGCGGCACCCATTCCCTTTGTGTGCTCCTCCGGTGCGGACACATGCTAGGAGTTTCTGTCCGACAGGATGCCTGGTTGTTTCTAAATTATTTATTGGAAAGAGTCAGCCTGAGCTTCCTGGCACCGTGGTACAGCAACACAGCTGTATCTCCTCAGACTTCCACACTTACCTCTGTTCACGGGGCAAAACGCCTAGAAGGCGCAGCCGCTTACTAAACAACTGGTCGAGTTTAAACAGCCTCGACCTTAAACAAAGAGAACATATATGCTCGTTGTTCCGATTGCTGCTGCCGCGAGTGAGTTTGTGCTGTGTGATTTGCAGCGCTCGCGCTTCGGGTTTCCAAAATGGCTCTCGGGCCTCTGGAAGCTGTCTTATGTGTAATGAAAACAATATGGCAAAAGGCACCGTTGAAAAAGTTTATCTCACGTGCTCTTTTCGCTCCAGCGCGTTAGAAGTTCTCAGGGGGAAGGCAAATGTACTCCTAAAGGCAACAGGACTGCAGCCAAAATGTAAGGATTGCTTTCTAGTTTTATTGCAGGAATGAAATGGGTCGGTCAGAGACTGATGTAGATGACATTTCTGTAAGTTCAGCTGCTAGTAAAGACTGTCTGACATTTTTCATCCATAAAAGGAAGCGGAAAATAAATTAAATAAAGTTGATTTAGGACTGCCGACGGAGATTTTCGACAGGTGAAAGACATTGAAGTGTTGGTAGACCCAGGCAATAGACTATTTCGCATTTTCCAGTTTGTAGCTCCAGGTTTTGACAGTGCAGCTGTCAAAGAGGCTGTTGGGTACACTATTCTTCACAAAAAGAAAACAAGAGATTTAAAATAGGAGAGTCCACACTTGGAAAATACCCTTATTCTTAGAGGACATTGAGCCCCTATATGTCATGCAGTCTGAATTGGATCAAGCACTCGAGAATAGTCACCAAAGTTTGTAAACAATAAAACAAATGACAAGGAATAGCCTCACACATCCACCTGTATGTCATACTTCACCATGGACCACCCTTGCTCGCTAAAGAATCCTCTAATGGAGGGCAGGCTTCCTATGTTTAGAGGAGGTATTTATGGTTGGAGGTTCAGGGAATGGATTTAGATAATGGGGAAACAAATCATGGTTCTGTCTCTCATGGGAACTACTTTTAATCCTTCATGAAAGCAACAAGTAATCTTTTATGAAAGCAACAAGATGGTTAGAAAATGGGGGGATGCCAAAGAGTGATAACTACCTCCGTATCTAAAAGGTCAACATGTTTCAGCCTTTGGCCCCATCCTGGGTAACTGGTTTTCATCAGTACCGGGGATCCCTATTTTCCTATACTGTTAATACACGCATGCTCAACGCACAGCAGACATACACGCAATACCCAATCTTTTCTTCCTAGATAGTCCTATTCAGACTGTAGGTCATATAGGGACTCAAGGGCCACTGAGAAAGCCCACATACACCTCTTGTTCCCTCAACACCCTGATAGTAGGAAGTCATAGTTTGTGTATTGCTTACACTATACATAGAGTGGACTGCCCTTTCAACCATTCACTTTCTTGGACTGCCTCTTTCTCCCATTGGCTTGATACATTGTCAATCATATCTTGGCTCCATCCAATTCTCTCACCTAATACTAGTGGCTATTTAGTTGTATTCTTCAATGTCTACTTCACTCCATAGAGTGTATTGAACTGCGTGAGGAACTACTCTTTGCAACTTTAGCCCTGTGTGCCCACTCCTGCAATATCTCGTTTCTGAGAGTTGCTCTACTGTACTAGAGGTTCATATGTTAGGACATTATTATTAGATATGTTGGCAGTGCCAATCCTTGCTTTTGTAGGACAGACCCCACTTTGCAGTCAAAACTTGGTAACGTCTATAAATGTAAAGTTTAGGAGTGCTCAGTCACAAGTCTGCCCCTATATTTTTGGTATTCACATAGGTGACATAACGTGTTCCTTGTTGATATAAGAGATGACATCGATGGATGCAATGGAAACTTTCCCAAAGGACGAGGAACCCGATCAATTTCCACAACGTGTTTTGTAAGCTACTGCACAACATGTGCATTCATTTGCATGTGACCAGCATCCAAACTGTGAATGACCTTTCAGTTTTAGAATCAATTCATCAGTTTCACGTTAATGGTCAACCAGATGTTTGCTAAAACCAAATATTGGAAAAAAAGTAGACATCCAGCCAAAACGTGTTTTACAATCAGGGTTGATATCACAAATGTTTGCTGTTTGTACCCAAACTACCAGATCTCCTTCAAAATTCAACTTAACACAGTAGACTGGACCTCACAATATTATTATCTTAAGTCTAAAGCTTTGAAAGTAGCCATCAGTGCCCCATCATAAGGATGTCTCCTCTTTACTGCAACACCACAGACTCGATCCAATCCAGTTCTGATAGCTATAACCAGGTGGTGCCTACCACCTGGGGAGTGGGTTCCACAACACAGTACTAATGTCAAAAGCCTCACTGACATAATCTTAAAAGATTGCAGATATCAATTCAGATTTATATTTGTCATGCACATATTGCTCTATAATCTCTGCCAAGAAGCATAGGCAGTAATTAGTTTGAAGTGAGGATACACAAGGACAGTGCCAAACTGGAAACCAAAATCACCCGTGGCAGATATGTTCAAGCTAGCCCCACTTTGCACAAGCCTGCAGCAAGACCTAGGACGGTGGAAGGGGCTTAGGTCATGGCAGCCATTTCTGCTGTATAAGCAGCCCTACAGCAAATAGCATGCGTGGTGCACCACCAACGAATTGTCATGGCCAGCCAAGTCAATCGCTTTATAAAAACTCTTTAGCCATGCTGCATAGCATCCGGGATGCTGTTCAGCATGGCAAAAAACGTTGGCCAATCCAGGAGGTCCCTTAGGCGAGACCTTTGTGAAACTTGTTTATTCTTGACTCACTTTACACTGATTTGCCTTGTATCCAACTGAATACCTTATGTTGATTTCCCACTTCCTGGCAGGACTTTGTCCTATAGGTGGTTGGGCGGTCTCAAAAGAGTTTGTGCACTAATCTATTTTGCTAAATGAATATGCCTTGGCACTAAGAAACCAAAGGTATGGGATACTTTGCCATCGGTATGCAAATTACACCCTCATTTATGCCTCATTCAAGGGGAGCATGGAGGCAGCATTCAGGGCCCTCGTAGGTGTGCGGATTTATTTGCCAGTGGTTTTCTATGGGTGTAAGAAAGAGCTGATGACTGCGAGATCAGAGAGTCCTTTGAGATGAGGTGAAAGCAGTGTGATTTGCTACCGTGCACTGGTTAGATTCCACACCCTTTGGTCAAGACTGGTTTAAATGAGCAGCAGGCGCTTCATTCATAGTATCTTGGATGTGTAGCCTGCTCAAGTGACTACTACTGTCAGGAAGGATGGGTTCTAGATGATCACACTTAGGAGTCTATAATTGCTTTTGTTGGCTCTAACTCTGGACATTCGTCCCATGAATTTGCGGAAAGACGAGTAAACAACAGTAGTGGCCTCACAGTATAGTTTCCTCTGTACTTCACTAGGCGCCTCTAAGTAGAAGCCCAAAGCTCAGACGGGGGCACACGTTTCTTGTTTTCAGGTTATGATATATGATCTCTGCTTGTTTACATAATACTGCTAGTACGAATTCTACAATCACTACTTTTAATACTAATAACAACATCAACCACTCATATAATAATAATTTTAAAAACGTGTTTTAAAATTGTGCCTCAGATTACAATGTTTGCTGTTTTGAAGTGTTGGAAGTAGTTGGTATTATTAGCTCGCTACTTCAGTTGTGCCCAGTTAGTAAATCTAAGAACCATGAAGTCCATGTTGGACTAGCGGAGTTTACATCAAGACCTGCTGGTCATAACACACGTTACCATATAACTTGTGGAGCCATTTGTCTGCCCATTTGTTTCAAGGTCAACATGTCTATTTATTTTTTAACTTAGCAAGTCCCCTAGGTTTTCTGCTCTAGGATTATTGGCACGTTGGAGAGCAGATGTTTGGTGTGCCCTGTGAATATTGAAACCACCATATCAATGGGAAACAATATCGAGGACAGAATATAGAAAATAAAGTATGGTCAGGTAAGTAATTTTAGATTTTCTGTATCTAACTCTACATATATGTAGCTACCAGGTAAATATATATTCAAAACATGTAGCTATGGAAGTATGAATAGGACATCTATATGTCACTATGGGCACTTACCTTCCAATATTTTATCCCTTGATATTCAGTCAGTAATATTCTCATACTATAATATTGTTGGTGTCAATTTACAGTAGTACACCCCAGAGATTTAAATAATTAAATCCTCAGAAGAAGTGTGACTACTCACTGGAGCAGGGGAACCAGAGTCGCACTGGCCGATAGGTCAATCCGTCAGATCAATGTGTGGGCTGGTGTTTGTAGTCATTGTGGCTGGATTTTATGGCCAGATGGGCCGTTTTACTATTGATTTCCCCGATATCACTACATTTTAGCTATCTACACAGTTAATGGGTTAATGTTTATTTTAGTGGTCAGACCTATATTTGTGATGCAGCCTGAATCTGTAGGGAACTCCCCCTATCTTGAAATTAGGATAACACCAAACCTCACATAATTGAACTTTTAAGATGCACAATTACCACTTTTCTGAAAGCATTGTGTCTGACTGAAGGATGTTTTATTATCTTTTGTTCTACCATAAATATATGTTTAGCTGCATAACGTAGGCTGAAAGACCTTTTGCACAATTTAAGGGTAGTTATCATAAACATAGGATGATGGTGGCATAACATCTGAGAAATTGAGAAATTATAATAGAGTTCTTTGAAGAGATGTCAGAACGTTTGTCACAGACCACGTACACTATATTGTAAAGTGTGCATTGCCAGAATAAGGGTGTTATCATTATTCTACAGATACCAAGTAAAAGTTGGGGTGAAATAGTGGATTTCGTACGATAAAATCCTATGTGGTAACTTGATAAATAGCACGACTAGCACAGCAGTACTATTTGTCAGAACTGCAAATAATATTTGTCAGAACTGTAATTAATATACACAATGCATGCCAATGGTAAGATGGGATATTTGAAAACATGAAGAATAGAGTTAGAATCTCTAGTGCAAAATTAAACACACCAAAAAGGAGTTTGACATGTGTTGCCAAAAAGATGAGCATCAGTTAATACAAGTCAGATGTAAAAAAAAAAAACTGAACTCAGAGTGTGTTGAAACTTGCAGAGATTTTGTATTTTCTATAAATATCAAAACCTGAAAAAAATAAACATGCTGCAATAAATATCGTTTATCCATTTATCACTGTTCATTTAGAAAAAACAGAGCAGAAGAAGGAAAGGCAGATTTCATTTTTGTACCTTTCTCTTCGGCTGCTGGCTCTGACAGCAGGCATTTTAACCTAAGGGCTGAACTGCAATAAGTTATTACTTAATAAAGAAATGACATTGCTACTCAAATATAATAACTTATTACAGTTGAGTTCTGACATTACAACACCTGCTGCCAGAGCCAGCAGCGAAGGTGAAGGGTAGGACACAGATCATGATCAAAACTGCAGTTTAAGAAACAAACACAAAACCTGTCCTTGTCTCCTCTCCATTGCTCTTTTTTTCTAGATGAACAAGAATGATTAGAAAGGAGACTTGTATGGCAAAATGTTTTTTTTGCAGCTGTAGAATGTCCTTACATGCTTTCTAATGTTAATCTGCGCATTTTCAGTTAAAGCATTTTGTTTTAAAATCTGAATTGTATTAAATTGATTCTAATATATTTTGCAATAAATATCTAACTGCTTTTTTGTATGTTTAATTTTGCTCTACACATTCTACCTTTATTCTTTATCCTTACAAACATTCTAAATCTTTCATATTATAAAGCAACACAATGTGGATTTAACCGATTTGTGGGAAGGGTGATGGGGTGACCATGTATTATAAGGAATAAAGTATTCCTGCCATAAATTATAAGGATATTGCAAGTCACCCTAGAGTTCCATGACCTTATAATGGAACTTGGTCTATGTTCCTGTATGTGCTAATGTAATGAAAATAAATGTGGTGCAATGGCTCATGTTATTTGGAGCAACTCTACTGGTAAATGTGCATTCACAAATTTATTAATACAGAGCAAATATTAAATTGAGTTTATTACCACAGTACAACACATTTGACTGCCTCACTGATTGTAACAATTACATAAAAAAGGGTTATAACTCTCCTGATATGAATCATATCGCTTCACTGTGACCTTACATTGGTATACAAATTTAACTCCTGTGTTCCTGTTTTGCTTAAATACCTTTTGCCAAAACATATACTCATGAAAAAAACAATGGTGTAAACTATGCAGATGCAGAATATATTATTCTATTTATTACTACTGTAAAGGAATATCAGGTGAATCATGACTCATCAGATCTAAAAACAATGCATTTTTTAAAATGTTTGTATAAGTCCTTTTGACTACACTATAAAGCGCTTAAGTTTTGTTTCTGCTGTGTCTGTCAGTACGGAATTAATTCTTCCTGCATCAATGCTGAACATATTGGAATTGCTAGACTATTTGTAGGTCACGGAAATACAAGATGTCCTATGGTGTTTATGAGGATACCTGACAGCCCAAGTCCAAATGATCCAGGGATTTAGTCCTGTCTTCTCATTTTCACAACGCGCATTAAAACACATTTCCCTCTCTCCAACCCACTGATTCATAGCTCTTTTCTGCTTCCTTAAAGCCATTCTTAGAGTTAGGTTACCTCTTGGGATCTCCCAGGACTGAAAACGCCAAAGAATGTGGCTGTTTAAAGCCAAAAATAAACTACAAACGACGTAGATTAGGATGTAGTAACTACAGTATTAGAACCTGGGTTGACTAGCACTGAGGGAAATGTATCACTCGCAGACATTCCTGAAAACTGAACACCTGTTACTAGTCACGAATTTCAACTCTGTAGTTGTTGCAGTGCTTAATTTGTAAATAAAAACGTGCTGGTTCCCAAAGCTCTCCTCTGAAACACGGGGCTGCTGTTATAAAATGTGTGATCACGGGATACCGAGGCAGCGTAATCCTGAAGCCATCTCGGGCCTCTTCAATCCAGTTACAGCCACACCCTGCCCCTTCAGCTCACTCTTACAGCTTTCTGCTTTCTCCCTTTGTGACGCTTTAACGTGTTTCTCTTCCTCTGTCTTTCCCATAAGTGCCTTTTGCTCACAGTAAATGCTTGAGGCAGAAGAATAAGTGCAGGCCTTTAAAAAAAGTGCTGGTGCCCCACACCAGAAAAAACAAGCACAAATTAAGCACTGAGTTGTTGCCTTAATTCTACACTCTTAACATCTTGTATCACTTGCCCATCCTGGATTGTGCTTTGTTGATATAATTAAAGCCTGAATCGATCTATGGTTGTCAGCCAATTGTTTATCTTTACTCACCCCACATTAGGATGAGGGCCCTCTAGTGTCAACTACTGAATGAGGCGCACCTTTCACTTCCTTGAATCATGCACGCCCTCACATTTCTACTTGTCTCGAAACATGCTTTTGATCTCACCCACTTTACTGTTTAATATGAAGATGTGCATTGCACTGGCCCCCAGGTTCTTGCCTTAACTCTCGAAGGTCAGCACTCTTTTTTCATGCTTTATTCCTTTACACCAAGTCTGCTTACACTAACATTCATAAACTCCCTTCATCCATTACACCTCTGATAATGGATCAACTAACTCCTGAATTTTCTGCACATTCGACAACACATATCATGGCTCACAATTTTACAAAACAGCCCTTTCATTTTCGGAGTCTATTGACAATATCTGTCCCTTGCTTCCTTCTTCTCCTACAACATCCCAAGCTATTCTGCTATTTCTAGAAGGATAAATTAATCAATTTTCCTGTTAACATAAAATCAACTTCCTTGGTGCATGGCAAGATATTTCTGTCAACTTCTTCTGTTACCGTTGTCTCTTCACGACAGCATGGCCACACGCCATTTCATTCATTGTTACAACCCGCCAGTATAATTCCAACCGTTGCCAAATATTTAGTATGACATGGTTTCTTTTTGTCAACTCCTGTCCCTCTGCTGCTTGAAAGATACACAGAAGGAAATCACTCTTCCCATTTCCAATTCCGAGTTTCTTTTTACCCTAAAAATTCTTAACCAACAATTCCAGATAAGAGGTTGATTCTATATCCACAGCCAGCTCCTCTTTCATAGCCTAAGTTATTGTTATTCTCAGGCTTGCATCATTAACACGTCCTAAAGCTATCTTGCGCCTCCATTTCCTTCAAAGAACAATCTCCTCACAACTGTTGCTGTTAGAAGATCTTTAGAATCATGAAGAAATCGATTTTTCATATTTTGGGTTTGCATTGTTGATAAAGTACAGGCGTACTCAGTTCTGTTAGAAGAAATGGCTTCTGCAGTAGGGTGTTGCTTCCTTTTCTTTCAATCATCATTCCATTCCAGATATGTCTTCATTTTCCAGTCTCAAGTACATATTATTGCACTATTTGGAATAGATTTCAAAAGAAATAATAGACTACTAATAAAAGGCTTTTTTTCCCCTAAAAAAGTCACTTCAGCAATGTTATGGTGCACTGCTTGACCCGAATGTGCATAAATGTTTTAGAATTTTAAACAATGATTAGGCACTTACAGTTCGGTCTCATTCATGCATATAGTGTGTCTATTACCACACATGGTAGAAATCGAAGAAGTGCACCCTTAACTATATTGGATCACCTGTTACATTTCAAGTTTTACTAACACTCAGCTAAACATTTCATTTGCAATAGATGGGCAGGTAAAAAGGAAACTGAATAATGTATAACAATGGAAAGGATAGAAATATGCTTATGGAGCAAACCAACAGTTGTCTTGACTATTTCACCAACGTGTAACTTTAATAAATAACGAATTTCATTGGGTGGGAAATGGACATAGCATTGGGTCAACCTATGCAATAAGAATTGTATTCATCAGAGGCCACTGGCCTTTTTACACGCAGTTACTTAGAAGTTTCTAGTTTGACAGCTAATAGGTTCTTAAAATATCATTTTCCACCTTTGATTCCCCATAAGCACAAGATTATTGTGGTCTGTAGGTCAGAATACCATATACAGAAATATCTAGTGACATGAATATCATGTCCTAAATATCGTTTACAAAAATATCAGTCCGTTGGATGTACATTTTCTATTAGTTCTAATGGGGCGATAGGTTTGCAGTCCATATTTCTGTCACAATATTTGTGTGGCTATTCTGTAAATTATATCCTGAAATAACACCTTCCCGGTACTGAAGCATGAATGCTTTTGACAGTGTAGAGATCCCCTTAGGGGTTTGAAGCCATACTTGGAGAGTTTGCTCAAGTTTCCATCTGCCTGTTTCTGATTCCAAAGTGGCACCCCATGCTCATTTCTGTGATATCAACATGCGGGGTTATTTAGTTATTTTTTTATTTATTTTTGCAGTTTTACATAGTTTATACAAAATCCGGGTGTATCGGAGTGTTTTGCGTGAGCACCAGTTACATCATACAGATTTTTTCTTCTTTTTAGGGTGGGATAACTTAAACCAGAATCACAAGTTGGTGAGCTGACACATGGACTTAAACCCATTTGGCCAATTCTAAAGTCGGCAGCTCTAGCCATAGCACCAAAGGGCATATTTATACTCTGTTTGCACCGAATTAGAGTAATTTTTTTTACTCCAATTCGGTGCAAAACTAACTCCATATTTATACTTTGGTGCTAGACCCGACTCGCGCCAAATTTATGGAGTTAAAGTCATTTTCGGAAGTGGAGACCTACCTTGCCTTAATGTGATGCAAGGTAGGCGTTCCCGTGCAAAAAATGACTCTATGGCCTTAACACCATATTTAGGGGCATATTTATACTCTGCAGCATATTTATACTCTGTTTGCACCGAAATAATGTCATTTTTTAAACTCTAATTCGTGCAAAACTAACTCCATATTTATACTTTGGTGCTAGACCAGTCTATCACCAAGGCCCTGATTTATACTTTTTTTGTGCCACATTAACGTCATTTTTTGACACAAAAGTGGTGCAAACTTACAAAATATTGGCCCTTATTAATACTTTTTGCTGCAAAACTGCACTAACTTAGTTTTGCACCGAAACGTTTAGCGCTGGCTTGCACCATTTCTGTGCACCAGCCGGGCACCATATTTATGGAATGGTGCAAGCCGGTGCAAAGGGTAGGCTAGAGTAAAAAAAAATGACTTTAGTCGGGTGAGGCTGGCAGTATAGAAGAAGAGGTTTAGCACAAAAAAATTACTTGAGGCAGATTAGAGTAAAAAAAAAAATGACTCTAACCAGATTAGCGTCATTTTATGGTGCTAAACCTACCATGCCACATGACTCCTGCTTTAGAGAAGGCAGAAGTCACACCCACCACCCCAATGGCCAGCACAGAGGACAAGGGTACCCTTTGCATGGCCATTGCACCCGTGCCATGTACGGGTCCCATTTCAGGGCCCCCTATGGCACTTTCAAAAATAGAATGCAATCTTACCTGTACTTACCTGGGGTGGGGTCCCCCATCCTCCACAGTCCCTCTGGTATGGGTGGGGGTGCCCCTGGGGCCTGGGGAGGGCACCTGTGGGCTTATTCCATATTGTTCCACCATGGGAATAGACCCACAGGTCCCCTAACGCCTGCCCTGACCCAGGCTTTCAAAGATGACCCCTCCTCCCTCACTTGCACCATTTTTGCATGGGAGAATAAATATGGAGTTAAGGTCATAGAGTCATTTTTTGCACGGGAACGCCTACCTTCCATCTCATTAAGGCAAGGTAGGTTTCCACTTCCAAAAAATGACTTTAACTCCATAAATTTGGCGCTAGACGGGTCTAGCACCAAAGTATAAATATGGAATTAGTTTTGCACCGAATTAGAGTAAAAAAAATGACGCTAATTCAGTGCAAACAGAGTGTAAATATGCCCCTAAGAGTAAAAAAATGACGCTAATCTGGTTAGAGTCATTTATTTTGACTCGAACCTGCCTAATGTCATTTGTTTTACGCTAGCCTATCCTTTGCACCGGCTTGCACCATTCCATAAATATGGTGCCCAACTGGTGCTAAAAAATGGTGCAAGCCGGTGCAAAAGTTTTTGGTACAAAACTGCGTTAGTGCAGTTTTGCACCAAAAAGTATAAATAAGGACCCAAATCTTCTCCTTCTCAATGGCCCTTGAAAATAACAAACACACAGCCAAAATGAGAATAGTACAATGAAAGAAAAGCCAGTGGTGCAAGGGATATCCCTGTAAGAGTTACATTTCCTGCACCCGGCAACAGATTAAACTTTTAAAATGGTACAGTAGCAACCAGCATCATTGTACTGGAGGTCAGCAGCACGCTTAACTTCCTTGATTGAAATAGCATAGGTCACCTTATACCATGAGCCTTGACTGATTATTTCTCACCTCTAAGGCACAGTACCACGAGCAGAGTTTCTTACCGCACCTATTTCCGTGCCCCCTAGCAGGTGTGAGAAAGTGGTGTAACGAATCTTGAGGGGCAAAATTACAAAGAAAGGGAGCACACTGCCTACACTCCAGCAACAAAGTCCAACCCCAATGCATCATGGTAAATGCAGTCGAATTCGTAGTCCATTCCGAAAGTAATAAAGTCTTTCACCTCTGTAGGTGCAGCAAGTGCTGTTTATCCCTGTACACGTGTTTCTGGGTTTAGCCCATCATCAGCAGGGAGCAGCATGGTATAGGGGCTTGCTTGAAATGCTGCCAAATGTTTTCTCAGGTTTATGTACCTCTCATGGCGCACAGGTGCCTCCCAAGGCTCGTCAGCCGTGGCTCAAGGGAGCCGTCCAAAGACAAAATTACAAAGAAAGGGAGCACACTGCCTACACTCCAGCAACAAAGTCCAACCCCAATGCATCATGGTAAATGCAGTCGAATTCGTAGTCCATTCCGAAAGTAATAAAGTCTTTCACCTCTGTAGGTGCAGCAAGTGCTGTTTATCCCTGTACACGTGTTTCTGGGTTTAGCCCATCATCAGCAGGGAGCAGCATGGTATAGGGGCTTGCTTGAAATGCTGCCAAATGTTTTCTCAGGTTTATGTACCTCTCATGGCGCACAGGTGCCTCCCAAGGCTCGTCAGCCGTGGCTCAAGGGAGCCGTCCAAAGACAAAATTACAAAGAAAGGGAGCACACTGCCTACACTCCAGCAACAAAGTCCAACCCCAATGCATCATGGTAAATGCAGTCGAATTCGTAGTCCATTCCGAAAGTAATAAAGTCTTTCACCTCTGTAGGTGCAGCAAGTGCTGTTTATCCCTGTACACGTGTTTCTGGGTTTAGCCCATCATCAGCAGGGAGGGGCCTTGGGGTCACAAATGCTGGAATGGAATACAGGGTGCTCCCCATTTTGAATCTTGAGTGGCCCCCACTACATTGTATTTTCCCCCCACCTCCAGAGTCACACAGGAGCTCTCAGGCCAGGTGCTGTGCTGAGTGGGGCCACCTGTATCTTTTGGAACTTCCCCCAACCCTGCAGCTCAAGGGCTGCGGGGGCCTTTGTTGCGCTACCTCACTCCAGTATATAACAAGCTGCACGACTCCACACTATGCCACTCTATCACTACTTTACCACTATACTACTGTGGAAAGACAGAAAGTCAAATTTGATTGCTAACTCACTAAATTATCATTTTACCTTAAAAAGAGCAACACGCTATTGTGCAATCCAGTGAGTATCTAAATGATTTTGATCCTGTGCATGTTGTGAATGTTTTTAAGGCTGAATACGACTTGTCCAATCTAGGAATTTGTCCAGGCTCGGACCTTGGTTCTTATTGTGTCTTGGATTTGCACTTAGAGGATTGTTTAATGTTAAGGTTTACAATATGCTGTTTGGCGTGAATCATCCGATCATGAATGGGAATCGTTATGATGGTAAATTAAGCATTTGCGTTATCTTGTTCAGCTGTTTGCATCAGAAGTGGAATGCTTTGGTTCTTCTCCTGTGGATCTTCGCTCCTGCCCATCCTCTCCTGGACTGCCCTACCTTAATCAGTTTCAGTGGTTTTATATATAACGCCACTACAAGGAACTCCTTCAATAGCTGAGACAGATCACTTTGCTGGAGTTTGTGTATACGTTTTTATCTCTTATTCTAAATTGCCTTTGGTTGTGCTCACCATTGTCTTGTTCCAGACCCAGAAATCATTAAAGTTCATTATAATTTGTTTGGTCGCCTGCCAGCAGTCCATCTTCTGATGAACCTCTGATTCTGTTGCTTATTGTGTTTCTCATTGTCTTGCTTGCACTGTGTTTCTTCATCTACTCTGTTTTTGTCTGCACATTTTGTACTGACAGTGTTGTTCTGGCACGATTGCATCTTGTAGCATCAGTACAGAAGAACATCCCTGTAATAGTCACGTATGCAAAAGTTTCCATGAAGCTTTCTTCCAGAGAATCAAGGGTCTTGAATGCAGCAAGGACATTGTCAGAAAAACAGTAACGTGGAATTTAAGGGTCGAATGAGCTGAGGGACTTTATAACTGTATCAGTAGTATGCTTTACTACGTTTCAGCTACGTTTCGTTTTGTGGATGTGGCATTTGCTTTCTCTGATATCGTAGATAGCTGGCACATTTTGGGATTAGGAATCTAAGGAGGACTATTGGCAAAGCCAATAGGTCGGATTTGAAGTGTCTAACTATGCAAATATAGGCAATCACAAATGTTTTTGTGCATGTGCTTATTGTGTTAATGCCAGATCTATTGGGTTTGCCAACATCGAGGAAAAAAGTAGGAAAACGTTTCTCTTTCTGGAAAGTATGCATACAGAACATAAAGAAATGAATGAGAAACAGGGTCATGATTCAAGGCACTTGTCAGATGTAAAATAGCCCGACCTGCATTTGAATGGTTGCATGACTTACAGGGAGGAATAATACACCAAACAGCCAATAGTATGAGGTCAGAGAAAGGAATATTCCTTTGCATTGAGCAAAAGTAAAAATAGAAAATGGTACTATAGTTAATTATAACTTGATATTATGTACACCTAAAGGATCTTTCAGTCAACTCTCTTCATTCCATTGGTCTGTTCAAGTGTCATTGACATTTTGTTTCCACCCATTACAACCTAAAGCATGGGGCAGTATGTCAGGCTACTACTTCCATTGATTCTCTTCCCTGTGAGAACGACATATTGCTCTTCCATATCTACCCGATTCCATTTGCTGCCTATTTAAAATGATTTAAATTGATTTTGGCAGTGTGTCATTTTACCTACTTTTTTATTTGCAAAACTATCCAAACCACCCTTACGCAGTATCATTTTTTCTTGGTATTACTTTTTTACGGTTTTCATCTCCAAGGCATATGTTTACAAAAGTAAATCCATAAATAAAACAGTTTACTTGCCAAGACCCGAGTTAGTGGTTTTCCAGTGCTTGTTTGCTAAGCATTCACACATTAACCAGTCAGACTTCAGCCAAAAGCTTCAATTCAGGCCGGTTGAGCAGTTTCTAGCACCTTTATCAAATTTATCAGTTGACCTTTTACTGTAACAATTATATAGGAACTCATGCCTCAGATGAGACAAGGAATCATTTTTGTTGTGTATTATTCAATTGTAATGTATAGAGATGCACTCACAAAAAATGAAAAGCCAAGATCTGCAGAAATCTTCACATTTATCAGAAGTTCAGAAAGACAGTGAAATAGATGATGAGAAAAAGTATGAAGCAAAATATGAAAGTGAAGGCTTTAACCTGCATTCCCCGTACATTTTGATTTTCCACGCTTTTGTTTTCTTTAGAATTAGCTGACAAATACCAGGCTTGTCCCTTTACTCAATAGCACTTTGTGTGCTGTGGTTTCTGAGCCCAAACCTACCCTGCTAAAAGTGGATTTACAATTCCCAGAGTGAGACCTCCTATTGGCTAAAATGCTTGGCCTGGGTATAGGTGTCACCCATGACAACTGACAGCTGCATAATGTCATGCCGGCATTCTCGCATTTTCAGAAAGAAAGTGCAATACAGTGTTTTGGTAGATACAAGATGGAAGTGACAGAGCAGTTCTGGCTCTTACTATTGCAAACTAGGAGATTTGCAAGGATAACTTTCAGCAAGGTGTTGTTTTTGTTGTTGCACTTTGCTAAATTGTCCCTTCCTGCACATAAACAATCATTCCCAGCAACGCAGGCACCCTTACACTATTGTGCACAGGCAGCGTACCTTTGTCTTCTAATTGACAGCATTAGGAAAATAATACTCTGGTCTCTGGATGGAAACAATAAAAAACAGGAAAAGGAGGGCGTTTAGTGCCATTCTGGGCCAAAGAAACAGCCCTTAGTTTAATAAGGAAAAAGTTGGTTGAGCTTTAAAGGGAAGAATTTTTTCTTGGAGTTCTCAAGGAGGTGCCAGTCTCCATGCTGAAATTCACCCTCCAAAAGTATGTAGTGCAATGATGAAAATAGGTGAAGGTGTAATGTGCCATTTTGAAGAGGGCTTTGTGTCAACTTCTGTTCCTTGGCTTCCTAGGCCTCGGGTGCGGGCAGGGCTTATTGATTCATGGGATCCATGAAGCTTTTTGTGAATGAGTTATTGCATTTAGGCCTTTAAAAGGACTCTTTGAGTTATTTCTACCAAGTTTAATATGAAATATTTTAGGTCGCTCATGGAATAACTCTAATTTAATATCTGAACATTTAATGGTTGTTAATGTATGCATTATATCTTCCTTCCAAGGGTCAGAATGGGAGAAAAAAATAATCCCAGGCCCTGAAATAAAAGTGGCCACCATTAGCGAACCAGATAGGTAAAATAGTAGCCCACATATTCAAATCAGGCCAGTTTTGAACTTCTAAAGACACAATGTATGGGTGTTTTGCAAGGTAAGGGAGACTGCATGCATTTGTGTTTCCTGCAAGCAAAATTTGTGGTGGTATCAGGGACATCGACCGCGAAAACTTGCCCACTTGGCAATAAAACAGGCCCACAAACTGCTAAGAAATATGCCACACATACTGATATGTAAAGACCAGTCATCAGGCATTGTTTGATTGTCCCACAAGCCAGTCTGACCCTGTCCCAGCTTCTTCCCTCCTTCTCTCTTTCTTTGGCTGCTTAATGCTGTCTCCGTTTCTCTAAGTCTCTTATGCTCTAATTGTTTCTCTCTCTCATGGTCTGTATTTTTCTCTCGGTTTCCGTCCTTCTCCTTTCATCATCTACCATGCAACTTCACACCCCAACTCCAATACTCTAAACAGGCAGGTACCGACTGGAAATGAGTACCTGCACTTCTATAATTTGAAAGGGAGAGTACCTGTGCTTGTTTGTTTTGAAAGAGAGAGTACCTGCTCTTCTCAGCACTGCTGCAATACATTTAATGAAAGAGTACCAACACTTTTCAGGAGCAAACAGGTACTCCAAAAGTGAGCACCTGCACTTCTGTATTTCCATCTATAGCACTGCCTATCTCATTCTTTCTCATTCTGTGTTTTTCTGACCCAGCCCCTATCTCTCCATTCTCCCCTTCAATATAAATATATATTTTTCTGCTTATATCTTTTCTTTCTTTTCCCATCCCTCTCCACTCCCCTAATCCTTCTTCTTTCTCTTCATGTCTGAACCCTCATCTTCACAGACAGACACACATAATCTGATTGTCAGCCCCCTTACAAGACAGGCTCAATCAGCACTGCAACAAATCTCTCTCATTAGGGGTCTAATAGGATTACTCAAAGCCTGCCTTCCGCTCAGGACTGCTGTTAAAATGCGACCAATGGATCTTCGAATCTCATCTCATGCAACTGATGACCACAAATATTATAAAATTTCAGAAACACTGAGGCATATTTACAAGCCCCTAGAGGCAACTTGCGCCGCCATGGCATCATTTGTTTTACTCTAAGGTGGCTTTTCTCCCACACCGTATTTACAAAGTGGCGCAATGCTTACATTACACCACTTTGTAACCCCTTGCGCAACATTGTGCCCGCACCAGGCATAATGTATGCAAGGGGGGGCGTTCCCATGCAGGGAGGCCCTAAAAATGGCGCAATGAAATTTACATTTCGCTTCCTCATTTTTTTCATCATTTTTAATGCCTGCTCAGACCAAGTATTAAAATGACGGACCCATTTTACTCAGTGGGCCTCCATTTGTTTTGCTGCACTAGCAGCAAAATTGTTGATGCTACTGCAGCAAAACACCACAATAGCATAAAAAATGTTGATGCTATTGTTCTAACGACCGCCATGGTGCACCATATTGAAAATACGGCACAACCATGGTGTCATTAGGTGGCGCAGGGGCGAATTAAGAAAAGTGGCGCATCGGGACCGATACGCACTTTCTTGTAGATATGCCCAATTGTGAGGCCCAAATGCAACATGCCAAACCAAAGCAGTCCAGTCACTGTCTTACTGTGCCTGGATGCCACCCCAGCGTAATTTTACATCATTTCGAGCATTTTATGTTCACCTTTGTGTGCAAATTGCCTGAAATTACACCATTATGCCATGTCACCTAAATTTCTGTCCTTTCAGGAGAAATCCTATTGCGGGAGAACGGGTACTTCTAGAATGAACAGAACACGAGTAGCAGCCGTTTGCTTTATGCTCGATTTAGTACTGTTTTTTAACACAATATGCATCCTCACATCCAAAAGTGACAGGAGTACACACTTTGCTTTTTTCAAAATACAGTTAAATGCAAGGTTTGTAGCTCGCATATATTTTCTGATATTTCACGGAAATTAAATTGATTCCTCACACCCCTAGATAAAAACAGAATAAGAAATACATCAATGAAAGGCACAAGCAGTGAGCACTTTCTAAATGTCATGGGTCTAATATAGTACTTAACTCCCCAGGCCCTTCAGAAAATAATGTTGCAGTCCATCTGTGCCTTTATTCTCCAAAGACCGAGGTTTCACTAACACGCCTTTGCATACATTTGAAACCATCTGCTAGTAGGTAGCTTAGGATCTGCTTGAAGTCTGAATAGAATCCACTGTCTTGCTAGCTCAGCATCTGACCTGAAGTCCCTTTACTTAAATTCAGACCAAAAGGTAGGAAAAACTAAAGGGCAAATTTACTAGCCCCTTGCGCCACCTTAGCACCGTATCATTTTCTAAAGCGGCGCTAAGGTGGCTTTTCTGCTGTGCCATATTTGCATGCTTGCATTGTGCCATTTTGTAAATCCTTGCGCCACATTATGTCTGCATCAGGCATAATGTATGCAAGGGAGGGTGTTCGACACAGGGAGGTCCAAAAAAATGGGGCAGTGAAATATACAACATTTCACTGCGCCATTTTTTCTGTCATTTTTAACTCTTGCTCAAAAGCAGGCCTTTAAATGACGCACCCGTTATATTCAATGGGCCTCTTTGTGCTTTGCTGCACTGGTGTCAATATGTTTGACGTTAGTGTAGCAAAGCGCCACCATAGCGTAAAAAATTGGCGCTTTTGTGCTAACGGCTGCCATGGTGCCCCATATTGTAAATATGGCACAAGCATGGTGTTGTTAGGTACCAGTAGGGGGGTGCAAGAAAAGTGGTGCATCATCTATGATGCGCCACTTTCTTGTAAATATGTCCCTGAGTCCACGATTTCAAGTGCACCAGAGGAAGGTGAGATATATATCACACCCGCTAAAGTCCGACATCACAGGGATCGGAATTTATCCTGTGTCGCACCAGTCCTGAATTTTGCAATAAAATGGGCAACAACATGTGGACATTGGTGCTTTCAACACGTTTTTTTCCAGAGAAAGTTTGGCAGATTTGATAAGTAGAATATTGTTGTGCTACAGTGCGTAAACTAGTAATTCTAAAACGTGTGTTAACAGGAGTAACCACTCATATCAAAATCGATTGAGGCACTTTTAATCGGGGCCCTGTTATGACGTACATGTTGTGCTCAAGGCACGAAATTTCAATGTTAAGGTTCATTGGGTAACCCTGCTGCACTTAGACGGATAAGAAAGGCAGGTGTGACGGGTTGTTGGCAGTGGGACACTGTTTGGAATACCAGAGGGCAGAACCTGTCTTATTCTATATGTTCCCTGAATTCTAGAATTACATTTTTTTTTTTTATTGTTTGTATTTTTTAAGTGTAGCGCTTATCCACTGGCTTCTCGGCACTTGATGGTGGCCTCTATTTGCACCTACATCTTCATAACTCTCCTCTCTCCTCCATTGCTTCCTGTGAGTAAATGGTTGAGTAATGCAGATTAAAAAAACACCTTCTGGGATATTGTAGCTTTGGAGTTGGAGATGGGGCCCACAGGCACTTATTTTTAGGAGTCCGCCATTTATTTGTCCTCAGCAGACGTTAATACAGAGCCAGAAAGTGAAAAACATACACAGGAGGAAGAAGGAAAAAAAGAGAAAGAAGAAAACAAAACGTGACAAGGAGAGAAAGGAGGAACCCCTGCAAGAGTGAAATGAAGGAACAGGTAGTGTATAGGGGTGAATTATATAATCATAAGGCGGAATCTAGACTGTTCAGCCTACATGTTCGGTACGTTCACATAGAGTTAGCTGCTCTTACGGGGGCCCCAGCAGTGCCCATGCCATTGGCATGGGCACTGCAGGGGCCCCCAGGGGCCCCGCGGCACCCCCGCCATGAACAGGATGGCGGTAGGGGGTGTCAGAATCCCCATGGCAGCGGAGCGCCATGGAGGATTCCCCCGAGCAGCGGGAAGTCGGCGGGAGAGCGCCGACTTTCCGCTTCTGACCGCGGCTGAACCGCCGCGGTCAGAATGCTCGTGGGAGCACCGCCAGCCTGTTGGCGATGCTCCCGTGGTCGGTGGCCCTGGCGGCCACCGGCCGCCAGGGTCAGAATGACCCCCTATATATTACAAGCATTTCACCACTGCACACCATGTCTCTGACCGAGGCAACATGCACAGTTCCGTTTGGACTGGTGAACACCACAGCACTGCCGCTAATCTGACTAAAATACTGTAAAAATGTCCCGAATGAGTCACCTTTTCCCCTGCTCTTCACTGTTCCCGGTGGCCCTAAAGACCGCATACACATGAGCAGCAAGATAAAGAAGATGGAAATTGATGCCAAAGGTGCAAAGTCAGCCTGAAGTGTACGAAGAAGCCAATTCATCAATAACCACAAGGCAGACCAAGACTTCCTCGTGAATCACAAACTGACAAATTTCTACTAGTTAATCTAATAAATTGGCTATAGCTATTGTAAATTTTCACTAGAATGAGTATCTAATTACAGCCCTCCATCCAGACGTGTCTCACTACAGTTGCAGAAATGGTGGTCATCCCACCCAAGGGTCCAAAGTTAATCTTGAAGCAGACCACGTTACACTCACGTACGGCAAAATGTCATAGGCAGTTCAGTGTTGCCGCTCTGGGTCATTGTTAGAAATGGGGTCTTTGGATGGCAGTCAGGTTAAACCCTGTCCAAGCTAGGACCCTCACTCTAGTCAGGGTAAGTCAAACACAATCCAAATTATCCTGTGCCCATCCTCTGGTAGCTTGGCACTGAGCAGTCAGGCCTGACTTAGAAGGCAATCTGTAGAGTATTTGTGCAATAAATCATACAATAACACCAAATAGCACCACAAAAATACACCACAGAGTGTTTAGAAAAATATAATATTTATCTGGATAAATGCAGGTCAAAACGATTAAAATGCAATAAGTATATGTTGAGATATCACTGAAAAGTGATATAAAGGGGGTCATTCTGACCCCGGCGGTCTCAGACCGCCGGGGCCAGGGTCGGCGGGAGCACCGGCGACAGACCGGCGGTGCCCTGCAGGGCATTCTGACCGCGGCGGTTCGGCCGCGGTCAGACAAGGAAAACCGGCGGTCTCCCGCCGGTTTTCCGCTGCCCTACAGAATCCTCCATGGCTGCGGAGCACGCTCCGCAGCCATGGGGATTCTGACACCCCCTACCGCCATCCTGTTCCTGGCGGGTCTCCCGCCAGGAACAGGATGGCGGTAGGGGGTGCCGCGGGCCCCTGGGGGCCCCTGCAGTGCCCATGCCCATGGCATGGGCACTGCAGGGGCCGCCGTAAGAGGGCCCCACAAAGTATTTCAGTGTCTGCTATGCAGACACTGAAATACGCGACGGGTGCCACTGCACCCGTCGCACATTCCCACTACGCCGGCTCAATTCTGAGCCGGCGTCCTCGTGGGAAGTTTGATTTGCCCTGGGCTGGCGGGCGGCCTTTTGGCGGCCGCCCGCCAGCCCAGGGCAAATCCCAAAATACCCTCAGCGGTCTTTAGACCGCGGAGCGGTATTTTGGTGGGGGAACTTCGGCGGGCGGCCTCCGCCGCCCGCCGAAGTTAGAATCAGGCCCAAAGTGTCTTAAGTCTTTAAAAGCAAACAAAGGGGGTCATTTTAACCCTGGCGGTCAGAGACCGCCAGGGCTAAAGTGGCGTCCGTACAGCCAACAGACTGGCGGTACGGAGACCCATATTTTGACCTCGGCTGTAGCGCCGCGGTCGCACCGCCGGGGCTGGCGTTTTCCTGCCGTTTTAGCCCCGGCGGTGATAATCCGCCAGGGCAGCGCTGCAAGCAGCGCTGCCCTGGGGATTATGACTCCCCTACCGCCAGCCTGTTTCTGGCGGCTTGCACCACCAGGAAGAGGCTGGCGGTAAGGGGAGTCCTGGGGCCCCTGGGAGCCCCTGCACTGCCCATGCAACTGGCATGGGCAGTGCAGGGGCCCCCTAACAGGGCCCGTGCAGCTTTTCACTGTCTGCATAGCAGACAGTGAAAAGCGCGACAGGTGCTACTGCACCCGTCGCACGGCCGCAACACCGCCGGCTCCATTAGGAGCCGGCTCCTATGTTGCGGCCGCATCCTTGCTGGGCCGGCGGGCGTAAACTAGGTTTGCGCCCGCCGGCCCAGCGGGGATGTTGTAATGGGGACCGCGGGAGTGCGGCCGTATTGGCGGCCGCACGGCGGTAACAGCTTGGCGGGCGGCGATAGCTGCCCGCCAAGCTTGTAATGACCCCCAAAGTCTCTTTCAAGCACAAAGTACCTGGTTTGCGTGCAAAATCTGAGCATAGATCCGCAGAGGAGGATATTTGTGGAAATTAAGGGTGTGTGTGTCGATTTCTGGGACCGCACACGGTGATGCGTCATTTAGTTTTCACGCAGGGATGGCTGTGCATCATTTCCGGCGCTCGGTCATGGATCCTCTTCTGGTTGCGGGGTTTTCAGACACCCCGGGGACAATGTGTGGATTTCCTGAGCTGGCAAGATGAAGTCACAGGAGCTGCGTCGATTTGGTGGGCGTGGCGTCAAATTTTCTACTGCACGGCAGGTACTGCATTAATTTCTCTCTGGAAGTCGGGCTGCGTCATTCCAGCTTGGCTGTGCGTCAATTCGGTGGGCCGTGTATCAAATTTCCGGTCGCTATGCTGGCGCTGTATCGATCTTCTCATTGCGAAGTCGGGCTGCGTCATTCCGGTTCGGCGTGCAGTGAAATTTTCACCGCAGTGCAGGCTGTGTGTAATGTCTGGCAGGCTGTGCATCGAATTTCGCCACACAAGGAGTCCTTCTTGTAGAGATTAAGGGGGTTATTACAACTTTGGAGGAGGTGTTAATCCGTCCCAAAAGTGACGGTAAGGTGACGGATATACCACCAGCCGTATTACGAGTCCATTATATCCTATGGAACTCGTAATACGGCTGGTGGTATATCCGCCACTTTACCGTCACTTTTAGGACGGATTAACACCTCCTCCAAAGTTGTAATAACCCCCTAAGTCTTTTTGGTCCTGAGACTTCAGGGTACAGGAGGCAAGCTCTATCCAAGCCCTTGGCGAGCACTTCTTCACCACAGCAAGAGAGCAGCTATGCAGCAAGGCAACAGCAAGGCTTGCGTCCTTCACAGAAAGCACACAGGCGAGTCCTTTGCATAGCCAGGCAGTTCTTCTTGGCAGAATGCAGGTTCTGGTTCAAGTTTCGTCTCCAGGAAGTGTCTGAGTTGGGAGGAGCAGAGACCCTGTTCAAAAACCCAAATGTGCCTTTGAAGTGGGGGAGACTTCAAAGAGTGGCTTAGAAGTGCACAAGGTCCCTTTTCAGTTCAATCCTGTCTGCCAGGGCCCCATTAGGGTGTGTGGCAGTCCTTTGTGTGAGGACAGGCTACTGTCCTTTGACATGCAGGTGTCAGGCCCTCCACCCTCCCAGCCCAGGAAGACCCATTCAAAACGCAGATGTATGCAAGTGAGGCTGAGTATCCTGTGTTTGGGGTGTGTCTGAATGAATGCACAAGGGAGCTGTCACTAAACCCAGCCAGACGTGGATTGTAAGGCACAGAAAGATTTAAGTGCAGAGAAATGCTCACTTTCTAAAAGTGGCAATTCTAAAATGGTGATATTAAATCCAACTTCAACATCACCATTCTGGCCATACTAAATATGATCTTCCTACTCCTTTCAGATCCGCAGCTACCATTCAAACAATGTATTAGGGCAGCCCCAATGTTAGCCTGTGAAGGGAGCAGGTCTCACAGCAGTGTAAACACGAATTTAGGAGTTTTACACTACCAGGGCATGTAAACTACACAGGTACATGTCCTGCCTTTTGCCTACACAGCACTCTGCCCTAGGGGTTACCTAGGGAATACCTTAGGGTTGTTTTATATGTAGAAAAAGGGGGGTTTTAGGCTTGGCAAGTACTTTTAAATGCCAAGTCGAATTGGCAGTGAAACTGCACACACAGGCCTTGCAATGGCTGAACTGAGATAAGGTTAAGGGGCTACTTAAGTGGGTGGCACAATCAGTGCTGCATGCCCACTAATAGCATTTAATCTACAGGCCCTGGGCACATATCGTTCACTCTCCTAGGGACTTATAAGTAAATTAAATAGTCCAATTGGGTAGGATCCAATATTACCATGTTTAAAGGGAGAGAGCATATGCACTTTAGCACTGTTTAGCAGTGGTAAAGTGCGCAGGGTCTTAAAACCAGCAAAAACAGTGTCTAAAAAGTGGAGGGAGGCAGGCAAAAAGTTAGGGGTGACCACTCTAAGGCTGTCAGGTCTAACAGTCATGTTAAAACTTTCTTTTCCCACAATTGGTATTGGGGCTATCAACAAATGTAACAGGGGCTCTGGTGGCCGTGGCTGCTCCAGTATCATCACTTCCGATGTTGGGATCCAGGGCAGAGCTTTTTAAACTTTGAACCCAGAGGTTCTATCTCTTTGTGATTCTATTGCCTACTGAGTAGTTTCACTGGTTTTGCTGCAAGTGTAGCAGAGCTCATGCCTGCGGTCCGCCGGTAAGTAGTTAAGGTCGATTTCTCCATCAGTACATATTTCCGCTTGAGTTGGGATCTGGAATAAGCAAGGGAAGGTCATTTCTTGATACAGAGGGGCTTATTTAAAAATCCCTGTGCTCCACTGGTGCCTCACTTTTTGTGACGCACAGGCAGTGCACAATGCAGGCCTATATTTACATAACCATACAAAGCTGCTTTGCAAGGTTTTTCATGTCCTTGTAGATACAGTGAAAGGCAACGCAGTGCTAGTCACTGCGTTGCCTTACACTGTGTCAAGGAGGCCTTCCATGAGCGTTGCTGTGGGTTTTTCCCACGCAACACCCATGTGTTTTGAGGTATTCTCAGACTTACAAGAAACTGTAAACCTGGGAATTTGTTAAAATCTTATGTCTCCCCAGGGGAGGCGCAACAAGGAGAAATATCTTTATTCCTCTTTCTATGTGTGGTGCATTTTGCCGCAGAAAGAGGAAAAGGCCTGCATGGATTGTTTTTGTGCATGAAGGTGTCCCGCCCTGCACAAAAACAATCCTGTCTGTGAAGCAGGCATCCTTGCACCTTGGCGCAAGGATGCCTGAGTCAGTGCTTGGCAGCCCTTGTGCGCCAATGCAGATGGGAGAGGACAGAAATGCACAGTATCTTGTAGATATGGTGCATTTCTGTCCTTTCCCTGTGGCGCAGGACAGCACAGCAAGGTTACTGGCATCAGGACAGCACAGCAAGATTACTTGCTGTGCTGCCCTGCACCAAGGGGCTTGTAAATAAGCCCCAGATTTTAAAAATCAGTTCATCTAAGACACCATGAATTGAGCACAACTGAATCAACACCTCCTTTATATTAGAATGAATACAATGCTCTCAATCAAGAGCTTTAGTCTTCGTCTTCATTCCCAGCCAAATGTGCAAAATCTGCAGCACACATGGCTTGGAGCATGGAGCACAATGATAAGTTCCTTCAATGATCATTCTGTTCCTACCTTCATCTTGCCTTAGCTCCCCATCAGAGCCTTATCCATTTTAAAGACGCCCTCCTTGACAGTTAAGGCACTACATCAAAATGTCTCAACCTACCTGTGGTATTTATTGGTGAATGGTTGAAATCATATTGTAGAGTGCCGTGTGACACCTGCTCTTAAGGGATGGAATGTGGGATTTGGAGTATGTTAAATGAGGGCATTTGGTACAAGGAGCATTCGCCTTTTGTAATGTTTGTTCTCTGAGCGTACTACCAACTGAAATAAAGTAGAGGTAAACAATCTTCAGGAGTTTCTCTAGCTTACTAACAGCAGTCTAAAACTAACTAAGAAATGTGTGTGTGACGTTGGATGGTATGTACAGTAAAACACCTGTTCTGCACCCAAATACCTTGAATTCTCTGGATGCAATAATCCTTTTCTAGATACATCAAAAAAATATGGATTCAATGTACCCGTCCCTCCTGTCCTTGAATGTTCTATTACACCTAAATATAGAGCTCACCAGAGACCTTGGGCCAGATGTATCATCAAGGCCATTTGCGATTCGGAAATAGCGATTTTAAAGAAATCATTATTTCCGACTTGCAAAGTGCCATGTATCACATTTGCGAATGGGTAATAGCGATTTCTTAAAAATCTCAAATGCTATTACCGATTCGCAAATTGCGATACCGGCCCCATTCGCACCTATGGGCCTGTTGGCCCATATCTGCGAAGTTTTTGCATTTCCAAAATTGCGATTTCTGAGCCAGAAATCGCAATTTTGGAAATGCAAAACACCAGGGTGCTGGGGGCCTAAGGCCCCCTCTGCTGCACCCCAAAACAAATTTGGGGGACATGTAAGGTGCACACATGCCAAAAGCGCATGTGTGATTTACATGTACAATTTAAAAATGCATTTTAAATGCATTTTTAAATTTTGCACATGGTTACCACCAAGTTCAACTTGGTGGTAATTAGTGATTCCTAAATGCCAAAATCACATTTAGTAATTGCTTCATACATGTGCTAAGGAATCGCAAATAAGGAATCCTTATTTGCGATTTCTAATTTAGAGAGTCGCAATTTGCGACTCTCTAAACAGGGTCGCAATTTTAAGGAACCGCTATTTTAGCGATTCCTTAAAATTGCGATCAGAATGTATTTCATACATTCTGAAATGGCATTTTGCATTCGCAAACGGGCATTCGCACCGTTTGCGAATGCAAAATAGCTTGATACATCTGGCCCCTTGTGAATTTCATACCAAACGGGGAGGTTTTCTTCCCACCATTCACGCTGATTCTACAAACTCGTAATTGACTTTGATCCACTACACAACTAGCATTTTAATTGTTAAAGTGTGAAAATGTATTAGTATATTTGATAAAATATATGTTGGTTGCTCAACTGTTCATATTTGAAATGAGGAGTTTATGTTAATGTTTGCACAGATATTGCAATGAAAGTAACTCATGGTTTCTTATCAGCAAATGACCTTCAAGAGAATGCCATGGACTTCTACTGCAATTTGAAGCCTTAGCTGGCTGTGTTGACTCTCATGAAAATCATAAATCAAGAACAAATTATAAAACAGTTACTAAGATAGAGAGGTGGAGCATGACCGCACCTAAGTTGGCAGGCTCCTGCTGAAGATCCCAAGCTGCCCAGCACTCATTTGTGGCCAGACCCAGGGACCTTGCTGCTGTCATGGATGCAACTGTGATACAGAAAAATTGGGGGCTCTCATTGGAACCTTATTTACGGCCCGCACAGAGGCATAGAGGACCAAACCTGACAACTTCACCAAAAAACTCGCAATGTGACCAGGGCCTAGTGCTGTAAGGCACATAAGAGGCACTTTTGCCCCCATATGGCCTCAAACCCCTCCTCAAAAAACAAAACAAAAGCTTGCTGAGGCTGCTGCCAATGTCCTGGGGAGTCTCACGCCCATTAACGGATATCAGCAGTTAAAAGCCTATGAAGATGAGCTGAAAACCACTGTTCACAGTGGTTTTCGGCTCATTTTATCTGCCACCGTATGATATTGCCTCCTCTCCAGGAGACCTTGTGAGGGAAGCCTATATTGTGTGTCACACAGTGGCACCATGTGAGTTGGCAGGTCTGCGGGCCTGTCCTCATCATCTGCCCTGAGTGGTTGGGCGAGGCCTGCAAATCTTCAGTTCTTGAGTATACTGCATGCCAACTCAAGGAAGCCAAATGCAGCACTGTGGGCCATACGGACCGTAAGGAGCATTTGCACTGACAGCAGTGGTGCTTCCCAGCATCCCCCTTCCCACCATATGGCCTCAGAGGATGTTTGGCATTGAGGCTGACACAGGAGGCTGTGACCAGTCTCCTGCAGAGATGGGGCCCTTACCTGCTAGGCATCAGGGCAATGAAGGAGTACCACCAGGGAGCCAAATATGAGGCATAAAGGGACTGTATTTCTGGCTAATTGGCCCTGTTCTGCTTGTTATGTGCCCCCGCCATGCTTTACAGGTATGTCCACATATTAATCAATTAAACAGGATTTACAAAGCGCAGCTAATCACCCAGTTGGGGCTTGTGAGAGATCATGGAGTACTGCCTGCACTTAGCCCAGTATGCCAGTCATGGCAGTTTATTTGCAGCGGAAGAGACCTAGGCATTTTTAGGGTGTGTGCCCATCTTAGCATCTCTGTGTTTACTTACTAGATGGCCACCTTCGGGTAAAGTATGGACACGCTATTACTAGCTAAGTGGCATTGAGGATCACTGATGTGGAAGCTGTTTCTCAAATAGTTGATTCCTGAGTGCGCGAGGCATGGGTACGGGCACAGCACATAGCAGGTCTCTTGTTCAGCTGCATACCACCTGTCTGCACACCGCCTTTTTTGCATTATCCAGGATGATGTGTCCTGATGCTGAGGGGAAAGCCCATGCACCAGCTTTTGTTTATCCGTGTGGTGGCGGGTAAACTGAAGCGCCCTACACAGACAATGGTGGATATCACCTTGGAGGCAATCATGAAGGAACTCACGGGCATTAACGCCACCATGGACTAAGTGCATGCAGCTACTGCACTGACTGCCACCGATCTTAAGCCCCTCAGGACTGACCTATGCTCTTTAAATATGTGGCTTGAAGCGGATGATCAAAGGATGGAAGCCTTGAATGATTTCATAATTGTGTTGGAGACCAATCCTGATGTTGTCAGCGAAGTGTGGCATCTGCATATGAAATCAACAGAAATGGAAGACTGCAGATATCAAAATAATGGAAAGACTGGAGGTGAAAGACATGAACCGATTCCTGTCTGTGTTCCTCTGAGAACTTACCGGACTGACCTTCACTCCTTTGCTGGAATTTCAAAAGGGTGCATAGGATTTGGCTCAGAATAGACACGTGCAGTAACACCCCAGGCCGATTATTACCATCAGCAATTGACATCGTAACCAGGGGAGATCCGAATATGACCACTGCTCCATGGCAAGGCTTGTCCTCCACCTCCCCTGAACACCAGAGACTGGACTCTCTGCTTAAACAAGGGAGGGGAGACCACTGAAAAGACTCATCATGGAAACACTTCTTGTAAGTAAGAAAGATTTATTATCATAAGCGACCGGGACGGAGGCTAACAGCAATTGCCATCAGAGAAGTTCCACAAAGGAACCTTCGTCGTGGGTGTAGGGTGAAGCTGCACTCACAAGATGTAAACATTACACATCCCTCTCCTTCATTATTTTGAACAACTTAATGATAGGGATATAACAATACAGTACAATATAAATAATAAACATGAAATAAAATTTACGTTCCAAACTCATCAAATCTTCTAGAAAAAGTAAGCATAAATCATATCTACTTTGCAAAGTCAATAAATCTCTTAGGCAATCGCTTTGTCTCGCAAAAGTGGTTTTCTGTTCTGCATGGAAGAAGATTCAGAAGAAACGTCTGTATTTGTTACATGAACAAAAAATGCTTCAGATCAATACATTTCGGAAGCTTCACCACTTTATTACGATTCCACATGTTCCCATAACTTAAAAACAATGAATACTCACATGCTTTGACAACTTTCAAAGACTCAGAAAATTTTGAATCACACTTGTTGACTTTGCGTCCCTTCAAAACGTGAACGCAATCACCAATCACAAAGACATCATCTATACTTTCCCACCTTATTTTATTCCTTTCAACACCCTTTGACACTAGGGCCCTATGCTTCCTTCCCCTCATTGCTTCAAATGGGGATAGCCCTGTTACAGAATGTGGTGTTGTGTGGTATTACTAAATCAGATCCTTTACTGCCTTTCGCCAACCTACCCCACTGCACATGACTAACTGCAGGTTGCCCTTCAAAGGTCTGTTCCACCTTTCAACCAATCTATTGCTTTGGGGATAGCAAACAGACATTCTAATGTGTTTGATATCATACTTTCCAAAGAAGTCAGTCATATCATTAGACACAAATTGCACCCCATAATTAGACACAACAGCTTAAATAAATCAATCAGAAATTCTACTACAACATCGGTCGTGACACTTTCCACAAACTTCACTACTGGCCATCTCGAAAAGTAATCAACCACCACAAGAGCAGCATAACAGGAACCACAAATTGTTCCACTCTCATCATCAATCCATCTACTATAGATAATTCAACACTCACTTGGCGAAAATGTTCTGCATCCATGGAAGCAATTCCTCTTGCTAGCCAGGCTTCTCACACATATTTCATAACCTCCTGCAAAACCAAATCTTACTGTGTGACCATTAACCACTGATTATGAGGCATTCTCCGATCAGTAACACAACAAATATCCACATCAACAATAGCTACCATTTCCTCTGGTTCCTCATCCTCTTCCACTTTCTCTTTTGAAGGCAATCTAGATAAACAATCAGCTAATACATTTCTTTTACCTGGTATGTACTGTAATACATAGTTATACTCCAGCATTCTCATAACCCAATGGGCTATTCTGGGAGTAGCTCTGCCTGGAACCTTGGTAGAAAAAACATCAATTAGGGGTTGATGGTCAGTCCTTATTACAAAACCCCATACATATTTTCTGAAGAACCCCACCAACCCCACCCCACCAACAAGCAAGAGCTTCTCTTTCTATGGTGGAGTAATTTTTCTCTGCTTCTATCAGAGGTCTGGTTGCATAAGCAATGGTTACCTCCTTGCCCTCTCTCACTTGTACCAATACGGCGCCTAGACCAACAGAACTGGCGTCTGGGTTAATAATGATCTGATCCTTAGTGTCAAACGGTTTGAGTGCGGGTGCTGCCACAATCAAGTTTTTCAGCTCCACAAATTTTGATTCATACTCCTCACTCCATGCAAATCGCTCCTTTTTGCACACCAACTTCCTCACACCCTTTGTTTTGACAGCAAACATATAAATGAATCTCAAATAGTACCTATCCAAACCCAGAAATGATCTGAGCTGATCTTTGTTACCTGGAGAAGATGGTTTCTCGATGGCTGACACTAATTTTAATTTAGGGGATATGCCCTTCTGCTCTATCCAATGACCTAAGTACTCTACCCCGAGCACACCAATTTTGCACTTCTCTAGTTTGATAGTCAGTCCACCAACCGTCAAGATATCAAGCACTGTCCTCATGGTACAATCATGCTCATTCTGGTCTCTTCCAAACACTAAAATATTGTCCTGGAAATACGTCACGGATGGAACATCTTTGAACAAGTGATGTATGGCCCTGTGGAAAACAGCTGCTGCAGAGGCTAAATGAAAAGGCATGCGCTTAATCCTAAAACCACCCTCTGGAGTAATAAAAGATGTTAGCGCCCGAGAATCAGGATGCAGTACTATCAGATGGTATTCAGATAATAAATCCAGAGTGGAAAGCACTTCGGCCCCCTTTAACATAGTCCGCATTTCACCAATATTTGGCAAGGGATGCCTAGCAACACATACGGCTGCATTAAGATCTCTGAGGTCCACACACAAATGTAACTCTCCATTGCTCTTCTTCGCTATAACCACTAAAGCTAGCCATTCCGATGCTTCGATTTCCTCGATAACATCCTGTTCACAAAACTTGGCTAATTCTTGATGCAACGGATCTCTCATAACAATAGGAACAGGGCAAGGTTTGTGAGTCTTGGGGATAGCATCCTCTTTCAGTATAATCTTATGCATGAATCCCTTCAATCTTCCCAACCCTTTCTTAATACCTGTGGGTATTCTTCCACAAAATGTGTCTCTGGACAATATTTACCTCCTTGTATGCTCCTAACATGATGATTAGGATCCAGACGTATTCTAAGATCCTTTTGTTGTGGCTAACACAACTGACTGACACCATCCTCAACAAAATATACTTTGGATGTCGCATTCACACCCTGAAATTCCAGTTGAGCCTCCATGAATCCTACCAAATCAATAGGCTAATTGCCATAAGCAACTAAACTCACGTCAGGAGGTCTGATTTCACATTCAGTAACATTGACATGTACTCTTTTCCAATTAAGGTATATCGTGCACCCAAATCAACCATCACGCTTACATCCACACCATCAATACTAATGACACAATGAGGGCCATTCGACCTAACGCATCCAATATCCGCAATCTGCAAAATTATTCTTGACCAACTTCTTCAACATTATTACATTCCACCAAATTGACTACTCCCTTAGGTTTTCGTTCACCAAGTTGTCTTCCCTTGCACACTCGTGTAAAATGTTCTTTAGCTTTGCACCTCCTACAAGTCTGACCAGCTGCAGGACAACGTGGGTCAGATGCTAAATGTCCCCTTAAGCCACACTTGAAGGACGTTAAGTCACTTCTTCCAATCGATTTTGTAAATGTATACGGCTTTTCCGTTCTTTTAGATGTGGTACTATCAAGTTGAACAGAATTCACTGTTCCTGTCGGAGTCGACAACTCTTTTCAATCTTCGTCAGTTATTTCTGCTCTTTTCTTTATGTCTATTGCCATATGTAAAGTTAGATCTAGTGTGTTTAGTAGCTTTTTCTGTATTTTTTTATTGTGAGCCTTTAGGACCCTTAGCGTCTCTTCCTGGCAACTGCAGGAGGATGCTAAAGCTCTCTACCCAGCCACATAACTTTCCACTGATTCGCCAGGTAGTTGAGAAATTTAAACTGCTCCAAAACCACATTCTTTTTCTTGCCAAAATTTGCATCCAACTGTTCCATGGCAGGGTCATATTCATCTCTATCTTCTGAGTCTTCATCTTCAGGATCGGGTAGATATTTTTAAATGTGTCTGCCTTCAGCTCCCAAACAATGTTTTAACATGGCCAGTTTTCCAGATGCTGTGAAAATATCACCACCGACAGCCAATACATACGCTTCAAAACCTTCCTTCCAGTCCCCCCATGCCATGATAGGTTCACTTGAAGTATTAAGGAAAAATGCTGGAGCTGCAAACCATTCCATAATTTAATGTAAGAAGTTTTTTTTTTTTCATTTTCTAAATAAGTATGTAGACGTACTTCGAATGCAGGTACATAAACACACAAAGTCCTTGTTGCCGAGAATTGCAGAAAAAGAGAATATCCTCTAGTTAACAAGCCAAACACCCATGCGTTGGTTAAGGTTTGTTGCAGAGCAACTAATATGTACATTCCTTGAGACGCGCTGGGCGTACAGTTGATTAGCAACAAGGTGTACAGCTGACTGAGAATGCACTTGCGATGCTGAAACAGTCAAAGCAGCCATAAATCATCAAAAATAATATTCAGGGAGTGGGACTGTGTCCTTCGAACAAAGCTGACCTGAAGGAATTCCGGCACATTCAGAGGTCAATGATGTCGCTGACACAAGATGGTATTCTAGAAATCTCAAAACACGTCGCTACGTGCTTCTCTCAGGACTCAGAAAGAGAGCTGTAATCTCCAAGGTCGCCTCTCCCCCCGGTCGGAAAGGTCCCTCGTCGCCAATGAAAAGACTTGTCATGGAAACACTTCTTGTAAGTAAGAAAGATTTAGGCCCATATTTATAGTTTTTTATCGCCTCATTTGCGTCACTTTTTTACGCAAAAGCGGCGTAAACTTACAAAATACAATTGTATTTTATAAATTTGTGCTGCTTTTGCATCAAAAAGTGGCGCAAATGCAGCGCTAAAAAAGGTATAAATGTGGGCCTTATTATCATAAGCGACTGGGAGGGAGGCTGACAGCAACTGCCGTCAGAGAATTTCCACAAAAGAATCTTGATCGCGGGTGTAGTGCGAGGCTGCACTCACAAGATGTAAACATTATAACCACCCAGGCCGGATTGGAACCTGTTGATATGGGCCATGATAAATTGCTCTCTCCCATCAAACAATGACCTATTGGACCTATGTGTGGACTGATAACTGCTTTCCAATTTCTTTCCTAGGTAAGATCTAACCACTGCTATGGAAGGTGGGGCTTTGTCAAAAACCAGCTTCCATAGGGCTCTTCTGGGGGTAATATCCAATAATGTACTTTGTATGTCCCCGAATTGAAATGTAACCACATATACTGGGCACCCGAAGGTCTCTTGCTTTCCTTCTCCATATGACATGCTAATGTGCATTTGTTATAATGGATGACTAAGTAGGAGGTGGGGTTTACTAAGGAGTCTGTGCATTCCACGTGGTCCAGGCTGTTGTTGTTTGTTCACGCTGTCAGATTGAGAGTGACGTGTGGGTTTGGAACACTGAGATAAACTTGTCTGCTTAAAGTTTACTGTAGTTTATATATAACATTTGTACGTGTTCCACAGAGCTGTAGACAATTTTCTTTGGAAACATTGGGTTGTACCCTTGTTGATAGCTGATACAATACTGGTTTGATACCAATTTGCAGTCTCAAAATAGATGTTGCCCTATCTTCTGTGTGCAATTCACCTTTGGATTCTGTTTGGTTGGTCATTTGGCCATGCCTTTCTTCCCACATTTTAGCCAACAGTATTCATTCCTTTGCGTATGTCTGCACCACCACATATCCGAACCATGGCCTCACTCCATGTTCCAAGTGACTCCATATTATATCCATCAATGTCAATGTCGTCACACATTTTACTAAGCAAAAGAAAATGCTCACATATATAGCTTCAAAAGCCCCAGATGTTGCCGTACTACACAAGATATGCCTGTTCCCTTTAGAGTCAGAAATACTCACGACAGACTGGGTGGGGAAAGTTGTCCGCAGTAGTACTCTGCCTTCTATCGCTGCTGATACTGGCAGGACTGTATCAGCCCTGAAAAAATGTGGAGTTGCCATTCTGTTTCACAAATTCTTCCATTCTGAAAACATGGACTGACCCCTTGGGCCGCTATGTTTTTGTGAAGATCAAAACACTAGGCCAAATCTAGATACTAGGGTCTATATATGCCCCCAACCATGATCAAGGACCCTTTTCCTCCTATTTATCAAGACTTCTGATAGTGTTTCCTAACACCAGAGTGATATTTGGAGAGGACTGGAATGTGTTGCTACACCCCCATCTTGACCGCTCTGGCCTTCGGAACAAAGCCAAAGCTAAGGATAGGGCAGTCCTACATGATGTAATGAAGTGCCATGGTTTATGTGACCCTTGGGGCTTGACACACCCACAAGACAGAGAATATACTTTTATAGCCTGTGTGCATGGGACTTGCTCCAGAATAGATTTTTTCCTGATGACTCATTCCTCACTAACCTCACTGCATGAGACTGTGCCAAAGCAGAGGGGAGAATCACGGATCATGCTCCTACAGTACTCAAGCTTGATCTTGGACATGTTTTCCCTGCCTCTAAGCACCGGAGGTTAAATCTTTCCCACTACCAAATGCAAGAGAGCAAGTAAGCCTTAAGGGGGCACTTACACCAATATCTGCTTGACAATTGATCCTCTACAGCCTCAGCAAGATCGTTTAGGCTGCAGGGAGGGCCACTATGAGGGTAATGTAATGTGAGACTCAGCAATCCATAAACAAGTGGCTATGGACATGTAAACCAGACTAGAGGGCAGCATATGTGCTATTTCATAGGCTTTATATGAGGCATCCCACTCTGAGTCCACTGGGTAGATTAGAACAAGCCAAATATGAGATGGATGATAACTTTACTTCTCCGGCTAAATACATTTTACTCTGCCTTTAGTGGCAGCCCTATGAGCAGGGGAAGAAGGTGGGTAGACCTCTGGCTGCACAGCTACATCAAATAGAGGCTAGCAATGCTATCTCTAAAATCTGAGTGCAATTGCGGGATCTAATATCAAACTAGGTGGAAATCACAGAAAAGTTTTCTAGCTTCCTTAGTACTCTTTATCAATGGAAGCCTTGATTAACCCATCCTGGAACAGAACTTTTTCTGGACTGCCCACCCTTTGGGAGCCCGGTAGACAGCTGCTTGCGGGTGAGGTCACTTATGATTAGATCTCTGAGGCTGTTGATGCCATGCCTAATAATACAGCACTGGGGGACAACGGATTTACAATTGAATTTTACAAACTTAATAAAGACATAGTGGTATCCCTACTCTATAACTTTTTCAAGGAGTTGGCTAGATCAGATACAGTATGACCCCAGTCTGATAAAGTGCTTATTAGCCTTATTCTAAAACTGAATAAAGATCCTAAGAATTATGCCAGATATCACCTGATCTTGCTTCTAAATGCAGATATGAAGGTGATTGCTAAGGTCCAAGCAACTTGTCTTAAACTTGTTATTCTGAACATAATTCATTACTCCCAGGTGGAATTAATATCTGGCCATTCTTCTCGCAATCACATGCACCTTCTGGCCAATATACTTTGGCATGTGCGTAATGACCAGGACAATAAGCTCCTGCTTTCATTGGACACAGAGAAGACTTTTGATTGAGTGGAGTGGGAGTACTTATTTTGCATGTTGGACAGAGTGGGATTGTAGGTCAACTTTGTGGCAAGCGTCAAATGGCTTACCATGTCCGGCACAACTCAGGTTGACTGTGGCTGACACTTGTCTTGTGCCTTTCGAATCCTGCAGAAGACAAGGCAAGGATGCCGCTGTCCCCCACTACTGTTTCTGTCAGCCCTGGCACCTCTGGCAGTAGCCATTTCCTTCTCTACCAATGTACAGAACGTGGATACGCCTGTGGATAAATGCAAAATATTGCTGTAAGGCAACAACATTTTACTGACACCGAGTAAGCCAGGATAGTCAATCCCAAGTCTTATATCACTAATGATACCTCTTCGGTTTTCTCCTGGTATGAAATTAATTGGGCCAAGTGTGTGGCAATGTCACTAACACAATGTGATCGTGGCCCTCACTGCATACATATGGCTTTACGTGGAAAACAAAGGTTTACATTTTAGCCCTGTTCATAAATGAGGGCCTATATAAGGTTATGCATGACAACATGCAACCACTCTTGGCTACAATGGAGCAAGCTTTCACTCAGTGATCTGCCCTACAGATCTCTTTCGTGGGAGAGTCCAGATGCTAAAAATGGTCATGGCTCCTAGGTTCAATTATGTTTTTGTCATACTGCCACTACTGAGCTCAGTGCAATTAATTCTCACCATCAAAATGTTGGTTATGATGTTTGTACGGGGGCAGGAAGCCCCAACTCAAACCTGTGAGGCTACGTGCTGATACTACGGTGGGAGATCTTCCCTTACCAGATATGCTCATGTACTCTAGTGCACAACATCTGTTTCGGATGACATACATTTAAGAACCCATGGACGATCAGCCACAATAGGCATCTTGAGCACTCGGAGTGACACAGCCCCCAGCAGGCTTAAGTTTCTTGACAGCACCCATACATCAAGATCACAGCATTTCCCCCATACTTTGAGGGCCATGTGTGGGACCTGGAAAGATGGCTAATAATTATTTGGGCATACACAGCACAGTACATAAAGAGGCACCTATGTGGTCCAACAAGGGGGTTACTATAAACCACTAGCTGATCAGATGGACAAGTTGGGAAGACAGTGGGACTGAGAGGATCGGGGTCGTGTTACAAAGTGACTCCTTTTGTTCCTTTGAGGTGCTTTAATCTATACTCAGGTTGCCATGGTCACAGCGATGGCAATACTGGCAACTACAGCACTGTCTCAAAGGGATTTTAGTTCAAGACCCTGTACATCTTCCAATTTCCCTGATATTGGACTATCCTACAACATAGGGGCTTTCCAGGGGAACTGTATCCATCTTAAATCAAATACTCATTAATAACGTCTATTCTCAAGACATACAAATATCATCTAAGACCTACTGGCAGGAGCAACTAGGCTTAGCATATGAGGATCGGAGGGAGGTTCTAGACTGCCTGGATCCTTGTAATGAGTTTCAAAGTCTGAGGCTGAATGCAGGGGCTAATCTGTGTGAACTAAACTGTCATTAGAAGTCTGTGTAGTTTAGCACTTAAAATGATAATTCCAGATTTTTATGTTTTCCCTGAAACTAATTATTCCATCATTTTGCAATAGTGTTGGCTTCAAATACTTATACAAATACAATCTATGCATGGTTACTTTGGGCATTTCTTTACTAACGGGTACCTGGTGTTCTTTTGTGGCCTCAATACATCATGTGCCATTTGATAAGTGATTTTGGCCGAAACATTGTCTTGTAATAGTTTATATTTAACTTGTAATTGTCTTTAAAGACATTTTGGTTGTATGTGTCAGTGAGTAGCTTATTTCTTCTATTATTGGTTTGTGTGATCCCATACAAGGGCATACCTTGATGTACTGTTCACAAGAAAGTTTGTGATTCTGTAAAGAAATACCGAGCTAGCACACATTTTCTTAAGGAAAACATAACGCCCATTAATTGGAATGCCGTTCAATCAAAATAGAGAAAAAACAAACACCTGTCATGTTTTCGTAAAATGCACTCATTACACACAATGATGCATAAACACATTCATATTAGGCAACAAACTTACCTAAGAAGCGGCTAATTAGAAAGGAACATTCCTCTGAGGTCCATAACACGGATAATCACCGGATATACACCATACTCCAATACTTTGAAATATTACACAATGTCATAGAAAACTCCGACAACTTGTGTAATGTCGCGCCAGTGATGTAACTGGTCGCTGGGCACTACTATAGGTGAAAGAACTGGAGGGGTGGTTACACAGTCCACTCATAGTATTCCCCCTCGGGTTTAGTATGAATGAGCCTCACCCGTGGTCATGTGACCTAGCCAATAATTAAAGGTGTGGCTGGGGTGTGGCAGTTAGCGAATACTGCAGACGGACGCACGAGAGAGACTCAGTGCACACCGCCATTCTAACGCTGCATGCCCCCGCACACCAAACCGAATCAGTGTGTCTCGTGTGATTATTTGGTAGTGCCGGCCACCGCCGATACTACAGTTTTGGCGATAAGGGTGTTTACGTGCCCTACACTCCATGCCCCATGGCAGCCGATTTGATCGCGGTGCTCGTGTCACGTGTGCCCTGCAGTACTGACGCGGCTGCTGACGCCTTCTCACACCCCAGTGAGTGATATTTATAGCCTGGAGGCTCAACAGCCTGCCGCTCAGGGCTTTGACCACGTGGTCCCCAGCCTGTGTTTGTTTGCCTCAGCCTGAGAGGCCCAGCCACGCCCCCAGCTTCACAGATGAGACACTGTAGCTCACACCGAGTGCTACACATCGTGGGTGTAATTGAAACTCGCCCCAAGTAACTATTCTGCAACTCACTACGCGCACTTACAAAAAAAGAAGGAAAGTGCCTCTCTCCTGTCTGCATTGCTTCCCTACGGACAAAGCCTGAACTTCTCCCGCTATCTTTCTCTAAAAACAAAGACTAACTATATAGCCCACTGCCACGAGTGTCACTCGTCATCGCCTCACACCCTCCAATCAACGACTATGCCCACCCCCCTTACGCCATGTCGATCATTCCGCCTGTTGAACCCATCATAGTGGAAGGAGCACCTTCTGCACAAGCTCCAAGGTGAAGAGAGTGGGTGGAGAGGGTCCTATTGTTTTTTGAGTCCACAAAAGTAGAAGATGTACAAAAACGAGCCCTGCTCATCCATTTGGGGGGAAAAGACATCTACAAAATTTCGAAAAACCTCATTGAAGACTTCCCCAAGACACACACCACCCTAATAACAGCCCTAAATAGACATTTTGAGCCCATGGCCAATACTGACTACAAGCGTTTCGTTTTCAGACAAGCCTGACAACACACGGAAGAGTCCATCGACTCCTTCCACATGAGGCTGCGTGACCTGGCCAGCACTTGCTGGTTCATAGATGAAGCAGAAGAGATACGGGGGCAGATAATACAAGGGTGTGCACCTACAAAACTCATGGAACGGATCCTCGAAGAGTCTGGGAGGTCCCTGGCTGACATCCTCATGATGGAACGCACGAAAGAACTATCAAAAGCCCGAGCGTCGCATATGGAAGCAGCCTTACAGAGGCCAGTCAAAGAGGAAACTGTCAATGTAATAGCCATGCACATAAATAGGGCAAAACAACGCACGTACAAACCACCGACAAGACCGCGTGGACACTGTGGTGGTCCACCACACAAGCTAACCGAATGCCCAGCGAAAGGAAAGAAATGTGTTGTTTGCGGAAAGTTAAACCACTTCATCAAAGTGTACAGGTCAAGTAGAACCCGAACCGGAAATGCGTCAATTAACGCAGCGACTAGTAAGTAAGAACACGGCAGTGACATGACGAGCCAGAGGAACATGTCATCCTCGCCCTGTTCACCATAAGAAACACGACCCAGTCGTTGAAGAAACTACCCAAGTGTCAGATCAAAGTAGATAATCATAACATTCTAGCAGTTGTTGACACAAGAGCGTCAATAAACATCCTCTTAGACAATGAATACGGCCAAATGAACCCACCCCCAACTTTAAGCAAAGCCAAGGTTAGAGTATACGGATATGGACAAAACACGCCGCTAACCCTAAAAGGAGTCTACTAGACTACCATCACCTATGAGTCTCAAACCGTCTGTACAAAGGTATACGTGGCTGAAGAGGGACACGGAATGCTACTGGGTTGCAAGACAGCAGAAGAACTAGAAGTAGTTACGTTCGCCTTTGGCATACACCAAGAGTTAGTAGAAGAGCTCCTCACCCAATACCACAAAGTGTTCGAAGTAATTTGGTGTCTGAAAAACAAGGAGGTGAAGCTACACATTGACCAAACAGTCCAACCAGTCACGCTTCATCACCGACGCATAGCATTCCACCTCAGACCACAAGTAGAAAAGGAGTTAGACCACCTCGAAAAAGCTGGCATCATTGAGAGAGTAATGGGCCAACGCCGAGGGTGCCGCCTATTGTAGTGGCTCGGAAGCCAAAGCAACCCGGTGAGGTCCGCATCTGCGTTGATATGTGCCTTCCTAATGTAGCCATCAGGCGAGAAAGACACTTAACACCCACGATAGACGACATAATCAGAGAACTCAGCGGGTTGTGCTGGTTCTCAAAGCTCGACCTATGGTCAGGATACCATCAGCTAATTCTGTCCAAAGAGTCACGCTATATCACAACCTTCTCCACACACTTGGGTTTGAGGCTGTACACGCGTTTAAACTTTGGAATATCCAGTGCGGCTGAGGTGTTTCAAAATACCATACAGGAGCCGCTAGTGGACTTGCCAGGCACCATCAATCTCAGTGATGATATACTGATTCATGCACCAAACATAGCGGAACACCACTCTTGGCTCCGGAGCGTTCTACAGAGAATACAAGAGTCAGGTTTGACCCTTCACCACCGGAAATGCGAATTCCTAAAAAATCTGATACAATTCTTTGGATACATATTTTCCGCCGCAGGAATAGCACCTGACCCAGCAAAGGTGCAGGATGTCAAGAATGCCCCTCCCCCTTCCTTTGTAACAGGTCTGACGTTTTTTAGGGATGGTGAATTATTGTGGTTGCTTTATCAAAGATCTCGCATCACTAAATCACCCTCTCTGAGTATTGACCAAATCGTCAGAACCATGGACCTGGGGCTCAAGTCAACAAATGGCATTCGAAATAGTCATAGACGCTTTGTCCAGCGATACCATCCTAAGATACTTCGACCCAAAGAGAGACACCAAGGTCGCTGTCGACGCCGGCCAGAAACGCCTGGGTGCAGTGCTATTTCAGAAGCAAAAGGACGATGACTGGTCCCCAGTAGCCTTTCCAAGTAGGTCCCTCACGGAAACTGAGAAGAGGTACTCCCAAATCGAAAAAGAAGCTGTTGCGGTCCCCTGGGGATGCAAACACTTCCACATTTATGTATATGGCCGTCCTTTTTTGGTCACCACTGACCATAAGCCTCTCATACCTCTCTTCAACGGCACCACCTCCAAGCCCCCTCAAAGGTTCAAAAAATGGATGCTCCAACTGCAGGACTACGGGTGCCAGCTGGAGTATCGCCCAGGATCGGACAACCCTGCAGATTACCTATTCAGGCATCCCGAGCCGCCTCCCACCGTGAGGTATATGAAGCAGAGGAAACTGAAGAATACGTCAAGCTCGTCTCTGACAGATCCAGACCACTACCTCTGTCAGTGGAAGAAGTAGTCCAAGCGACAGCCAGCGATGAATGCCTCCAGAAGGCCCTGCAAGCTACAAAAGACAATCAATGGTTACAAGTCAAGAAACAACTTCCGGCCATGAAGATCACTGCTCAGCGCATCCTAGGGAGTTTGTATCATGTACAAGATGAACTAACAGTGGATGCTGAGGGGTGTCTCCTCAGAGGGTGCCAGCTGGTAATCCCTTTGAGAGTACTGCAACTCGCCCACAATGGACACCAAGGAATAGTTAAGACCAAAAGCCAGATAAGGTCCAAAGTATGGTTTCCACTCATGGATGAGCTAGTGGAAAGCACAGTAAAGGCCTGTGAGTGGTGTCAAGCATCAGGGGAACCCAGCCGACCGACTCCAGTAGAAACGGAGCCGGGTCCCACGTCACCCTGGGTGTCAGCCAGTCTAGACTTTGGGAGTTTCCCCGATGGCTGGCATACCATGGCCATAATCAATGACTTTTCAAAATATCCTAAAGTTGAGGTCCTCCCCTCTCTCTCGGCTGAGGTATTTATACCTCATATTGAGAAAATCATGGCAACTCATGGACTCATTGCGGAAATCAAGACAGACAATGGTCCACCATTTCAAAGCCGAGAGTTGGCTGGATACTTTGAAAATGATGGTGTCCGACATAGACGGATAACCCCACGATGGCCACAAGCCAACGGTGAGGTCGAGCACTTTATGAGGACTTTAAATAAAGTGATACGCATTGCACATGCCAGTGGGCAGCCAGTTGAGCAAGCAATATACTAATTTCTAAGGAACTACTGCCAGACTTCTCATTCCACAACTAACAGAGCACCGGGGCATGTGGTCGTTGGGAGAGTGGTCGTTGACTCAATACCACATCACCAGTCCTGGAGTCCCAGCTCTTTGGATCCTGACAAAGTTCATGAGCAACGGCTGGCCACGAATCGATATGCCAGTCATCGTCGACGAGCTCGACAGTCGGACCTCAAAGTGGGCGATCTTGTAGTGCTCAAAGAACTGTCTCTGGGCAGCAAGTTCCACATGCCTTTTGACCCTTCCCCATGGTTGTGAAGAGGCATGGATCTTTGGTGGTGGCTTGACGCGGTACAGACCTTGTGACACGTAACGTGTCACTGTTTAAGAGGTTTCACTCCACTACTGCACCTTGTCTGGATTCAGGGTCCTCGGAATCAACAGATGATCACTCATCCATGCATGATGACGATGATGACAGTGATGTTCCATGTCATGAGGCGATCAATGAAGGCACGCCCATCCCATCATCGGACGTGGTGTCTGCTACTGGGTTTCGTCCTCGACTCCGCCCTCACAATGTCCAAACCGGTCAACGCAGTTTCCTCCTCCTGCTACAACACCCTCCGCATGCTCCGTAGAATCTACAAATGGATCCCGACGGAAACCAGAAGAACGGTGACCCAGGCCCTCGTCAGCAGCAGACTAGACTACGGCAACGCTCTCTACACAGGCATCCCAGCAAAAGACATCCAGCGCCTCCAACGCATCCAAAATGCCTCCGCCCGACTGGTCCTCGACGTACCCCGCCGATGCCACATCTCCCACCACCTGAAAGACCTCCACTGGCTCCCCGTGGACAAGAGGATCACCTTCAAGCTCCTCACCCACGCTCACAAAGCACTCCACGACGCCGGACCACCCTACCTAAACAACAGACTCAACTTCTACGTCCCCTCCCGCCATCTCCGCTCCACCAACCTCGCCCTCGCCATCATCCCCCGCTTCCAACACAAGACCTCCGGCGGCAGATCCTTCTCCTACCTTGCCGCCAAGACCTGGAACACCCTCCCGACCCCCATGCGGCAGACCCAGGACCTTCTCACCTTCAGAAGACTCCTCAAGACCTGGATCTTCGAACAGTAGCAGCACCCCTTCCCCCCCCCCTCAGCGCCTTGAAACCCTAGCGGGTACATAGTGCGCTCTATAAATATTGTGATTGATTGATTGATTGATTGCTAGTGATGGGACACTCAGTGCTAGCCGAGGAAGTTCTGAAAACACCAGATACAATCTACGCAGTAACCCTGCTCCTTCAGTGAAGCTTCGTGACCCTATGACGGATGGGTGAATGAAAGTATTTGCAATTCTGCATTTTGTGTTTTTCTTTTAATTTTTAGGAGGAATGTAGTGTCACGCTAGTGATGTCACTGGTCGCTGGGCACTACTATAGGTGAAAGAACTGGAGGGGTGGTTACACAGTCCACTCATAGTATTCCCCCTTGGGGTTTAGTGTGAATGGGCCTCACCTGTGGTCATGTGACCTAGCCAATAAATAAAGGTGTGGCTGGGGTGTGGCAGTTAGTGAATACGGCAGACGGATGCACGAGAGAGTCTCTGTGCACAGCGCCATTCTAACGCCGCACGCCGCCGCACACCAAACCGAACCAGTGTGTCCCGTGTGGTTATTTGGTAGTGCCGGCCACTGCCAACACTACAAACTTCGTTACTTAAGTTCCTGTCCTGGGAAAGGAGATATAGGGCCTGATTACAACTTTGGAGGAGGTGTTAATCCGTCCCAAAAGTGACGGATATACCACCAGCCGTATTACGAGTTCCATAGGATATAATGGACTCGTAATACGGCTGGTGGTATATCCGTCACTTTTGGGACGGATTAACACCTTCCTCCAAAGTTGTAAACAGGCCCATAGTCTTGAAGGATGTTTCTGTCCCTTTACTGCTTGTAGCGGTGGTATATCCCCACCAGCTGTAGACACAACCAGTCATCATTACCAGACCTGTAGGCAGATGTGACCTGATTTGCATGGAGGTATTCACATGTAAAACAGGTCCTACCTCTCAAATCACTGTTTAGGAGACTGTGCCAGGAGTACACACATGGCATACAAACACCAGTTTCTTTCTGATTTTAATGTGGGTGTAGAGTGTGGGGGCAATGGTGGGTCTCCTCAACATGTGTTGCATTGTGGTGGGTTCCGGCCAAATGAAGCGCATCAGAGTCAACAGAAGGTGAAAAGAGGCCCATTTCATTAATGCTTGGGAGCCATGTGCTTAACTTGTAAAATAAAAGGTGTCAAGCCCAATTTTTTTCTCATAAGCCTGCAAACATCACTGGTGAATGCTGGGATTACTGTATACTAAAGCTGTGTAGTCTTTATTCCAGCTCATGTTGGTTTATTCTCCCACATACACTCCTTGCAGCTTTATTTCACTCTTGCAGGTTCTTTTTCATTCTGGCGTTCTCTCTCTTTTATTGTGTTTCCCTCTTACTCTTTCTCCACCTACTCTTTTCCTCTTTTTGCGTTTTTCTCTCACGTGCTCTTGGTCAAAGTCTGATGAGGGAAAATAAATACTGTTCTCCAAAAATGAGTGCCGCTAGGCCCCTGGATCAAAATAAGCACTGTGGGGGAAGGGCCCTAGAAAATATCATGGCCACATTCCAATGGCAGACGTTTGCTAAACAAATACACAACATATATATAACATAACAATGAAACAAGACAATACTGCAAAATTCAGGATAAACAACCCATTGAAGCTTGAAGGTCCAAGCTCTGCTCATCATGGAGGCAGATCCTCCTAAAGCTGATGACCTTTCAATTGAAAGGAATTAAGGCCCATATTTATACTTTTTTAGTGCCGCCTTTGCGTCATTTTGTGAAGCAAAAGCAGCGCAAACGTACAAAATACAATAGTATTTTGTAAGTTTGCGCCGGTTTTGCGTCACAAAATGACGCAAAGGCGGCGCTAAAAAAGTATAAATATGGGCCTAATTGCTTTAATGCTTCCATTAGAGCGAGTTCACACTTGTGAGGAAGGGGCTTAGGAGACCCTGTCCCACTGGAGCACAAGGCAGTGGTGCCCCTCCACCTGGGATTCACATTACATTTATGTGCGATAACGGCATGCTGGAGGTTGAAGCATGGATGTTACAGGGAAACTGTCCACATGGACCACTTTCACACCTGTCCTGACAGTAAGAGATCCTTTTGTATAATCCTCCATGGCAGTGCTTAACTATCCGGTAGCCACAATCACTGCCGTCCAAGGCTTAAAGCATAACTAGGCTGTTATTGGTTTATGTGATCCAGACCCAGTTAATTTTGGTCAGTCAGTGGTGTAACTTGGGTGTCTATACATGCTGTGTTTCAAATAATAGGTTTTGAATGAACTAGTGAAAGGGAAGTCTTGTTGGAAGAGTACACCCTCCTCAAACTGATGTATACTATTAGCAGTTTATAAGCACGACTTCCTACAACGAATTTTGCTTTTCATATTACTGATATCGGCTGTAAGATGACTACAGAGACATGTACATTTTTTGAGTCTACCCAAACCATTCACAACCAAGTGAAAAATAATACATTATTTTCTGTATAAGAAAGCCACTTATGCCCTCTGGTCCTCTTCATTTTGAATCAATTTTAACACTCCATCAAAATTCATAGGATCTGTCTATCTCTCCTAGAAGTCAGGGTCAGCTAGAATATGCAAATCTTGGACACGTGGAAGAGCCATTGTCCCTTGTGCTCCAATCAATGAACACATCGGTAGGAAGGTCCCGGCCGGCTCTAAAGTATTTCTCTTGCCACATAAAGTAGAAAATCCACAGCTGTTCTCTACATTTTCCTCTACTTATTGTGCGTAAGAAATTAGAGTGACTTATGGAGGTCAGAGCTGCTGCTATTCTTTTGCTAGTCCATCCATCTGCAGACCAGTTTACATCAGCGCTCTATTTTGATGTGTTTCAGTTTTTTAAATCAGAAACCTTGATAATGTCAACATAATGTGCAGACTGGTAAGTCCAGGACACACGCGGTACTTCTGCAATGTGAATTTTAATACCTCATGAAGAAACGACCTTTCTGGTACGTCCTCCCGTATGAGTTGCATGTGGTTTATTTTGATTTAAGAGGCAATTCAGCCATTAAAGATCGAAATTTCACAGCTTATGACAAGGATGAGACACCTGCCCAAAAGATAAAATCACACAAGGGATGCACAGTTATAGCACTTCCATTACCACAAGTGAAGCAAAACAGGCATGACCTTCTAAAAATAGAAGAGTCATTTTGGCACAGAATAGAGTTAAAGGCATACCGACCCCATGCCTCCTGGGCCTGCCTGTAATTCTCATTTTTCCTTGACTCGCCAGATAGTCAGTGGTATGTTTAGTGGGAAATGGAATAATACAGTTAAACCTAAAATTAGAAGGGTGGACCCCGTTTGTCATTCTGGAACAATGGGTGTTTCAACGTTGCAGTGCCTTCATTGGTCGACACATATGCATGAATGTTTTTGTTGAATCCCATATGCCACTATATGCCACTGCGTGGAGTAGGGTAGCGAAAGCTCCTGAAAATGCAGTAGTGGAGTGGAATAGAACATCTGTCACTAGAAATGCCATTAGAGCGATTTGATGAGTGGACTTCTGCATCTCTTTTTCTGTTACAGAAATATGTTCCTGGTGTCCAGTGGCTAGTCCAATGGATTGTTTTCATGCTTTGACTTTAATAATTTTTGCTGAATAACAGGTGTCAATGTAAAGGGTGGAGACTCTTGCTGAAAATGTTAGTCATGTGTTGTAATTTGTCTTAAATAGCTGCATATTTTCTCTTGTTTAGAAATGGATTCCCAAACCCATATGAACATGATCAGGACGTCTATAGTTGCCAAAACCATCAGAGATGTGAAATCAATAAAAGATTTGAAATAAAAAATAGACATCATAAAAACCCATCATATCCTAAGAGATATCGAAAGACCACCTGATTGCTGTGCGCCGGCAATGGCAAGTAGATGCTTCCACACGTGTATATATCTAGGAGGTGGTCATCCTACCTCCTTCCTAGCCCTCTTGACTGTGGACTCAAGATGTGGAACTCTGTGGTGGCCCATGGTGGTACCTGGCCTCCACCACCACCACACCACACAGGAAGGATAAAGATTGTGTCCAAGGCAATGAAGATCAGGAGGCTGGCGAGGCCAAGAAATGCAGATATTTCCAGTGTTTGTGTCCAGAGCCACCTACCTACTTTTGCCGAAGCTGCGGGGAGTAAGCTTTGCCCACCAAATGGGTGAAAGTTCTTTCCATCTGCAGATCTTGTGTTTACTGTGGGAAGGTTGTCCTCCTGGCTCATCATGAGGCTGCTATGTTATAAGCTGTGTTAGCTTCACAATCTAGACGACCTTCATTGGTGTTAACACATCTTAAATTGTGCCAGGTTGGAAGTATAAGTCGCCTCAAATTTCATTGATTCTCTTTTTGTAAATTTAAACCACCTTACAGCATCGAAGAAGGCAGTTTATTTCTTACAAATGACGTTTTTGAAGGTGAGAGCATGTAAGGGATGAGCCTGGAACCTTCTTATGCTTCTTTGACCGCCCGTCATTGTCAATGCAATGTGATGAAGGATCTGGGCATGTTTGACAGTGGGAATTGGTAATAGACAACTTACATTCACGCTTAGTGACTGTAAGTGTGGATGCTCTCCTCTTTTTAAATTTTTATCTGGCTTTTTGCAGAGCAACTAGCTTACATACTGCCTTTTAGTTTGGTATAACGTTTACTCAGACATCCTCTTTACGTTTTAATGTAACATTATTTAAGTACTTATATTTGTAATTGGTGTTATGTAAAGTGTTTTGATACTCCCAAATCTTGAAGGGACTATACATAAATAATTTAAATAAATAATTATCCCTAAAAATGATGAGGAATTTTGTATTGACATGTATGCCAGTGAGCTTGCCTGTGGTTGAGCGTCTGTTTTAACTTATTTTCAATGCAATGTTGATGGTTATTTATTTATTTTATTATTTAGTTATTTAAAATGGTGAATGCTTGTATGCCAAAGCATGGAAGTTCTAAAATCAGTGAATATCTATGTTCCAAATTGAGCCACCATGCTTTTTATATGGAGGTTTTGTCAAAAGTCCCATTGCAATTGTAATTGTAATTGTATTTATATAGTGCTTACTACCACTGATGAGGCGTCAAAGCGGTTTTCAGCGAGTAGCACACTACTCCGGAACCCAAGAAGAATTAGTGGTGGATTAATATAGGGAAATATGAGAACAGTATTATTATTATTATGAGTTAATTTGAGCAGAGTTTGTTAGTTGGATTGACTAGTGTAATGGAAAGATAGAGGAGGGAAGAGTCCAGAAATGTTAATTGGAAGTGTTAGTAATAGGATGAGGGTTGGGATGAATAAGGGAGAGATAGAGGAGGGAAGAGTCTGTGGTATCTGTGGTAAGGGTTAGGGAGATCATAGTAGCAGGAGGGTTTCTGGATAAGTCAAAGGTGAGATAAAGGAGGAAGAATTTAGTAGGGTTGTTTGGGAGATCATGGTAGTAAACTCAGGTTTGGGGTGAGCTAGAAGCGGTAGAGGAGGGAAGAGCTCAGGCAGGGTTATTTTGGAGATGAAAGTGGTGGAATGGGTTTGGGATGAGTCAGAGTGGGGATTGAGTCTAGATTGATAGAGATATAGGTTGATGGGGAGACAGAGTAAAGCTTACAAGAGAGACAATTTATGTTATATGTTATTTATTTGTTATTATTTTAATTGATTTATAATTGATTTTAAATAATATTATGTATTATTTATTCATTTTTTGTTTAATTTAACTATTTATAATTTGAATTCCATTTACAGATTTTATTTTCATTTATTTTCATCTAGTACAGTAGGGCTAGATTAATATATAAATGGATATGTAAATACATACTAGGGGAATATATGTGCAAGGAATATAATAATGGGTCTAACAATATAAGAAAAATAGTAGTAAGGTTTGTAATATTTGAAGTTAATTAATAAGTGTACTTTTCTAACATGTTAGCGTGTCGGTCCTGCACCTGACCGTCAGTGGTGCTCATCTGATGGCGCGCGCTACCTCGCCTAAAACTCCACACTTTTTTCCTGATTAAAGGAAAGACGGCACTCCATGGGCATATTGGTTAGTCAGGATTTATTTGCACAAGAACGTGTTTCAGCTTTACCGCCTTCGTCAGCTTATCATTCGCCATTTTGCTTTCCCTTTATATATCATGTGATCACATTGTTGATTCCCTACCCTCCTTTACAACAGAAAATCTTACAATTAAGCTCACAAAATCATATTGCTACTGTCTACATTTGTTGCAGATCATCTCATTTACAAAAATATTACATAAATCTTGCTTTTGTGTGGAATTCACGTGTATGTTTGCAAAAACGTTTGAATTTTGGAGGAATCAAAAATTAGTGAGACACAAACTAAAATCGTAAATGTGGAAAGAAGAAAGTCCAATGTGGACATCAGTGAAAGCTCGGATACAGATGCCGACGAATCAACACGTTTACAAACCCATACATCTCTACAGGAGGAATTTGATTTTTTAAGGAGAGACCGCAGATCCAACCACAGACCATGGCGGGGAATCAAACCAAGAGGAAGGACAAGAGAAGCTAACTCGAAGCAACAAACGATATTAGTGGATGATAAAACTGTTGTGAACTTATCCAAGCTAGTATTGGAAGAAGAAGATATAAAAAATCTTTCACTCGGGCTATCATATTGTCAACCTAATCATTTTGAGTACGAACAAAGCCGGATAGACCTTTTTTTGTTTATACAAAAGCTGAAGTTGTTAAAGATCTACAAACTCAAAAACAACAAAACAGCACAAGAGGAGAAGTCATTGGTAGCTGATGGTGACATTCCAAGTAAATTGTTTAAAGACAATTTATTAGTTGAGGATACAACATTATTGAGAGAATTATGGGAATTGGAGGAGAACATCAACATAATGGATGATGAGGAAGTCATTACTAGATTGGAGCTGGAAGGGATAGCAACTGAGAAAACTGATGTTTCAGGGCTTAAACCCAAATCCAAAACCGTTCCAGCACCCAGTGGTGGCTTAATTGATCAGTTTTCGGATATCATAATTAAAGGTTTAAAGACACTGATAACAAGAGAGTCAAAGAAGACAAGGAAGATCAAGAATAGTTATCTCAAAGCTCTTGAGAAGTTATCTAAGAACCCACAAATAGTAGTGAGAGGGTCAGACAAAGGTGGGAACATTGTGATTTGGCCGATTGAGGAATATATGGAGGAATCTTACAGACAGTTAAATGATTCAACATGTTATGAGAAAGTAGACATGAAATATGTGGAAAGCATCAAATACAATTTCAATATGGAATTACAGAAATGGAAATACAAATGCTTAATTACTGAGGATGAATATAGATTTTTAAAAGTAGATCATCCTAAATTACCAGTTTTTTTTTTTATACCTAAAATACATAAGGATGCAGTTAAACCCCCTGGGAGACCTATAGTTTCAAGCAGAGGCAGTCTCTTTGAACCTTTATCACAATATATAGATAAGTTTCTGTCCCTGCTGGTCGGCAATTTGTCATCTTATCTGAAGGACAGCACAGACTTCCTAAGAAGGATATTTGACGTTAGCTGGGATGAAGATTTCCTGCTAATGACGTTAGATGTGACAGCATTGTACACGAGTATACCCCATGATTTGGGAATCAAAGCCATTGAACATTTTTTGAGAGTTAGACCTATCAGGTTTCTCCAACACAGCAAAATGTTAATGAATATGGTTCAATGGCGTTTACGACATAACATGTTTTTTTATAACAACGAAATATTTGAACAAAAATGCGGAACAGCGATGGGAGCCTGTTTCGCACCAAGCTACGCCAATTTATACATGGGGTGGTGGGAAGAACAAGTATTAAATAATCCCCCCTAGACCAGTGGAGCCAACAAATTGTGCTGTGGTTAAGATACACAGACAATATTTTCGTCATTTGGAAAGGAGATATGACTACTGCATTACAATGTCTTCATGATGTCAATAATAACAACTGCAATTTGAAATTCACAGGCAAAGTACACCCTAGTGAAATTGAGTTTCTGGATGGTGGTGATAGAAAATAATAGAGTAGAGACTACAGTGTTCAGAAAGCCAACTGCAGGCAATAGTATCTTACATGCCACCAGTCATCATCCTCAACCATTGAAAGATAGTATTCCTTTTGGTGAAATGCTGAGGGCAAAATAATCTGCAGTACTGAGACTAAGTTCAAAGAAATACAGGCAGAAATGACGAAGAGGTTGCAGGATAGGGGCTATACTGACATGACACTAGAAAGAGCTAGCAGCAAAGTGAAACCCCGGGTTAGAGAGGAGTTGTTGTTCTCTTCACATGAGAAAAAGAAAATGAGAAACAAGGAGAAAAGTGTTGATAATATAGTGAGGTTTATCACCACATTCAATGTGGCACATGAGCAAGTGCGTAATTTATTGCAAAAACACAGGCACGTATTAAGAAGTGATCCAGTGGTAGGGCAAGATCTGGCAAGGAGACCTCAGATAACTTTCAGAAGAGGGAAATCAATGAAAGATGTTCTGGTTAAGAGTGACATAAAACAGTACAGCAGACAGCCCACATGGCTCAACACACAGGACGGCTTTTACAAATGCATGAAATGCAAAGCGTGTAGAAATGGGGAAAACATCAAAAGTTTATCTATTGGCAACAGGACACTGCATACTATTAAAGAGAGATATACGTGCAAAAGTGATTATGCAATTTATATCCTGAAATGCAGATGTCCCAAATTATATGTAGGAAGTACAAAGCTCCAGGTACATAAAAGAATTTTACAACATTTGAGAGCTATTGCAAACAAGGACGACACATATCCGGTGGCCAGGCATATGCATGAGGTTCATGGAGGGAGAGTGGAAGAGTTACGTTACAGCGTAATTGATGGAATTGCTAAAGAGAGCAGAGGGGGTGATCGAGAGAAGAATTTACGTAAGCTAGAGTCGAGGTATATATTATCTTTAGATACCAAGGAACCAAATGGATTAAATATCAGTGAAGAGTTATATATTCATCTTCACTAATAGATGAAAGCAATGGAAATATCATTGACCATGACATGCTATAGTAGAAGATGGACTATATATAAGATACAAGCATTAGAGACTACACATAAGCTTACAATATTTACGTGTGGTGAAGGATTTTACACTCAAGCTCTCATGACATTCAGAAGTGGAGGTAAAACTCAGTTCAGGTATTCCCATTGAGGTTAATGCAGCCGAATGATTTACAATCATGGTTATAGTAATATGAGTATCAACGATAAATGTTGGCTCTTGCCCGCAGGACAATGAAATGTTTTATTATGTGGGATATCAATGTGTATACCAGTAAACTAGGATTCCGGTTTAAATATATGAATGATGACCACCTGATCTAAGGAGACATTCAATTCTATTAATTATACGTAGTATGAGAAAAATATATATAAAAGGGAAAAGCCAATTGGTGAATAGTAATGGCAGTAACATTATTTTGTGGTCACAGGACGATTAATAACATTAGTATATCGAACGGTGAATAACAATGGTTAAAACATTGTCTGGTAGGTTCAGGATAAGTAACAATTTTAGTATATCGAAAGTCAAATTGTAACTCTATTAACATTGTTATGGGAAACTTTGATCGTTTTACAAGCTCAAATGAGAGATTAATACGAGCGCAAAATTTATGAAATACTGTGTGAGTAGGACAAACACATACTTTGATGCAATGTTTGGCAGGCGAATAATGATATACTATTATGCTGTAATGTAATTGTATTCCTATCAACATCGTCATACGGAAGTTGGAAATTTTTTGCAAACATACACGTGAATTCCACACAAAAGCAAGATTTGTGTAATATTTTTGTAAATGAGATGATCTGCACCAAATGTAGACAGTAACAATATGATTTTGTGAGCTTAATTGTAAGATTTTCTGTTGTAAAGGAGGGTAGGGAATAAACGATGTGATCACATGATATATAAAGGGAAAGCAAAATGGCGAATGATAAGCTGATGAAGGCGGTAACGCCAAAACGCGTTCTTGTGCAAATAAATCCTGACTAACCAATATGCCCATGGAGTGCCGTCTTTCCTTTTATCAGGAGAAAAGTGTGGGGGAGATATATATATATATATATATATATATATATATAACCGTGAATAAATATATATTTGTTTAACAGGCTCAAAGAGTGTGTGTGTATTTTATTGTTACGAAATAGTAACAATACATATTTCTTAAAGAACTATACATTTCTAGAATATACACAAAATCAGATTACAAATATTTATCAACACAGGCATATGTAGTCCATACCTGTTTGAATATGGTGGTTATGAAGGTAAGAGCCAACTCTTGAGTAGTCTTCTGAAGGCACTATAGTTATCCGTGGAACTTATATTTGGGGGTAATGAACTCAATAGTTTGGCTGCTTGAATGGAAAAGGATGTACTACCTATTGTCTTTTTCCTGTATGGTGGTGTTCTAAGGCAGGGTGGTAATCTTGAGTGGAGGTTTCTTTGTTGAATATATTTGGTTATTTTGTTTCTAATGAAAAGTGGTCCTGTTTCATGTATAGCTTTGTGGGTGATGCAAAGCAGCTTGACGGTGGATCTTCTGGCAATGGGTAACCAGTGTAGTGTTCTCAAGGCAGGGAGGATGTGGGCTTGTGGCTTTACATGTAATAGTAGCCTGGCAGCAGAGTTCTGAATAAATTGTAGTTTTTTCATGATAGATAGAGATGATCCATGGTAGAGGCCATTGGCATAACCCAGTTTGGATAGTACAAGAGAGATAGTAGCCTGCACTTTGTGTGGAAATTTGAGGTGGGGGGAGATGCATTGCAGAGTCTTCAAGGTGATGAAGCTTGATCGTGCTTATTTGTCCACTTGGGCATTCATTGTTAACTTTGAGTCCATGGTAATTCCAACTTCCTTGGATACTTGAGTAGGTGGTCCAAGATCATCAGGCCAGGCGAACAGCTGGTCATAATGCTTCCAGTTGCCACATGTGGTTATTTCCATTTTGGAAGTATTCAGTTTGAGATGGCTCCAAGTCATCCACTGATCAATGGCTCTGAGGCAACTAAAGATTTGTGAGTTTTCAATGTCTGGGGAATTCCAATTTAAGTAGTATTTGTGTGTCATCAGCATAGTTTTAGCATGTGAGTTAAAAATCATGGATCAGTTCTGATAATGACATCATATAGATGTTGAAAGGCATAGGTGAGATGATTGATCCTTTGGGGACCCCTGCTTTTGTAAGGTAGGGTTTGGAGGAGAAGGGGGAGAATAGAGAATATTAGTTTTGTTTTTAAGGTAGGATGTAATCCAGTCGGGAGCAGTCCCTTCTATGCCAGCTTCTTGGAGTCTTTGAATAAGGGTGTCATGGTCAACAGTATCAAACACAGCTGAGAGGTGCAAGAGAAGTAATGCAGCAACTCCATTGTTGTCGACCATGTTTTTAAGATAACCTCAGATTGCTATGAGTGCCGATTCAGTGCCTCTTCCTAGGCGGAATCCAGTTTGGTATTCTGAAAGTATGGAATTGTCCTCAATGAATTGTGACATCTGTGCGAATGCAGTCTTTCCATAAGTTTGCCCAGGAAAGGTCCATTTGTGATTGGTATGTAGTTGTTGGGTTCTGTGGGTCTAGGTCTGTTTTCTTTAATAAGGTACATATGTATGCCTTTTTCAGGTCTTCAGGAAAAGTTCCCGTAGTTAAAGAGTTATTGATGATTCTTCTTACAGGTGTGGCAGCAGAAGTAGATAAAGGATGTTTTTGAAGATACGTGGTGGACAAGGGTCCGAAGAGCAACCGGAAGGCCTGCTTGCTTTGACCAAATCCATAAATTCACCCTGTGATATTTGCTTGAAGGAGTGCAGAGGATGGGTTGGTTTATTCTTGGATGGGATTTTAGGAAAGGGGTTGGTGCTGATGGTTTTCTTCTGTTTTAAATAGGAGTCCAATGTGTTTACCTTGGTTGTGTAATGAGTTGCCAGTTTGTTTGTGAAATCTTGAGTAGTGGGATGACTTCCTTCCATGCGTATAAGTTGTCGAAATTCATTGAGAACTTTATAAAATTATTTAGTCGCAGAATTAGCATTCAGAATTCTGTATGAGTAGTACCTTTTTTTAGCTTTTTTGATTGATGATTTGCATATTCTGTTAAGTTTGTGGAGCTGAAGTTTGTCTTGAATGATGCTTCTTTTGAGCCAGGTCCGTTGCAACCTTCTGATTTATTGCTTTATCTTTTTAAGTTTTGTGTTTCTCCAAGGTGCTTGTTTTCTTTTGTCCTGTTTAGGTTTTCTGAGTGGTATTTGGATATTGAAAGCTTCCTGTAGCCACTCATAAAGTTTTGGAACAGAATTAATTGTATTTAGATCTGTGTTGGCTGTTTCTAAGTCTTCAAAATTTAGTTTGCTCCATGGTCGATAGATGCATGTATGTAAGTTGCTACAGGGTGTGTTGATTTGTGGTGTTTTATGTTGGAAAGTTATTAAATGTTGGTCTGACCATGTGATTGATGTGATGCTTTGAACGATAACTAGTTCAGGCTTTGCAAAATGACATCTGGGATGTGTCCAGCGATGTGTGTGGAATTGTGTACAATCTGATGTAGGTTCAATGTGACTAGGCCAGTGGTGATAGCTTTTGGATGGGGTATACTCGGTTCATCAAACCAAATGTTTAGGTCCCAAAGAATGTATAGGTTTGAGTATAATGTTATAATGTTATAAGGTTTGAGACTGTATCTAGAAAAGTGCCTGGGAATGATGAGCTGTTAGGTGGAGGTCTGAAAAGGAGGAAAAAGTTACAGGAGGAAGTTGGTGTAGGGTTGCATCTGGTGAGGAGGGCCTAACAACCTTGTATGGAAATGTTGTCTATTTTACTGAGATGTATTGCTTGTTTAAATATAAAAGCTAGTCCACCTCCTCTCTTGTCTATTCGGTTTTGTGTGATGGTTTGATAGCCCGGAGGAACAGCTTCATGAAACACTGGGGCCATTTCATCTTCAAACCACAATTCCGTTACGCATAGTAAGTCAGGTTGTGTGTCCCTGAGCAGGTCATAGATGTGGTGCGTGTTTTTTAGATTGATTGAGCATTTATGAGCAGGCAGTTTAGAAAATGTATGTTTGTGGTGGTGTTTTGTTTTGGAGAAGTGTGAGCAGTATATTTTGAGCCTGTAGCAAGTGTGTTGTTAGTTGTGTTAACTGTGTGAGGATCACAATAGTCCTGTTTTTCAACATATTGTTTGGCTTTCAGCAGGCTTAGGAGGCATTTTGTTGGGTCTGTGTGTGTTGGTGGTCGACCTTGTTGCTGAGAGACATGAAGGGTGTACTTTTTTTTTTATAGTAGCCTTATTATGTAATAGACAAGGGGATGCAAAGTTGTTAAGAGTGGAAGGAGTATGGGTTATGGATTGTGGAGGAGCAAGAGGATCATAATGTAAGGCTCTAAATTATGCAATGGATAAGAGGGGGGTGAATGAATGTTTCTGTGTTGGGGTGCTTGTAGTAGATGTTTGTGAAGAGTGAGAATGTAGCAGTAACAATTGGTCAGGATTTGTATTCTTTGTGTAGTTTTGAGGGTAGGAGTGGGTGTGATGGAAAGTATTATGAAAGTCTGTGTTATTTTGATGTGCTGATGTGTGTGGTCTGTTTTGTTTTTGTGGAGTAGTGAGAGGAGATATTAATGTAGTGGTTTTCTGTGAAAGATGTGTATGTGAGTTAGTGCTGTTGAGTGGTGTTAGAATATTACAGGGGGTGTTGGTGTGTTTTGGAGAAGAGTGTATGAGGTGTGTAAGAGTGTATGAGGTGATCAGGGGTGTTGGTGTTAGTTTTGATCACTGGAAGAGGTAATATGTGTGGTGGAGTGGAGTGTAAGGATTGTATGGTTGTGTGTAATTGGTGAAGAAGGGGGAAGGTGTTTGTAGATGGTGTGTTGGAAGACTGGGTTTAGGTATTGTCATGATAAAATGGGGTCTGGCAGGAAGAAACAGAGGATAGTGCTGTTGGTTTGTATGAACAGGGAGTGTGTATCTGGATGGCTGAAAGTAATGCATAATGTGGTTTTGTGTTGTGTGGCTGACGGCAGGTTGTGTTAGTGGGAATGGACAGAGTAGTATTTGCTGTGAGAATGAAGGTATTTTACTGTTGTAGGTGTGGTCGATATATGCCTAGGTATGGTATGTTGGGTTTTGTGTTGGTTGATGAGACAGTACAATCTGTATGAGGTCAGTTTAGGATGCAAGAGTTAGATGTATTTGCTCATAATGTGTTTGCATGTTGATGGATGTATAGGGAGTAAAGTCCTTTATGATGAATGGAAAACTGGGCATCATCTCTGGCCCTAGGCCGGACCCAGCCCAAACAGGCCAAGACAGGCAAATGCCCTTGTCCTCTCCGCCCTTAGCCTTGACGCCTAGGCTGAGACGTCCTGAGCCCTATGCTGAAATAGCTCTATTGGCCAATAGAAATCTAGTCCTAGCCAATCAGATTTGTAACCCTAAATCCCACAACCAATGGGAGACCCAGCCATCTTTACCAATCGTAGCCCTAGTCCTGACAACCAATCACAACACTAGCCCTAAAACCAAGAACCAATGGGAATCCCAACCCTAGTACCAATCACAACACCAACCCTAAAATCATGAACCAATAGGAATTCCAACCCTACTACCAATCACAACACCGACCCTAAAATCACGAACCAATAGGAATCCCAACCCTAGTACGAATCACAACACCAACCCAAATCCTTAAGACAATAGAAATACTAATCACAGGAACCAATCACAACAACATATGCAGCAACCAAAAGAAACTTATATAAGTGCCAAGTTAACTGAAACCCAAGCCCATGTGGAAGGGTGGAGGGAGCTGCTGCTCTATTCAGAATCTCCTTTGATACAGACAGGCTGAATCCACACTGCCAAGCTAGCAGAAGCTACTTTCCAGGTAAGGGAAAGATTGCAGAACACTGAAATACTGCTTGTCGCGCATTCAGATATTTGACTTTCTCAAGGCAAAAACAGGTGATGCAAACACTTTCTGAACACAATTTAAATCACAGAAACAGATGAAGAAGTCTCTTAAACACACTCTGGTTAGCCAATGAAATGTATGCAACCTTTTTTCTTTAAAAAAAAGAGGGGGTTGGCTTTATGCAGCCTTTTGCCACAAACTAGGAGGGAACTTTCAAACAGTCACGGCAAAAAAAGCAGCAGGTTAAAAAGGCCAAGCTGCCTGAAACACAGGGAGCCTACAGTAAACAGGCACGGGTAGCAGTACAAATACATTTTAACAAATAACAAGCTTTCCCAGAAAGTATGGGGCTCCTTACCTAGGTCTCCTTGGATTTTTTGATCATTGGGCTGTATTAGGGCACAGGGAAAAAGCTAGGCTCTCAAAATGGAGGTGGCTGTCTTGAGGTTCCCTCCAAAAACCTTAAGGCCTAGTGCAGGTGTTAGAGGAGGGTTCAGGTTGCCTGGGCGTTAGAGATCCAATCAGCAAGTTCAAGCCCCTGTGGAAGGGTGGAGGGAGCTCCTGCTCTAGTCAGAATCTCCTTGGATACAGAAAGGCTGAATTCATACTTCCAAGCTAACAGAGTCTACTTTCCAAGTAAGGGAGAGATTGTAAAACACTGAAATGCTGCTCGTCACACACTCAGATATTTGGCTTTTTCAAGGCAAAAACAGGTGATGCAGACACTTACTAAACACAATTTAAATCACAGAAACAGATTAAGCAGTCTCTGAAACACACTCTCGTTGGCCACTAAGTCGCATGTAGCCTTATTTCTTAAAAAAAAAAAAAAAAGGGGGCGGGTTGGCTTCATGCAATCTTTTGCCACAAACTAGGAGGGAAATTTCAAACAGTCACAGCAAACTAAACAGTAGTTTAAAAAGGCCAAGCTGCCTGAAACACAGGGAGCCTACAGTAAACTGTCCCCGGAAGAAGTACAAATACTTTTTAACATAAAACAAGATTTCCCAGAAAGTCTAGGGCATCTCACCTAGGTCTCCTCGGATTTCTTGATCACTGGGCTGTATTAGGGTGCAGGGAAAAAGCTAGACTCACAAAATGGAGGTGGCTGTCTTGGGGTTCCCTCCACAAACTTAAGGTCTAGTGCAGGTAATAGAGGAGGGCTCAGGTTGCCTGGGAGTTAGAGAGCCAGTCAGCAAGGTCAAGCCCCTGTGGAAGGGTGGAGGGAGCTCCTGCTCTAGTCAGAATCTCCTTGGATACAGACAGGCTGAATTCATACTTCCAAGCTAACAGAGTCTACTTTCCAAGTAAGGGAGAGATTGTAAAACACTGAAATACTGCTTGTCACACACTCAGATATTTGGCTTTTTCAAGCCAAAAACAGGTGATGCAGACACTTACTAAACACAATTTAAATAACAGAACCAGATTAAGCAGTCTCTTAAACACACTCTCGTTGGCCACTAAGTTGCATGTAGCCTTATTTCTTAAAAAAAAGAAGGGGGCGGGTTGGCTTTATGCAATCTTTTGCCACAAACTAGGAGGGAAATTTCAAACAGTCACAGAAAAATAAACAGCAGTTTAAAAAGACCAAGCTGCCTGAAACACTGGGAGCCTACAGTAAACTGTCCCCGGAAGAAGTACAAATACTTTTTAACATAAAACAAGTTTTCCCAGAAAGTCTAGGGCATCTTACCTAGGTCTCCTAGGATTTCTTGATCACTGGGCTGTATTAGGGCGCAGGAAAAGAGCTAGACTCACAAAATGGAGGTGGCTATCTTGGGGTTCCCTCCACAATCTTAAAGGCCCAGTGCATGTATTAGAGGAGGGCTCAGGTTGCCTGGGAGTTAGAGAGCCAATCAGCAAGTCCAAGCCCCTGTGGATGGGAGGAGGGAGCTCCTGCTCTATTCAGAATCTCCTTGGATACAGACAGGCTGAATCCACACTTCCAAGTTAGCAGAGTCTACTTTCCAGGTAAGGGAGAGACTGTAAAACACTGAAATATTGTTTGTCTGTCACTCAGATATTTGGCATTTTCAAGGCAAAAACAGGTGATGCAGATATTTTCTAAACACAATTTAAGTCACAGAAACTGATTAAACACTCTCTTAAACACACTCTGGTTAGCCACTGAGGTGTATGTAGCCTTTTTTCTTAAAAAAAGAGGTGGGGGTTGGGTTTATGCAGTTTTTTGCCACAAACTAGGAGGGAAATTTCAAACAGTCACAGCAAAATAAACAGCAGTTTAAAAAAGCCAAGCTGTCTGAGACACAGGGAGCCTACAGTAAACAGGCACGGGTAGCAGTTCAAATAATTGTAAACTAATAACAAGATTTCCCAGAACGTCTGGGGCTCCTTACCTAGGTCTCCTAGAATTTCTTGATCACTGGGCTGAATTAGGGCGCAGGGAAAAAGCTGGGCAAACAAAATGGAGGTGGCTGTCTTGGGGTTCCCTCCATCAACATAAAGGCCTGGTGCAGGTGTTAGAGGAGGGCTCACATTGCCTGGGAGTTAGAGAGCAATCGGCAAGGAAAAGCCCCTGTGGAATGGAGGAGGGAGCTGCTGCTCTATTCAGAATCTCCTTGGATAGAGGCAGGCTGAATCCCCACTTCCAAGCTAGCCTACTCTGCTTTCCCAGTAAGGTAGAGATTGTAAAACACTGAAATACTACCTGTCATGCACTCAGATATTTAGCTTTTACGAGGCAAAAACAGGTGATTCAGACACTTTCTAAACATGATTTAAGTGACAGAAACAGATTAAACAGTCTCTTAAACACACTCTGGTTAGCTACTGCGGTGTATGTAGCCTTTTTTCTTAACTTTGTTTTTGAACCACTGCGATCTATCAATCATAGTGAGCCTAGAAGAACAGTCTCACCTTTTAAATAGGTAGCTCAAGTCCAAGGGAGAGACCTAGACTCGCCAGTATTATGTTTGCCTTTATATCATCACTGTTTTCAATCAGTTATGAGGGTAATGTATTAAGGTGCTCCTAGACCTCGTTTGAGTGACGTTCATTGCAGTAGTGAGCAAGCTTCCTGGGATCTAGCACATCTAATTGACATTCACTTCTTTTTAAGATGCGTCTGTATGTTCTTGGATCACTCCTGTGCTTCAGGAATGTAGAGGGGGAGTTCAGCTACTGGCTCCACGTTACTCCTTCTGACATTGGTATCGTGTCTTCTCAGGTCCCCTTATCTAACACCAACAATAGACTTCTTCATTGGTACCATTGTATCTGTAGGTTAAGGAAATATGCAGAAAAACAAGCTTTACTTTGAAGAAGAAAACACTGAAAGAAACTTGGGCCTTCACTCTGGCCAAGCTAACAAAGATAAAAATGCACATTTGATATAATGACTTTCCACACATTTCTCATAAACACAATGAAAATAAAATGGTTATGGGAATAACATTTCTAAAATACTATTACATAATCATACTTACAAAATGATTAATAAATGTAGTTTACATGAAACAGTCACATGATTTTACTTATGCGTGCACTTTACTAGTATGCATTTCAGTGCACCACATTAATATGAAAACCATGTACACATGTTACATAGGTAGCTGATTACTCCTTTATATCACATTTATTTCACATTTTTGGAAGCATAATGGCACAGCCAAGTTATGCTCTCTCACTGGGAATCCAGAATTATTGTTCAATGTATTGTATATATACATAGCACTTGTAGTATGAACATGCACATTAATTCACTTTGTGCATTAGTCATACTTAATTCAAGCTTACTGTGGAACCCTGATAAATACTCAGTTACTCTTATATTTGTCTTTTACCGTGTTATTGCATGCCAGTGTTATCTGTTACACTCATAATCAATACGTTATTTTACAAAGATGTATTCCTTTAGTCATAAATCATAAAAATAATGTGTGTTGGAGTAACGTAGCACTCTGAGGTTATTTACAGAGCATTTTGAAAGGTATCCTGTTAATCTGAGCTTTTTAATGGTTTTCTCTGCATGTGTATTCTGTTACTTTGAGGATTAAACCTGTGCACAGTAGTGGTATATTCCGTTACTCTGGGACGTACTCTGATGTGTAAATGTGTTCTATTTATATTGTTAACCTTTCATTTTTAGGTCTCGCATAGGCAGCGCATGTGCTGTCTCTTTGGGACATGCTGTGTTCAGTCTGTAGGTTTTGATCGAGCCTTTCTCTTGTGACTTGTAGTTTGTAGTGCCCTTTGTAAATTCTTGCTTCTAAATAGTGAGTTTTTTTGTAGGGGCCCTCCTTTTGTGTTTGCTTTCCTCCCTTGGAGACAGACCCTGTTACATGTCTTCTTCCAACTTTATTTATGGTTTCTTGGGTGCACTCTTTTGTTCTTATGGATTAGCTCGTGTTTGAGTAGTGTTGTTTTTTTTTTTGCTTTACAACTAAAATGCACGTGGATTACCTCCTGTTCGAGTAGTGTTGTTTTTTGGTTTTTTTTGCTTTCTGATTAACATACTTTTTCTATGGCATTTAGTGTTTTAGGTTTGGCTCGTTTAACTTTTGTTTTAGTAAAACATGCTTGATTTTTTTTTGCTTTTTGACTAACTCGCTTTCCCGATGGCAATTCTTTTTGGAGGTCTGGCTTATTTAATTTATTTTTAGTAAAATGCACTTGGATTGCTTTGTTTAATAACACATTTGCAATGGCATTTCATTTTTGAGCTCCGGCTCATTTAATGTTTTGGGCTGTTTACTAAATAAATGTATTTGTGTTGTGGCCCTGCTGGGGATTTGTATCTGGAAGCACAGGTTTCTATTTACTACATGCATCTTTTTGTGTTGCTGGACTGCCGGGGATTTGAATGTAAATGTATTGTATCCATTCTGCACCGTTGGGGCCCCAGATCCACCCCCCCCAAACATGAAATATGGTGGCAGTACACACTCTAAACTGTTTTAGATCACAGATGTTTTCACTCTTATGAATAGGATCACACTAGATTGACTCATTTTCATGTTCAGATTTGTTGTAGTCCTGAAGAAGTCAGCTGCTACACAAGCGGTGATGATGAAACACATGTTGGTGTTACATGTACATTAAGAATTTGGAAAAGAAAATAAGGAAAATATGGATAAGAAATTATCTCTGAAAAAGATAATGACAAATTGGAATGAATAAAGTTTGGAACAATACATATGGTGTGCTCGAATCTGTCAAATTGGTGTTCAGCACACGTGTACATTCCCACAAAGTTTACTGTGAATGAATAAAAACACTTCCCCGGAAAGCTTCCAGTGAGATTAACCACTCGTATAAAGAGACCCAGCGTACCTATCACTCTTACCTCTTAACTGCCTAAAGCAACAAGTGGGTGCCATGATGGTAAAATAAAGTCACGGGCACCAAGCTGAAAAATGAAGCGGCCGCATGCCTTTCTTTCATCAACACGGCACCCAATTCATGGCTGCTGTGCTTTATGAAACTTGAAATTAATAAGCGCTTTATCTATATGCACAATGAAAGTGAACGGGACTGCATGCTTCCACGTGGAACAAATACATATGGTGTGCTCAAAGCTGTCAAATTTGTAAATGATTGAGGAAAATCTGGGTGGTTTTCCATATAGAATAGCTTTTATTTGGTGGTTAGGGAGAGCACTATCCACATGTAATACTGCATTGCATGGTGTCTCCTTTTGAAACATATGACTCTCAAGTCTAGTACCATCAACAAACAATTAAGCATCTAAAAACTGAATTTCCCTTGTATCACATTGAAATGTAAAGGACTTATAACATGTATTATTGTTCAAATGCTCTACAAATGTTTTTAAGTCTTTGTCAGTCCCGGTCCATATCATCAGCACGTCACCTATGTAGCTTCCTCAATAGTAAATGTTTTTTATTCATTCTGCACCCTTGGAACCCCATATCTACTCTCCTTCAAACCACCCCATAAAGTGGTTAGTGCAAGAGGGAGCAAATCTGGAACCCCTCACAGTCCCAGAGATCTGGTGGTACCTTTTGCCTCAAATAAGAAAACATTGTTATCCAACACCAGACATGTCATTTCCAAAAGCATTTTTGTGTGGAAAAAAAAAACACTGGGTCTTCCGCTTAAAAAGTGTGTTCTGGCTACCATACCATATTCATGCAAAATATTAGTATACAAAAAAAACACATCCAAAGTTAAAAGTAACATCCCATCAGACCAAACAATATCACTCAATAGATTCCAAACATGCATCATGTCCTGTATATGGCGATGGTAAATTCATCACAAATGGTTATAAAAATCCATCTATGAATTGTGACAACTTTTCTGTGGGCCCCCCAATACCCAACACTATAGTACTTCCTGGCGGAAAAGGTGCCTCTTTATGTACTTTGGGTAACATGTAAATACATGTATATCTGCGTATCAATCGTTAGGAAAAAGTGACTATAACAATTGAAATTAGTTAATTGATTCCGTACTTCTTTATTGTAACCTTGTTAATTCATGACCCCTACACAGCCTCCCTTATTCGCTACCCTTATTACAATTGTGTGGTCATCCTGTAATGCTTTAAGGGCCCTCCTTTCTTGACAATTCAGATTATTGACCCTATAAGCACCTGCTCTATGTCTCAATTTCTGCTTTACCACATTCAAGTCTCTGCAAACATTCCCAAAGAAAATATCTAAGTTATTATCCACAGGTAAATTAGGAGTCCAATTAGATTTGTTCTTGCACTCACTATCAATACTCATACCAACATCTATTCCCAGAGATCTGGCTGTATCCCCAATATTGTCCGGTTGCTCATCCGTATTAATCAAAGAAAGTAATATTGTGGTGTATGTTATATCCTGTAGACAAATTACTCATAGGACTCATCTCTCTTGGATCTGTTCCGATAGGAGAATGGGTGGAAAAATATTTTTTTTGTTTGAGTTTCTGTGAAATGCAAATATGTACCTTACCCATATCTAGATCTGTGAGTGGTCAAAATCCCAAACCCACCGTAAAAACCCTAATTATATCTGATTGAGAGATTGAGAGATTAATCGCCTTCACATCTGAATCATCATTACTATTAAAGCTTGAGTCTATTTCTTGCATGTCCATGATCTGGTTTGGATCCCTGTTCTGTCTCTTGGTTTTTTCTTGCTCTCTTTCTTTTTCTAAAGTTTCCCAATTTCTTGGACGTGTAATTGTATTTTAATTGCCCAAGCGTATCCGACTCAGTTCTGCTAAAAAACATTGCCATTCATACCTCAGGTACCTTCCTAGGGATCAGACAAGCTATCATTATCACTAGAGGGCACACTTGATGACTTGTTGCTTTCATCATCTACACTCAAAGGAATCGGTTCAGAAACCTTTTTACCTAATGGTCAAATTTTCTCTCAAAGATAGTCCCTTTAATTCCTTTTGAGTTTCCTTGCTTTCCTGATTTTGATTTCTTCTTCTTGTTTTTGTAACACATCATTCAATATGTCATAATTCTTTTGTGTCAGGTCAGGTAAATTCATATCCAAAGTTAATTTTTCCAATACTTCTATTTCATGTTGTAACTTCTTCAATTTCCCCTCTGCATTTTCAATAAGTGAGGTCAAAAGATTAATAGAGCTCTGCATCAGTTCATTTTCCCATTGTTGAAGTAAGTCCTCCTCCAGGTCATCATAAGTAGGAAAAATCTGGGCTCTCAGGCCGCCCGAGGTCTTCAATTCAATTTAATATATTGTTTTAAGGTGGTTGCATCCCACCATTTTGACAATTCTGTCATCTTCAGTTTCTCCAATCTTTTGATTTAGTCTTTATGTCCTTTTTTATTATATGAATATGTTTCTGTAATAGCTGAATTCAAATTACTGAAAAGCTCCTCCGCAATCTTCTCTCGCTCCACAACAGGAATGGTATCAAAGTAGATCGAATTTACTGTCTCGGTAGAGCAGTCTCCCAAATACAATAATTAAAGTCCTGTGAAAGGTTTGGGGAAAATGGCGCTCACACCTTTTTGAATAGTAATCGTGAAAAAACGAAACCGCAGTCAAGTATTGGTGCTCGAGAAAGGAAGGAAAACCACCCAGAATTTTCTTCTATGTAAACCAGTGTTTACACAGGGATCGAAATTCTGAATTGGGTGGTATTTCTCACATCCTCAGTAAATATCTCACTCTTCATTAACGTTTGGGTGGTTAAACTAGATGGAATTTAACTGGGGAAAAGCCAAAAGTATTTACCTTATCATGCAGATTCACACTAGGTGTGATTAATTGCACCCGATAAATAGTGACCACATGCTGTTGTTCTTTATCAGGTGTGATAAACAGCATTTTATACGGAATCGAGGCCCAGGTGTTACTATCATGTCATGTGCATCTCCATTCTGTGGTTCTGAGCTTGAACACAAATTTCACTACACTTGTATTATTTTCTCTGACTGTTATGGTAATATTTTGGGCAGATGTATTCTCTTACTCTAATTAGTAATATATTAGTCTGTTTAGATGCGTTAATTTTCTCTAAGCATGTGTCCCATTCTTTTGGGAAGTATATTGTTTTTCTTGGTTAATGGGCTGATAATAATGGACTGAGCGTGTTTGCCATCAAAGTCTTCCTTTTAGGCTAAAGCCTCTGTGGCGCAGCTAAGTTAAGAGGCACTGAGCTGGTGCACATAAACATGTGTGCACACACATGTGGGGGCTGTACATCTGAGGCTACTTTTGTGCGCAGCCTGGTAGTGGCGCACAGGTAGTGTGGCACAGAAGAGACAGCAAGGATAGGTTCTAACCTGGGGTAGGCCATAATGATCATTCATAGATAGGTCAGTAGAGTTTACTGGAAAAATATCTGTAGTGCTTTCACTGCATTATTATATATATAGGTATACTCTGCCTTAAAATGCCATTTCGCTCCACTTAGGTCCACACAGTCCAGCAATGTGTCAAACTGGGTTTGAATATGCAGGTCCTAATAATACATATTCAGACCTTATGGGACTTCAAGAATTGTCATGCTTCTCTGGCTCAACTCATAATCGGATTCCAGGCCTTTGTCCTACCTACTGCACCAAGCTAATTACTTTGCTCCTCAGAAGACCGAACAAAGGCCTCTTCATACAAAAGGTGCATCAGTCATTGATTGACCTAGTTCTTGGGAGAGAAAAGAGGCATTGGGAAATCTTCATCTGATAAGTAGCTGTCACACTGCACCAGAGCTGGGTCAACTCAGCCTCACTGAACAAAGGAGACAACCCAGCATCAGGAGCCAACATAGGAGGAGCTAGCCGTTGATGTTTTGGTAGGGAGGGATGGTCAAGGGTGCCAAGAATTTAGAACTTTCCACCCACACTTAAAAACCATTGTACTATGGAAAGACAGAGAAGACGAAGGTGATGCCAGCAGAAAAATGACGAGCTGAAAAGAGAAGCTACTTGATGCCCAGCAAGATGGATTAATGTATTTGTCACCAGCTGACCCCCAGGATTAGATTAATCTCTTCTGGCCCATTTGCACTGCGTTAGCACTGATCCCCTTATCCTTCATGAATTTTTTTGGGGGAAGGCTTGAAATCCGTTATCCCCCATAGCCAGGAGGTTATGAGGCCTTGGAGTATGGGCAGGAGTGTGCTCTGCTGTCTGGTAGTGGAGGTGCTGTGCAAGAGGCCCCCACTAACACAAGAGGAGCACTAGGATCCAGGCAGAGGAGAAGGCCGGTGCAGGGAGCAGGAAGACACAGCTCCCAGTAGAGTGCACCTTTGTAGAGGCTAGGAGGACTGATGAGAGTGTGTCTAGTGGCTAGAGATTGACATCAGCAGGAAAACAAGCTGAAGATCAAATAAATCAGCCCAACGGGCCCAAGTTACGCCACTGGAAAAATTTGACCTTAAACTCTCAAAAAGAGGAAACTAATGTGTGGTACCCTGTATGAATCAGAGCTCCAGGATAAATGCTTCAATATTAAAATGTTTTGATGGGGAGGAGCAGGCATGCATAGGGCCCCATTACCCTGATTGCTGATACCCATCTGCCTGGGGTGGTAAACTGAAGAATCCTTGCTAGGATGGTGCCATATTAATTGGTGCCCGGAACTCCATTCCCTGACCACATGTGATGCAGTGAGAGGTGGGAGGGCTGCCACTCATCCCCTCAAATAGGGGTGTGTCATCCCCACTGCCCATGCCCTGGTCCTGCTGGAGTGGGCCGCACACCACAGCAACAAGCTGCCTGCGTAGAATGGGCAGGGAGAATTAAGATTCCAGTGACCACTCCAGCAACCTTAAATGCCAGCTGGATGTGGAGGTGGCTGGGGCAAACAAGAATGGTGTAACAGAGGCCCCTGCCGCACCTGAGGTGCAGGGGACCCTGGAGCTCAAGGGAGACACTCAGCACAGTACACGGCAGGACTTGACTGGGCCCAGGGAAAGTGGCCCCCTCCTGGTACTTTGCAAGGGTAGGTGCTAAGGTTTCGTTACTCCACTGACAAATAGAAATGGGTTGATCCCCACTACCTCCAACTTGGCGCAACACCCAGGTGTCGGTGGGCATAGGCACCCGGATTTACAAAACAAGAAGAAACAAATTGCATTGTTAGGCTGCAAAAGCAGACAGCGACTGGAGTTGTTGATTAATATTCACTGCTCTCAGCCTAGGAACAACCCATAGAGCTCTATGCGGGCTAGCTTGCATACAGTTTGGTGCTTGTGGTGGTTCACAACAGCAGGGGCACCAACAACAAATTACTAGGATGTCTTGAGGGGCCACACGAGCAGGAGCATTTGCTAAACTGAACCTGTGTCTCCTGAGCCTAATAAAAGTGACCTAGTGAGAGGTTTCACTCATTTTTAAAGCACTCTGAGAGCTGGAGTTTAAATTCTGGAGTGTGGGATCCCGAGTGGTTGGGTCTATGGGTGAAGTAGACAGCCTGAAGAGTGTCAAAAAGACTTTGACACATGCTTATGACTATTTTGAATATAAGTGCTTAATTGACAGTTTATGAACAATGCAATGCTTATAGTTACAATGGTTGCATAAGTGTATCATTATGGTTTCCATTAGTTTTAATGCTCAATCCTTACATGTAATGACTGTTCTGATGATGAGAGGATCCCCTAATGATGCATTACTTAACAAGCATTTGCAATGCAATGGGTCTTGCATTTGCTCGAGTGAGAGCTATTTGCGTTGTAAATTCCTAACTGGACTCTTTTTTGCCAATTAAATTGAAAATGAAAAGTAAAACAGATGACATAAGCATGCCAATTCAAAGAACCATGGCCGCCATGAGCATGAGCACAAAGGAGAGACACAAAAAGAAAAAGAAGTTTGCTTGCAGTCAAACATATTGGCAATTGTGCAATTATCCATGTAACTGGGAAAATCTGCAAGGTGGTAACAATCCCCCCCCCCACAGAGGGACTAATGTAAAGCATTTACCAATGATGATAAAGGATTTTTGAAAGGCAAGCCCAAGAACGAGGAAAAGTGATGGGCGTGCAGTGGGTGTAGGTAAAAGTCCACAATGCTGACAACAGGTAAAGGCGCTTGCGCGCTCTGCCTAAAAATGACATCCCCTTATATTTTGTGATGTAGCATCTAGTATAGGTAAGAGGGTATTTTTATGATGGGGTGAAATGTGAACAAGGGTACCACCAAACGTATTTCCATCTACCTTATGAACATATTTTTATACCTCAATATTTTGCACCTTTAAAAAGTCACAAAGTTGCCAAATATCAACTTTGCACATTTACATGGCTTTCTCTCTACACGTTCCTAGTTGCGAGTTGATATGTCGTCAAGCTGGAAGACTGGTATTTTGAATTTGTAGTACAAAAAACGTTCATATTTTCATTAGATCCCACCTTCTGTATTACTTCAAATGGTTGCAAGGATAACCAGGAAACGTTTGGTGGGTGACAAAATGTGAAACCATTGCTCCTGACTGAATATGGTACCACTTCTGACTGCCTTTCCATCATTATAGTTTTAGTGACCAATTGTTTCGATTGAACCTGTTTATCTCTTCCCAAATTAAGGGTCATATTTACATCCCATTGTGCCTTCTTGCGCCACACTAGCATAATTTCTTTTTACACTAATGTGGGGTTAAGGAGGCCATTTCCCCGTGCCATACTTACAAAGTGGCGCAAGGCACACATTGTGTCACTTTGTAACCCCTTGCATGCCCCTATGCCTGTGGCAGGCAAAATGTAGGGAAGGGGGGCACTCCCACACAGGGAGTCCAATAAAAATGGCGCAGTGAAATGTGCAAATTTTCACTAGGTCTTCTTAGTGTCATTTTTAATGCCTGCCTGAGACTGGCGTTAAAGTGACACTGCCATTGTTTTCAGTGGCCACTCTTGACTTTGCAGGATTAGCACCAGAATGTTTGGTGCTAATCGTGCAAAGCACCACAATAACATCAACATTTTTTACGCTATTTTCCTAATGTGCAAAATGGTGCACCCTATTGTAAATACAGCGCACACATGGGGACATATTTACAAGCACCTTGTACCACGCTAATGTGGCTTTAAGGAGGCCATTTCCCCGTGCCATATTCACAAAGTGGTGCAATGCATGCATTGCTCCACTTTTTAACCCCTTGCGCAAAATTATGCCTGCGCCAGGCATAATGTATGCAAGGGGGAGTTCCCAAGCAGGGAAGCCTGTAAAAATGGTGTAGTGAAATTTACAAGCTTTCACTGCACCCTTTTTAGCCTGAGGCAGGCGTTAATGTGATGCTGCCATTGTTTTCAAGGAGCCTCCCTTGACTTTGCAGGATTAGCGCCATCATTTTTGGTGCCAATCCTGCAAAGGGCCACAATAGTGTTGACATTTTTGATGCTATTGTCCTAATGTGTGCCATGGTGCTCCATAATGTCAATACAGTGCACACATGGGTCCAGATTTACAAGGCCCTAGCACCACCAGAGCATCACTTAGTGTGACGCTCCGGTGGTGCTAACCACTTCTCCATATTTACAAGGCGGTGTAACACCACTTTTGTGGCTTGAAGCTTCCTTGTAAATATGCCCCCCTCTGAAGCAGTTTTCTGTGTCAGTGGGGAGTGCAATGGGTGTTGCAGTGGGTGTTCCACCACAACACCCGTTGCTTTTGATGCTGCCCTGGATTTACAAGAATTCGTATATCAGAGGCAGCGCAAAAATCTAACACCACCCCAGGGGTGGCGTTAGCATGGTGCAATAAGGAGGAACACTTTTATTCCTCCTCGTTTATTGCTATTTCTATGTGTGCTGCATTCTGCAGCACACATAGAAGAAGCAAAATACCATGAAGGATTGTTTATGTGCAAGAAGGGACACGTTCCTGCACACATACAATCACACTCTTCAATGCAGACACCCTTGCACTATGGTGCTAGGATGCCATCGCTAGTGCAGGCTACTTAATGTAGTGCCGGCGCAGGGGGAGATGCAGGGGTGTGCCGTATTCTTGTAAATATGGCACATCCCTATGTTTCAAAACTGGTGCAGCGCGACGTTGCAAATTTCCGCACAGCCCTGCGCTGCGCCAGTTTCTTGTAAATCTGGCCCATGGTGTTGTTAGGAGGGCACAGGGTGATACAAGAAAAGTGTTGCATCAGGAGTGATGCGTCACTTTCTTGAAAATATGCCTCAAAGTACCATACTTTTTGGCCCAGTACAACCCATTGATACTATCATATTAGCATCAGGGTTCTACTGATCCATTTTCCAAATGCTTATTGGATGGTTCCTGCACACTCCTTTGACTAGCATCAAATGTAAGTCAAAGGTCAAGCTTGTGACTTCCGACAAAGAACCAACTAGGAGCTGCAGTAAGCTTTTGTCACCTGAAACCGTTTGTTAAGGTGTGTGTGACGGGCTGGAACCAGTTTGCTCGCACATGGCACTCACTTGTGCTGACGCTGCCCCTGTTACTCCAAGGCTTCCTGGTCTCTCTGCCTGTGATTAGTGGGAAGACCGGCAGTGACACCGGGAGGTCAAAAGTGCCACTGCCAGAACTTACGACGTTCGGAGGTTGTGAGGAGAAAGCGGGAGGCACGAAAGCAGCCGTGAACCATCCATCGGAGGAGGAGAAACCCAGAGAGAGAGAGAGGCCCTGGAGACAGTGGTACCGTTCGAGCACTGGAGGAGAAGGCGGAAGACGAGCGATGGAAGGCCCTGTTCCAGGCAACCGGGAGGACAAAGTGCAGCGTCCCGCCACGCTTCAGGAGAAGCGTGGCCATTCAGGTGCGTGGGACCACGTCCCTGAACGAGAGTGAGAGAGAGAGAGAAAGAGAGGGGAGTGAGGGGGGGAAACATGGAGAGAAGGGAGGGAGAAGGACAAAACTGGGAAAAATAAAAAGCACGAGCACTGGGGGGGGAGAGAGACGGACAAGGACGAGGGAGAGAACAAATCGGGAGAGATAAAGATACGTACCATCGGGCACCGTAGAGCACCGTAACCAAAATAGACCAGCTAAGACACTGCGCACAGGAACGGTTGAGCACTGAAGGAAATAACGAGACAGAAAGCACAGGAATTAGATCACTAAGAAACAGACGGAAGAAAGCACATACTAACAAGAACCAGTCTGAGAAATGTAATCTTGACAAGAACAGTGAGACAGGGAAAACAAAGAAAGCATAAGGAAACAAAATAGATACAAGTATCCAGTTCACTTACCGCTATTATTCTCTTCTCTCCACATGTGCTTCCCGGGGGACGACCTGTGAACCAGGGAGACAGAAAGAGAAGAGTGAAGAGTGAAGAATAAACCTCAAGAACATCCCGCCACGCTATCCCCAGCAACCAAAGACTGAAGTATACTTACCTGATTCATACCACATCCAATATCACCAATAAAATTCCTTTTTCCAGACTATAACGCGGTCTAGAGTGATTCATCCACACCCATACGGTTACAAGTGGTGTCAGAAGTGGGACCTGTGGAGAAACCGCCACCATGGAAGAGAAGCCAACGATGGCACATGTAATCGCCCAGTTGGCCGAAGGGCAACGGCATCTCCAGTTGATATGGGAACAACAAATGAAAGAAGCCAAAGAGGAACGGGAGACGTTGCAAACTGCGCTCAAGAGCCAGGCAACGATAATGGCCAATAACCAACTGGTACATGAAACAGCACTGGGCAAGCTTACCGACACCATTGCCCATACAAAAGTACACCCCACTGTAACAAGTAGTGTGTTGAAACGTTATCAGGAGCAGGAAGACCCAGACTCTTTCTTCACAAACTTTGAAAGAGTGGCCAGTACCGCTAATCGGCCTGAGGACAAATGGGGTCAGTATATCGCCCCCCTTCTCACCGGCCACTTACAAACAACATACCAAGCTATTAATCCGAGTGGTAACCTTCCATACAAGGACATTAAGAAAACCATTTTAGAAAGAGTGGGTTTGGATAGTGAGAGTTACTGCACCAGGTTTAGACAAATGAAATGGCAGCATCAGGAGAATCCCCGTACCTTATATTAAAGAGTCCAACATGCAGCCGGGAGGTGATTACATCCCACGGAGAAAACAAGAGAAGACATGTTTGACATCATAGTCTTAGAACAGTACTTGGATGCTTTACCACCTACCACCCGGAACTGGGTACGACAACATCCCCGACTCACTAATGAGACGGCCATAGATCTTGCCTGTGCTTATCATAGAGGCTCGGACTTCCGGTCTACCGTTAGTCGGGCTCCTCCACCTCCGGTCAGACCGGCCATACCTAGAATACATCTACCTCGACTGGTAGTAAATCACGGGTCTGACCGATCTCAACCAGCGGGCCCGGATCCCTCTGGATACTCAGGCCATGGTCCCCAGTGCTACAACTGCTCAGAGTGGGGGCATATTGCCCAATATTGCCCACATAAGAAAGACGCAGAGGAACCCATGGAGATAGGTCTGACCAAGGGAAGAATGTTCTGGACTGGAGGAGAGAAACCTAAATATACCCTCCCTATCATCGTCAATGAAGTGGAAAGAATGGCCCTAATCGATTCCGGTTGTAGCCAGAGCGTGATCAAGGGAGATTTAGAATTGCCAGGGCAGGAAGATACAGAAACCCAGGTCCTCATCACCTGTGTACATGGTGATCAACAGTGTTATCCCATCGCCACTATAAGGCTGAAATGGAGAGATCGAAACGAGAAGCTCCGGGTAGGGGTACTCTCCACACTCGATGAGGACATAATCCTCGGGACGGATTATGAGGATTTTCCCTCCTTATTAGAGAAAGCCGGGCAAGAGCACCTTTTGAGGGATTGGTGGACGGAGGCACCTAGTGGAATGATTACAGAGTAATCCAAACGGGTACGGATTACCCTCAGCAGGAGACAAAAAAGAGAGCAACGACGTTCCTATTTACAGAACCGCCCATCCCAAGATGGTCCTATTGTTAATGGGAAGGTTTGCAGAATCACCAGGGATTTCCGTCAGAATCAGAATGAGGACCCTACCTTAAAACACGCATGGCAGCAGGCCGAGTCCGGGGCAGCACAAGGGGTAGGTCCCAGTTTCCTGATTCGTAATAATCTATTATACAGAAATCCCACACCCACAAGAGGAAATGATATACAGTTAGTAGTGCCTAAAAGTCACCGCCAACAAGTGTTACAATTAGCACATGGGGATAACGGGGAAGGGCACTTGGGAAGGAAGAAAAATGAGGAAGCAGTCCTTAGACGATTTTATTGGCCAGGGGTTTATGGAGAAATACGCAAGCATTGTTCCGAGTGTCCCAAATGCCAGTTTTACAACCCCTCTCCACAAAAACCCGTTCCCCTTCAACCTCTTCCGATTATAGATATTCCCTTTACCAGGGTTGGAATGGACCTTACCGGTCCCCTCACCCCTTCCACTCGGGGTAGACAATATGTTTTAGCCTTGGTGGACTATGCCACACGATATCCCGAGGCCATTCCCCTTCCCAGTATACACACTAAAGCTATTTCCCAGGCAATGATAGAGTTCTTTTCAAGGGTGGGATTCCCAAAAGAAATATTGACTGACCAAGGGACTCCTTTTATGTCTAGATTAATGGCTGAAGTATGTCGGTTTCTAGGGGTGAAACAAATACGTACCTCAGTATATCATCCTCAAACAGATGGGCTGGTGGAAAGATACAACAAAACCATTAAATCCTTACTAAGAAAGAGCATATCTGAGGCCGGTAAGGATTGGGAAAAGAAACTACCTTTGGTTTTATATGCTATCCGTACCCACGTACAAGCTTACTTAGACTATAGCCCTTCTGAGATGTTATTCGGCCGACAACCACGCACACTGTTAGATATGTTAGCCGAACAGTGGGAGGACACTGAGGAGGAAGTAAAAGACCTCTTAACATATACCCGAGATTTGAGAGATAATCTTTATACAGTATGGGAAGTAGCCCATACTGCTTTACAGGAAGCTCAGAATAAGCAGAAGCAAATATATGAAACTTGAAGTGCAGTTCGCACCTTAACAGTAGGAGATAAAGCTTTAGTCTTACTCCCTAGTACTGAAAATAAGTTATTGGCCAAATGGCAGGGACCATTTGAAGTGATAGCACAGATCAACCCCACCACCTATAAGCTTGCCATTCCCCAAGGAAGTGGCAGGGAACAGATATATCACATCAATCTTCTTAAAAAATGGCTAGAACCCACAGGGGGGTATTCCGTTCATTTTATCAACCCCGATGTTACTGAAGACATCCCTTATCCCATGTTACCTCACCATGACCTGTCCAACCATGGATCAATCCCGATCTTACTAGGTTGTATCACAACCAACTAACTCGCCTAGTACATCACAATCAGGATGTCTTCTCTAAATATCCAGGCAGAGCCTAGTCCAACATCCCATTCGCCTGAAAATGAATACTGTCTCACGACAGCGGCCCTACCGCATCCCGAAGCAAAACAAAAGATTATTGAAGATGAAGTCCAAGCCATGTTGGCAGCCGGTATCATAGAACCTTCAGCCAGCCCTTGGTGCTCGCCAGTTGTGTTGGTACCCAAGCCAGACGGCAGTGCCCGGTTTTGTGTAGACTATAGGGGTGTCAACAACTTAACCTATTTTGATGCATATCCCATGCCTAGAATCGACGAGCTTATTGAAAGATTAGGCCAAGCCAAGTACTTATCCACCCTAGATCTCACGAAGGGTTATTGACAAATACCCTTAAGAAGGGAAGACAAAGAAAAAACAGCATTTGCCACCCCTTCGGGATTATATCACTTTACTGTCCTCCCTTTTGGGCTTCATGGGGCCCCCGCCACCTTCCAAAGACTTATGGACGAAATCTTATGACCTCTTAAGCAGTATGCTGCTGCTTATCTCGATGACATTGTTATCTATAGCAAAACCTGGGAGTATCACATGACACACCTAGATACCATATTACAAACTCTACGAAAAGCCTAGTTAACCGCCAATCCTGAGAAATATAGACTTGGACAGACTAGTATCAAATACCTGGGCTATATTGTGGGGAGCGGTCGGATTAGCCCCCAAGTAGAAAAAGTAGAAGCCATCTCAAAAATGACGTTCCCTAAGAGAAAAAAATACATTAGGGCTTTCCTGGGATTGATCGGCTACTATAGGCGCTTTATTCCCCATTTCTCCACGGTTGCAGAACCCCTTACTGATATGCTAAAAAAAAAACTATCCCAACACCCTTGGTCCCCCCTCTGTAACTGCATTACGTAGCTTTGACAGGTTAAAGGCCGCTCTCACATCCGAACCAGTGCTATGTTGTCCTGATTTTGGTAAACCCTTTGTATTGCTAACTGATGCCTCCGACGTGGGTCTTGGGGCTGTGTTATCCCAACCGCAGGATGATGATACCCTCCACCCCATCTTATATATCAGCAGGAAACTTCTACCGCGAGAATTACATTATCCGGCTATAGAGAAGGAGTGTTTGGCGATTAAATGAGCAATTGAATCTCTCAGATATTACCTGTCCGGCAGTACCTTTACCCTGATTACTGATCACGCTCCTCTTACCTGGCTCGCCCATAATAAGGACACTAATTCCCGTATTCTCCGCTGGTTCCTTTCCTTACAGCCTTTCTCCTTTCGGATACAGCATCTCCCGGGTAAACAAATGGTGACCGCGGATTTTCTTTCCCGTTATCTGGTCTTGGAGCGTCTCGACAGGCCGCTCTCTAGGTGGAGTGTATGTGACGGGCTGGAACCAGTTCGCACGCACATGGCTCTCACTTGTGCTGACGCTGTCCCTGTTACTCTAAGGCTTCCTGGTCTCTCTGCCCGTGATTGGTGGGAAGACCAGCAGTGGCGGGACACGGGGATGTCAAAAGTGCCGCTGCCAGAACTTACGGCGTTCGGAGGTTGTGAGGAGAAAGCGGGAGACACGAAAGCAGCCGTGAACCATCCATCGGAGGAGGAGAAACCCAGAGAGAGAGAGAGGCGAAAGAGGAAGACGAGGAGCGGAGCCCGCTCGGAATCTGCAGACAGCGGTACCTTTCGAGCACTGGAGGAGAAGGCGGAAGACGAGCGACGGAAGACCCTGTTCCAGGCAACCGGGAGGACGAAGTGCAGCATCCCGCCATGCTTCAGGAGAAGCGTGGCCATTCAGGTGCGTGGGACCACGTCTCTGAACAAAAGAGAGAGAGAGAAAGAGAGGGGAGTGAGGGGGGGGAACACGGAGAGAAGGGAGGGGGAAGGACAAAACTGGGAAAAATAAAAAGCATGAGCACCTGGGGGGGGGGGGGGAAGAGAGACGGACAAGGACAAGGGAGAGAACAAATCGGGAGAGATAAAGATACCTACCACCGGGCACCGTAGAGCACCGTAACCAAAATAGACCAGCTAAGACACTGCGCACAGGAACGGTTGAGCACTGAAGGAAAATAACGAGACAGAAAGCACAGGAGTTAGATCACTAAGAAACAGACGGAAGAAAGCACATACTAACAAGAACCAGTCTGAGAAATGTAACCTTGACAAGAACAGTGAGACAGGGAAAACAAAGAAAGCATAAGGAAACAAAATAGATACAAGTATCCAGTTCACTTACCGCTATTATTCTCTTCTCTGACACTGGGATGGTGGGCGCTAACTTTTGTCTACATTTGATCATCAGGTGGTTGCCCGACTATGTAGGTGCATATACTGCGCACATATGCAAGGACAACTTACTGCTGCATAAGCTTCGGAAAACATTGGTGCCCATTGACCTTTGTATATCTCTTTCACAAAGTTTTGGGGATTTTGGTCACTATTACTCGCTATTCTACGTTTTTTTTATGAGCGTCAACCGAGGCTGGCATTTGTGTTGAAACTGATTTGGATTGCATGGAACTGATGCCTGGCTGTTTTTCAGAAAATCTTGGAGGCCTATGGTTTATAGCGATATGGTTGTCATTGTTAGAAACTGCCTTTGAGGCATCAAGCAGTTCTCATGTCTCCTTCGATTTTTGTGGAAGAACAATCCTCTACAAACATGCTTCTCCTTTTGTAACACATATTTTATAACTTTTACTTTCTACAATACTAGCCTTTTTAGAGCACAATGTATGGATCCATTTAGCAGTCCCAAAGCCTGATTCACTAAATCACGTGATTTGCGACCACTAAACGTCTTTTTAAATGTACTAAACCCATTTTGTGATCCAGAAAATGTTTACCTGAATCGCAAATTGGTTTTAGAAATATATAATGGAATTTGAAAGGGGCCTATTTAGTGCATCCCTTATAAATTGTGATTTTACAATGCTACTTATCAATGGTTTGCCAGAGCAATGTTGGTCATAAAACATTGGTAGGTTACTAGCTCCTCGAAGGTTGCAGTAACCTATTTGCAAATTTTAAGGGGTCCCCTGCGCACCCTCTCTTCTTTCTGAATGTATTAAAAAGTTTGTTAGGGGATGAGCAGCGGTCCATCAGACAGCTGCCAACTCTTAAACAAACATTCTTTAAAAAACTACGAATTTGCTCAAATTTAGACTAGTTTCCTTTAAGAAAAATATGTTACATTTAAATATAAATTAACTTAATTTAAAGGCGATCACAGACATGGTGGTCTGCTGATCTCAGCAATCCACCATCTCTGTGATAGCATTCAATCAAAGTGAGTCACAATTTGTGACGTACCTTATTTATATTGATGAGGGAGGACGAAATGTGATCCACTCCGAATAGTGATTCTGTGAACTGACCTATTAGTACATAGGTTAGTTGGCAAAATCTCAGTGGATTCGGAAAAAGTCAGTATGCACCCTACAGCCACTTTTAACGAATCTAATTTTCGTACAGCCCTTAATCTGTTTAAACTTTCTTTACGGTTCCTCACACTTAATGCCAGTAGATCTTTAAAAGAAATGTGAGATATGATGAATTTAAGAAATGGTAAAGATAAATGGTAATGTGGCAGACACAGATGACTCTGGAAGTGACTTCTATATTTCATGAATGTCATGCTTCTTTGCCCTTGACGTCAGACATGCAGAACAAAGCAAGGGAATTATACTTCCTCCAGACCGTGGACTTGCTTTGAATGTTATGCATAGTCAGCAGGTACATGATCATATGTTGGCTAGATTATAGAATATTATTACCACAGTAATCAAATAGCTACAAAGATAAGTCAGAGAACCCCTAAGCTGCAGAAATATTTCTGCAGACAGCGTACCTGGGCTGCCACTTTCCAAGAGTGGTAATATGATTGCTTTGAAGAGGATTGTATGAGGACAACAATGCATATGTTTTGAGTGTTGCACTTTCTGTGATAATCGAAGATGAATCAGAGCTTGTGAGGAGGAGACAATGGCCAGCCAATTGAAGACTAACTGTAAAAGCATGACCAATTGAGAGTCATTTATAACTGAGTTACATCATTTTTGGAAAGTAGTGGATGAGCTCACAGCTGAGTCAGAGGTTGGCTTGGAAAAGTGACAGATGTGTTCTACTGGAGAGATTGAGAAAATGAGCAAACTGGTTGACTCCACAGGGGCACTTAGTCAGCTTCAGCATGAATAATGGGAGTATTCCTATTGGTTGTAGAAAAAAGCTTTGTTTGGGAGGGTGTTGAATAGCTGTTTGGCTTATGGATGAAATAAGTATTTGCTTACTACCTTTTTATGGGAGAAACTATGGTAGAGTAGGAGTTTAGGAAAAAGTTATTTTGGGCTTTTTATTTGCTATGGAGATGTTGCAGGTTAACTGTACATTTCTGCCATCAGTGATAGATGATGCTTCAAAGCAGGCTAAGGTGTAGCTTGTAAACGATGTAGATAGTTTGCAGGGTATTGTATTTTTTTAATGTATGCTTACTAGACAGATTTGATAGATAATCTTGTTCAATTCACATCAAAGTTGAGTTTATGAAGTACAAATGTTGATGAATATGTAAAAGTTCCCTTTCGTTGTTCATTTACCAATAGTCAGGAGGCCTTTCTACACAGAGTGACAATGGGTCGCATTCAGTTGGCCTTGCATTGTGAAATATTGTGATAACTTTATGTGAATCCTGTTTCAAACAGTAAGATGGGTAAAACGTTGTTTATTAACTTCTTTGTAACTGGATGACAAGAGGAGAGAATGGGATGTTAGGAATGGAAAAGGATGAAGAAATCAGAAAACAATCACCTTTTAGGTTGATGTAAGAAGAGTTTTGATGTGAGAAAGGATGCTAACTACAGGCGACATCATTAACATAAAATAATCCAGGAGATCTGAGAAAGGTGAACCAAAGTACAGTGTCTATGAAAGGAAAATGTGGAGGTCTTTGATGCTGCTGTTGTGTAGCAGCTTTATGAAGGTAGCTCCTGTCCTTTCTGCATTGTAAGTGAGCCACCTTCACGATTTATTAACGGTGTATGGAGAGAAGCGCAGTCCACAAGTGTGGTGTCATCTGCAAAATCCAGAATAAAATGGAGGACATTACGAAGATGACCAACATACAGTCATAATAACTTGACAATGAGCCAAATCATGGTGAAACATGACGCAAACTGTCATCGTAAGGTACTGTGAAATGTCTCATTTTTTGTGTTTAGTCTATTTGTCCCTGTAACTATATTTTTTTGTGAGTTAAATAAAAGAATCACAGTGTTGGCAGTTAAACAAAATACCATTGTTGGGCAAAAAAGGATGTCTCTAGTCAATAGAATGTTTTACCCAATAGACGCTCTACTCCTATTAATGGATGTGGTAAATAAATACAATAGTTCCATAACCTAAGTGCTGAACATAGAGAAGCCAACAGCAAGTCCTGGCTTCTTCCAGTCGACATTGCTAGCTCAAAGTGGACTTGAAAAATATCCTTTCTCATCGTTCATTAGGGATTCATAGAAGACCCATTGTTGGTTCATTGCTGCGATTTTCTTCCATCTCCACTGCCTGGCACCTGGTTATGCAGACACAGCTGATGTATCAGTATACGAAGGTGTCTCAGACTTCCCTATGGAAAGAACTATGCTATTTGTGTCCTGGACAGTATAGAAGTTATGATGTTTGATAGGATTAGGGGAAGCTTTTTGGTGGGCTTGTATGCAAGAGATGTGGTGTGGTGTTTAGACTACCGACTGTGGAAGCAAGAAGCAAGCTTTAATTTCGACTCTCCCACAGAACAACTTTAAGTGACCTTGGAAAAATACTTTTAGTACTTATGTAACAGCATCATACCAAAACTGTGAGTGCTAGGAATAATGTCATGTTTCTGCACAAAAGTGCTTTATAAAAACCTGAATTTTTAGAAATGCTTAGGCATGTTAAAGCCCTGGCATTTTTTAGCACAAATAAAATATCTCACAATTCCTGACTGTTAAGTTTGTTGTGCTTTCCATAATTTGTAGGTTCAGCATAGCAGCGTGCAAGTGTTGCTCTTCTTGACATGTTGTAATCTATTCTGTGGGCTTTAACCACGCCCATCACTTTAATTCTTTCCTGGGCCGCCTTTCAAAAATCCCTTGATGTTGTTGGTAAATGCTTTTGTTTGTCCTGCCTTGAGGCTGTTTTGTTACCGCCTTGGAGATTGACCCTGTTACATGGATTATTGCACGAATAATGAGATAACTTAGCGTTGCACACTATTTTTTTATTTTGCCTTGCCACTTTGCGATCGTGGCGGCATGTTCTTTCTTTCTCTTCCTTGGTTTCAGGCATCTTGCTGCTTCTTTGCCATGTCTGTATGGTCTTTTTTATTTATTTATTTATTTTGCAGTTTTATGTAGCATAAACGTGATACAAATGTATTACAGTGCTTTACATGAACATATTCATTTTTGGTAGCAAGGGGAAACTAAGTGATTTCCCAGAATCACAGGATGTTGAGTTGGTGCCAAGACTCAAACTGCATACCCCAGCTCCAAAGTCGGAAGCTCTGGCCTTTACGCCACATCCTCTCCCCTAGGGTGCTTTGTTTGGTGTGTGTTGGGGCAGTCGGGGAATAACTTGGTAATAAAGGTTCTGCCATTTCATAGCACTGAAAAGGAGGTGTCATTCATAACCAAATAGCTATAATTCATTTGTATCGACCTTGCAGAGTTGAAGAGGTTAAAATAGCTATGTCAGGATGGTAATCTGTGACATCCTTGTTCTGTCAAGACCTCTGAAGTGGGTGCATTAACCAAATGACTTGAGTATAGCTTAACACTAGGTGATAGCACGTACTCTTGATAATCTCTGGAGGGTCACTAACCAAACACATAGGTTAATTCTAGGCAAGAAGATAGCAAAAGGTGCTATCTCCAAAATGGTAGAAAATAAGTTGTCTCTCCAGACCCAAGCACTTCGCGGCCTCAAGCTTGATAGCAAACAACATCAAGCCTTTCGATGCAAATCGGGCCTCTTCAAATAAAGCTCAGTTAGCGTGAACTCGATACAAAGGTATTAGAGTGCTTTACATGAACACTGATTACATTCAGCAACTGAAGTGCAATAAAAGAAGTATGGGAACTGTGATGGTGCATGAAATGGGGGGTCAATGAGTGTGGGGGGTTAAAGGTGCGGCTAAAAGAAAATATATTCTCCTTCAGGGAGCTACATATAAAATAACTCATGGCTTAAATGAAAAATATTTTTTTTAAAGTGAAGTTAGTCAGTGGTAAGCATACTATTGTGTATTCTCAAACCTTTATCAGTTAATGCACTGGGAGGTCTGTGTGCAACCAGAAAGCCACAGAATAGAATCTTGGTTGGTGCAATGGAGAATTGTTGCTTGTGTAGTGCTATTGCCACAAGCGTCCAGGCTGTGGCAGAAAGCAATGAGAATGTGTGTCATTTTGTTAAACTTGCATTGCACGGAGTATACAACAAACTCCTGCCAAACATGCAAAAAGGTGTCTGATAGAAAGGTGCTTCCGAAATATAGGTTTTAATAATGCCCAGACTGTACATAATGATTTATTTTTACTTAACTGCCCTGAAAAACACACTTCACAGGTCAGCTGCACCACCAGTCAAAAAGAATAAATCTTTGTCATCACAAAGCTTCATGTGATTAGATCAATTAAACCAGTACCTGCTCCCAAGCCCCCTTCACATTTGCACATTATCATTTTTTTCAGACGAGGAGGCACCCAGGCAAGAAGGCCTGTTTATTGTTAAACTGCATGTCCCTCCCTCCCTTGGTCTCACAGCACAGGAGAATCCTGAATGAAACGTAAGCTGAAGCATTTGTACGATCGGAGTTTACCATCTCAGAATAATTGTCTTTTCATAAAAAGTGGGGGAACGGTTTTTCATAAATTAAGAAAGTAGGGGCATGTCATGCCCCTAAGATCTTGCTTACTTTGACCTCTGGTTACATTACACAAGAACACATTAATTTTTGATAGCAAAGGGAGATTAAGTGATTTTCCAAGAATCACAGGATGTTGAGCTTGCGCTGAGACTCAAACAGTGGTCCCCCGCTCCACAGTGAGCAATTCTGGCCCTTACACCACATCCTCTCACTTAGGGGTCTTTGTCTGGTGTGTGTTGGGACAGCTGGGAAATAACTTTTTTTTCATATATAGTGCTTCACAATACCGGTTCCGCTATTTCATAGCACTGCAAAGCAGGTGTTATTCTTAACAAAATTGCTATAATTCATTTGCATCAACCTTGCATAGAGGAAGAGGTGAAAAGGCTGTGTCAGGATTGTAATCTGTGACATTCTTATTCTGTCAAGACCTCTGCAGTGGGCGCTTTAACTAACTGACTTGAGTAGAGTTTAACACTAGGCGATAGCACATGCTCTTTATAACCTCTGGAGGGTCACCAACCAAGCACATAGGTTAGTTCTAGGGAAGAGGATGGCAAAAGGTGTTGTCTCTGAAACTGTAGAAATAAAATCGCAACTCCAGACCCATGCACTTCACGGTCTCAAACTTGATAGCAAAAAACATCTAGCCTTTGGATGTAAATTGAGCCTCTTCCAATAGAGTTCAGGTAGCGCAAACTTAATAGAAATGTATTACAGCGCTTTACATGAGCACCAATTACATATGAGCACCAATTACATTGCACAAGAACTCATTCATTGCTGGTAGCAAGGGGAGATTAATTGATTTGCCCAGAGTCACAGGATGTTGAGTCTGCTCCGAGACTTGAACTGTTCTCCACAGGGCCAAAGTCAGCAGCTCTGGACCTTACACCACATCCTCACCTTAGTGTTATTTTTGTCTTGTGCGTGTTGGGGCAGTATGGAAATAACTCTTTTTTTATGCAGCGCTTCATAATACAGGCTCTGCCATTTCATAGAACTGAAAACAAGGTGGTATTCTTAACAACATTGCTATAATTCATTTGCATCAACTTCGCAGAGATGAAGAGGTGAAATAGGTATATCAGGATTGTAATCTGTGACATTCTCGTTCTGCCAAGGTCTCTGCAGTGGGTGCATTAACTAACTGACTTCAGTAGAGTTTAACACTAGGTGGTAGCATGTGCTCTTGATAACCTCCGGAGGGTCATTAACCAAGCAGATATGTTAGTTGTAGGCAAGAAGATGGCAAAAGTTGTTGCCTCCAAAATGGTGAAAAAGGAGTTGTGACTCCAGACCCAAGCACTTCACGGCCTCAAGCTTGATAGCAAAAAGCATCTAGCCATTGAATGTAATTTGGGTCTCTTCAAATAGACTTCAGTTAGTGCGATCCCAATACAAACGTTTTACAGTGCTTTACTTGAGCACTGGTTACATTACACAAGAACACATTCATGTTTGGTAGCAAGGGGAGATGAAGTGATTTGTCCATAATCACAGGATGTTGAGCCAATCTCGAGACTTGAACCATGTTTTCCAGTCACAAAGTCAGCAATACTGGCCCTTATGCCACATCCTCTGTCCTCTCTTTGTCACATGCATGTTAGGGCAGTCTGGGAATAACTAGTTTTTTTTGTATAGCGCTTGGTAATACAGGTTTGCCATTTAATAGCGCTGCAAAGCAGGTGCCTTTTTTTAACAAAATCGCTAAAATTAATTTGCAGTTAAGCAGCCTCTTCTGTTGTTCTCTTTGTACACAGTCAATGTTTTTAAAAGTTAGACTGGGATTGCCATTGTACAGGAATAATTCCTTTAAAAGTTTAACACACAGAAATATGTCTGCCCCGTGTTCTTTGCTCCTAACTCTTTTCAGCCCTCATTCTCTAGGTTGAATGTGACAAAGGTGCCTAGTTGTGGCTTGTCTGGTGCCATAAAAGTTACGTAAACACACTAAAAAAGGGTTGCATCTCTAGGGTAACACAGCCAGTCTGTAGGTATGAGGCAAAACGCTCCCAAGTTGGCGGCCTTGTTGTGTCCTCTCTCCTGCAGCGACAGGCCTCGGAGGGTTGCTGTGGCATCTGGCACACATCCATTACACCAAAACACATAGGTAAAAGACATTGTCATTCACAACGCCAATAGCTCTAACTCTCACAAATGTGAGACCTATTGTATTGCAAATGCTTGTTGGTCTCGTTATCGTTATGTTTGTGAACCAAATTTTGAGGAAACTAGTTCAAGCAGGAAATCTCTCCAGGAATCTGTAAATCTTGTGTGACATAGTTGCAATACATTTTCTGTTTATACCAGACAGTCTCCCACCAGTATCTTGCTTTTATTTATCCATCAAGTATTCCGTTTCATACAGTGATCATGCTGGCAACTGGCCCAGTTTATTTCACAAATGCATAATTTTTACAAAACTTACATGTAACAAAAAATGTACATAGGTGCAAGGAAAAAAAATAATTAATAAAAAAAATGTAAAAATGTTGCAGTTTCACAAGCCTGCAGGCTTTTTCCCACAATCTGTGGCCTGTTTTTACTATATATACAGCTAACCCCAATGGAAAGAGATCACATTTATCACTGGACAGAATGACTGCAGAGTAGCTGTGAGTTCCATATTCTGAATTAGAAACGGTGTACCTTTTATTGCACACTTACTAAATGTGCAGTGATTACATAAAAGAGCCCCCCCTCAGACATTCATCTTTATCTGAATTATATTTACTTCTTAAGGTTGGTTTAACAAATCATATTATTGGCTAATTTTTTATGGCTTCACATATCCTTTATAGAACTAGAAATTAAGGCCCACATTTTATTAAGATTTTGAGTCACCCTTGCACCACATAAGGAGAGGGCAACGGTGATGCAAAAACTAAGTGAGATTTATCGAGCCCTGAATGATTTACCCAGAGTAAAGCAAGGCAGCACAAATCACTGCTTTGTGTTATTCTGTGGAAGGGAGGTGTTATGTGAGTGGAGCATGGGTGTTCCAACGCATCCTCCCATTGATTTTGGCACATATCCAGATTTTCCATTAGTGACAGACCTGGGAATGCATCAAAATGCTATGCCTCCTTGTTTTTTTTCTCTTTCTATGTGTTCTGTATTCTGCAGCAAACAAAAAGGAGGAAAATGGCTCTCAGGACTGTGTTTGTGCAGGAAGATGACCCTTCCTGCACAAAACCATCCTGCCTGCAACACAGGCACCATTGGAACATGACACAAGGATGCTTGTATTGGCACTAGGCAGCAAAAAGTGCACAAACTATGAAAGGACAGAAATGTGCTGTATAATGGTAATTATGGCACATTCCTAATCTTTCCTTTTGCGCAGTGTAGTGCAGCAAGGTGGCATGCTGCATTACGCTGCATGAAAGATTGATAAATCTGCCTCAAAATCTGTTACATTGGAAAAACTGAGCGGCATCTTGCAATCAGTTAAGACACAATAATTACCTCCATGTCAGTAATGGTTAATGGCCAGACAGTATAGTCAGGCAGTGATATCCAGCATAGTGCACTTCTGAATCCTTAAAAACGTCTGAAAAAAAAGCATTTCAAGTACAAGCCACAGAGAAGAGTGTAATTTAGAACCTGTTGCCAAGGGCAACTATTTCCACCAATTAAGGTTTTGAAAGGTCGTAGCCCAAGAACGAAGGAGTCATATTATCCATATACGAGATGATTTGACGTTACATTAGTCGTGTTAGTTCTGTACTATTCATTACTCATGATGAGTCACCTTAACTTAAATTAGCTCGTATTATATTTGGAACAAGTTGAAGGGGGCAGATGTCAGGCCCATGGCCCATCCACCAAATAAATTGTCAAGATGTTGTAAAATTTTGCTAGGTAATATCTTGCATAAAAGGATTGAAAACAGTTTTAAAAAGTAAACTATTGGTAATATTTAAGTACAAGAGAGTCACCTACATTTTGACTTTTGCTGGACTATTATGCACCTATTGCACACCTGGAGACCAAGAGAATGAAAGACCACCCCACCAAAACCTACCTGGGATAGGTAGAGCCAGGGATAAAGGCTAGGGTGAAGGCACTGTGTCTATGAAAGTGGTGCTGAATCAATGGCCTGCTAGAAATTACATCTAAGAGACCTATTGCCCATCAAACAAGAGAGTTCAGTGGGTTCAGCGCTAGTTGCAGATAGATGTTCATGTGTATGCTGGAGTTGCTGGAAAGCCTAACTCAACTTTACATTTTCTTGATGTTAGTAAAACAAGTCCCTTTAAGGGTCTTTGGAATATAATTGATTATTAGAGGGCCAACAAATATGTCCGCTGTGGCCAGGGTCTACACCAACCCAACCGAGTGGAGAAGTGTGGCACAATGGTTAGAGCGGCAGACTCTGATGCAAAGCTCTGGGCTGGGACCAGGGTTCAATTCCCAACTTGGCGTGTCTTGGGCTCAGTTCCCTAGGACCAGATAATTCTCACCTCAGTGCCTAATCTAATTAATGGGTCCCACTATGTAACTCTGGGCAATAGCTTGCTTAATCTCCACAACAGCGCTTGGATGCCTGGCTTCACCCTAGGGCTGTCCAGGAGTGGGTGCCTCACAGGGAAAAGCCAGGATGGGTTCCACAGTGGTATGTGTACAGTGCCTTGAGACCCTAACCGGTGAGTAGTGTGCTATACAAGTGCAAAGTTTGCAGTTTTCAACCCCTCCAAAAGTGGCCAACTGGGACTATGCCCAGAGTTTGGACATGCACGTCCGCAAGGTCTGGTGTTTTCCTGATTCATGTTTGCACATTGACAGAGCCTTTGGTGCCAGGGGTCTAGAAAACTGTACTATGCTTTTCTAGACACTCTAGGAAACATATCACCACTGCACCTATCCTTTGGGTAGGGAAAAAGACAATGCAATCCATTAAAAGTATTTCACTTCTTAAATATCAAATTTGCATATTTTAAAGCTTGCAAGGAGTCCAACCATTGATTTCGTTTGCTGTATTACTTCTTGTTCACAAAGGCTAAAGCACACTGTCAGAATCATTGTTTGATCTCATTAATAATTTTAACAAAGTCAGAATTTAAATATAATCAGTGATCAAATCAATGATGCCATTTAACACAGCAGGAGCGATGTAATAGTTGAGTACATATGCAGTGCATGATGTGGTCACAGGTTATAGCTTGATTACTAGCTCACTCAATTATTACATTATAATGCATATTTCAATGGTTTTGAGGGTTAATGAAAAGATGGATAATAAGTTCCCAAGTTTAGGTGTAGATCTGCTTCTATTGTAGTGCATGTAAAAATCAAGCAACAATCTAAATCTGCCCACCACAAATGTCTGTTTTTGTGGCAACGTTTTTAAGAACTGGATAAGGACAGTGCTATGAATGCTGAGCTATAAAAAGCAACAAAGCCTTTAGCCATTTTATAGCAAAATCTTTAAGCATAGAATTATCTAGTTCTATCCACGCAAAGCTGAAAAATGACAAATTTATTTACTCTTTAGGCACAGTATTGCTGCTTTGGATTAGCAAAACACCATCGAGACCAGCCTGGAATGAATAAAAGGACTTCCTGAAACATGCATCTCTCTCTCATTAGAGCTTATCAGAGAAGCATTAACACATCTACAACACCAGAGACACACATACACCTATATGTACGTATAAGGTTTCCAAAAAAAGGCCCATCTTCCACTTCAGCTCCTTTTTGGAAAGTTTCAGGACGATCCATCAAGTGAGGACCGAGAAAAAGAAGGGGTCCCAAAACACATTTTCCACATGCAATTTCCTATAGAAACTTTACACACAGCTAGAGCCAAAATGCCTGAACAGAATTAAAACAAATGTGGCAGAAATCCAAATCTTCAACCAGAATGTGTGATTCAAACTTTACAGATATCTAGATATGCAGGAGTACTGAGAGACTGGCAAATCAAAGAGTAAGATCTCTGTGGCTGCCGTCAACAGCTACAAAGTTTGGAAACCGTTTTAGGACCTGGACACTTACTGTGTCATAGGAGGAAATATGAAAGAATCATATAGTGGCCAGCGTAGGAATACCCTGGTCCCCTAGGTCATGAAGGGGCTCCCAGAAGGCCCCTGTGGGGCTAAAAATATTTGTTTGTGCTACTGTGGTAAGATCGGAAAGATTTAAAAGAAAGGGTGGGGTGCCCTTTTTCTATAAAAACCACTGTGTGCTGGACCAGGGCCTGTCGGGTTGGCTACTTTACCGATACATATCAATATATAATTATTTGATGAGTAAGCATGTGAGGATCCCCTCTCCAAAGTCTCATCTGCTCCCTGAGGCCCTCATTTCCCAGATGCTGCTGCATCACATAATTGGAGAGGGGCTTACCTTGGGACGCCTTCCTGAAGAGATTTCTGTCCCGAGGACCTCCATCCCCACAGCCTCCACATGAGTGGTGAAGGGGCCCAGGGACCCCAAAGCGCACAGATGTGGAGGGGTGTTATTTTGTGCACCCACCACCATGTGGTGTGCCCTCCCACTCCATATCACCATTGGAGCAGCGACACAATGCACATATACTCCATGCCCACACAGGGCAGACAGGGAGGAGATGTGCTTGCCAATTGGGGAGACGCACATCTGCATGCCCTGCATGCATGATCAGATCTGGGCACCCAGAATAAAAATAAAATAAAATAAAATGAGTTGTGGCCTCACTGCTTCAATACTAGAGGGGACATGCCATCTATTAAGTATTCACTGCTCACTCTCAGGAGCATTACATAGTGACCTTCAGGTCTTTTTAAAAAAAATATTGTAGTTGTCACGGAGAACCAGGGGCACCACCAACGAACAAAAAAAAGTTTTATTGGGGGGGTCTACAAGCTGGAGGAGTGTGCTCTTCAGCTGGAGTGCAGTGACCCCTGTGTTTGCTTTTATGGCTGCATTTTGTGGACTGAAAACTGTGAAAGAAAGACTCAAACACTGTGATTGTTTTGAATAAAAAATGATTTACTTTAAATATTATGTGACAATTAACATTAGTAAGCACTGTGATGTGTGTATTAATAAGGAATATTTTGGATTATAGTGATTGATCAATTACTGTGGTGGCTTTTTGACAAAGCCAGAAGGTCTGTCTTGTATTACACCCATTTATATAGATATGTTATGTTAGAAAGAAACCTAAGGAATTCACTGAAAACAACAAAGGCTTCAAGTGAAGTTATGTTAGGTCTGGTGATAATATTTTACCTTACATTAAAAACACACAGAACAAACATAGGTTAAAGTGATGTTATATTTAGATGAAAATACAGTTGAAGCATAACATTTGAAACTCAAAAAGTACTGAAATTTACCAGTCATAGTTAACTGAAGTAACTATAACTTGTGCCCTCAGTAAATAAATAAGTAATTAAATATATGATATAGAGGGACTTTTAGGGTTTAGGAATGGGAAGTGTTATTGGTTAGAAAGGGTTTTTTGGGGATTAAGGGAAAGGTAATTTAAAATGACAGAATATTAAATAAATAGATTCATTTCATTCACTATCTCTAAAAAGTTACATGTCAAATAAATCAAATATATTACCATGTTATTTTTTAATAAATACATATTAAATGTATTAATAACCCAAATAACCTTTTAGAATTAAGTATAAGTATGTATGTAAACACACATATATATATATATATATATATATATATATATATATATATATATATATATATATATATATATATTAAACAAAAGCGTCCTCTCAGTGAAAGCGCACTCCCACCAGGTTAATTTGGGAAAATCGAAATTCAGCAACTCACAGCGAATTCCTTTCAGTCTTTTCAAAATTCAGGCCTATATCGATAAAACATCTCTGGACACGTGTTTCAGGGTTGATCCCCTCATCAGCAGAGAAAAACTAAAAAATATATCACCCTCGTAGGTGCAGCCATTGCTGGATGTGTTCCAGACTCTCATTCCTTTTAAAGACCACATACCTGGCTCATTCAGCAAATTCAATTGCAAGCACCTGATTAATATATTCAAGTACCAGCGCAAGTGCATGCTGGTTACGGTAGTCCTGCGCATTTGTAGTTGCACCCAAAGTGGGTTGCTGGAGCCAGACAAAATCATGAAAAGAGTACAATTCCTTAGTAGGCGAATTCGAAGTGAATTTTCAATTTAGCTGCATATAATCCAACCTGCTGCTCGAAGTGTGACAATCCATTTTAGTCACACCGACCTGCTCAGAACACAGTGGTGCTGCTTTCCCGGCTGGACCAGCCGGTGATTTATTTTAAACAAAAGCGTCCTCTCAGTGAAAGCGCACTCCCACCAGGTTAATTTAGGAAAATCGAAATTCAGCAACTCACAGCAAATTCCTTTCAGTCTTTTCAAAATTCAGGCCTATATCGATAAAACATCTCTGGACACGTGTTTCAGGGTTGATCCCCTAATCAGCAGAGAAAAACTAAAAAATATATCACCCTCGTAGGTGCAGCCATTGCTGGATGTGTTCCAGACTCTCATTCCTTTTAAAGACCACATACCTGGCTCGTTCAGCAAATTCAATTGCAAGCACCTGATTAATATATTCAAGTACCAGCCCAAGTGCATGCTGGTTACGGTAGTCCTGCGCATTTGTAGTTGCACCCAAAGTGGGTTGCTGGAGCCAGACAAAATCAGGAAAAGAGTACAATTCCTTAGTAGGCGAATTCGAAGTGAATTTTCAAATTAGCTGCATATATTCCAACCTGCTGCTCGAAGTGTGACAATCCATTTTAGTCACACCGACCTGCTCAGAACACAGTGGTGCTGCTTTCCCGGCTGGACCAGCCGGTGATTTATTTTAAAGAAAAGCGTCCTCTCAGTGAAAGCGCACTCCCACCAGGTTAATTTAGGAAAATCGAAATTCAGCAACTCACAGCGAATTCCTTTCAGTCTTTTCAAAATCTTTTTTAAAATGGATTGTCACACTTCGAGCAACAGGTTGGAATATATGCAGCTAATTTGAAAATTCACTTCGAATTCGCCTACTAAGGAATTGTACTCTTTTCATGATTTTGTCTGGCTCCAGCAACCCACTTTGGGTGCAACTACAAATGCGCAGGACTACCGTAACCAGCATGCACTTGGGCTGGTACTTGAATATATTAATCAGGTGTTTGCAATTGAATTTGCTGAACGAGCCAGGTATGTGGTCTTTAAAAGGAATGAGAGTCTGGAACACATCCAGCAATGGCTGCACCTACGAGGGTGATATATTTTTTAGTTTTTCTCTGCTGATGAGGGGATCAACCCTGAAACACGTGTCCAGAGATGTTTTATCGATATAGGCCTGAATTTTGAAAAGACTGAAAGGAATTCGCTGTGAGTTGCTGAATTTCGATTTTCCTAAATTAACCTGGTGGGAGTGCGCTTTCACTGAGAGGACGCTTTTGTTTAAAATAAATCACCGGCTGGTCCAGCCGGGAAAGCAGCACCACTGTGTTCTGAGCAGGTCGGTGTGACTAAAATGGATTGTCACACTTCGAGCAGCAGGTTGGAATATATGCAGCTAATTTGAAAATTCACTTCGAATTCGCCTACTAAGGAATTGTACTCTTTTCATGATTTTGTCTGGCTCCAGCAACCCACTTTGGGTGCAACTACAAATGCGCAGGACTACCGTAACCAGCATGCACTTGGGCTGGTACTTGAATATATTAATCAGGTGCTTGCAATTGAATTTGCTGAACGAGCCAGGTATGTGGTCTTTAAAAGGAATGAGAGTCTGGAACACATCCAGCAATGGCTGCACCTACGAGGGTGATATATTTTTTAGTTTTTCTCTGCTGATGAGGGGATCAACCCTGAAACACGTGTCCAGAGATGTTTTATCGATATAGGCCTGAATTCTGAAAAGACTGAAAGGAATTCGCTGTGAGTTGCTGAATTTCGATTTTCCTAAATTAACCTGGTGGGAGTGCGCTTTCACTGAGAGGACGCTTTTGTTTAAAATACATATATATATATATATATATATATATATATATATATAGTGAGAGAGAGAGAGAGAGAGAGAGAGCAAGAGAGAGAGAGAGAGAGAAAATACTTACAAACTCATGTGTGAAGTAAAAGCTGCATACATACAAATCTATGATATAGAGGTATTCCTGATATACTTACCTTAATGTAATATCTCCTAATGTTGAAGTTGACAAAGTAGCAACTGATATTTCTGATGTGCCCTGGCATAACTGATCAAGTAAGCAGGTCATCCCAGAGGTATAGAGAGGCCTAGGCCATTTTCAAAGCCATAATTGTTGATATGCCAAATGCCAAAAAGTTAACCGAACTTCAGTCTAAATATGAGGCCCGGCCTTTCTAGCTTGAGGTCCTGGGGGAATGGCCCTCCATACCACCCATCGTACGGACAAATCATAATGGCAAGCTGCATTCACAGCCCTTAAGAAGCCCAACTGCGGTGCTGCCACTATTGGGAACACACATTAGACCTCCACCAGCACCTGCATGGATTGATGACTCTGAACCAGGACGGGACAGAAGTAGACACAATTTGGAAATCGTCCTCAAAGGACAAACCCCAGCTGTGCCTCAAGTCTCGCCTTGCCTTTAAAAACTGCAAATCACATCAGGCAGGAGCCTCAGAGGGTGCTTGTGATGTAGCACACCTGACAAATTGTATTTCCTCTAGGAGCTTGAGTAGAGGGCATTATGGTTAACTGAACAGTACTCATTTTACCAACCAAAGTGGGTGCAGAAAGGCACAGTCTAGCTGTGATTATAAACCTCTCACCTGCTGATTACACACAGACATTGCAGCAAATACTCACCCTACCTAGCTATCTTACCGGCCTGTAGGCTGGACAATGTGACATGTTTATGAGGGAGATATACAGTTGTCTGCTTGAGTGACTGTAGGAAGGAGTAGAAGCCCTTGCTACCAGACAGAGGGCCTGATTACGTGTTTGGCAGACGGTTTTACTGGTCCTCCGAACTTTCGACCGGGAGGTTGCCATCATAGTGGCAGCCTCCCCACCGGGCCCATTAAGAGTTTTCTGCTAGGTTGGTGGGCGGAAACTTGAGTTTCTGACAGCCGGCCTAGCAGGAAACATCCTACAGCATTTTCTCCAGCTCGTAATTGAGCCAATGACAATGCTATAGGATGCAGGGTCCACCACCACCCTTGAAATGTTCACTGTCTGCTAAGCAAACAGTGAACGTTGCAACAGTGCTGGCTAGGGGACCCCTGCACTGCCCATGCCCACATAAATAATGCAGGGAAGCTGGATTTCCTTAGCTCAAGTCTGCACTTATCAAAGGCACAAGAGCATCTTGGCTTCATCTTGATGGCAGGCTTTCCTATTGGACAAGTGCTTAATTTAAGCAGGTGGTTTCCGGTGCTCAACACAGGTACTTAATTCTCAACACCGGCAAAAATGACAATCCATCACATGGAGGCACTGTTTGTCTAATTTTGGAATGGACACAACAGTGTTTAATAATTACATATTAAAAATGGCAATGTAGATTATTCCACGCTATTGTTATACCTTTGGGTGACTAAGAAAAGCCTATATTGCTACTTTTGTAGCAATGTGAGGGTTAGTTGCACTGGTAGGGGCAATGGGTAGTGCAGGCTGTAATGGCCTCCTGAGAGGGGCCATGGCACAGACTTTTTTTTTACAAATTAAGTACTGTTCTGGACACTCTCTTCTGTATGTGGGACAAGCCCTCCCCTTCTATCTCTTAGCAGGCAAGCAGCCAGGCTTCTGAGAGCTAAGCAGACCCTTAACTTGTGTAGCAAGCTGTACAGACTTCATGTGATGTCCACACACCTCTGGGACACTGGCTGCCATGCAGAAACCAGCCCTGAATCACAGTACCTCTTTAAGTACTCTGCAGAGCGCTCCCTTCCTTTGTATAGAAGATCTTGAAACTGTAACAAAGATGAATGGTTTGGATTCAACCTTTATACTAGTTTTTCAAACATGAAATGTTGATTCACGCTCTAAATTAGTGGAACCGCTTTGGAGCGATCCCCTTTAATATGTCATTTTCTGGCTGCAGTGCAGACACAGTCTTTGTGCAAGGTGATGGCTCTCACAGCATCACCCCAAGCCAGAGTATCCCAAAACATGGACATTATGGAGTTTGATGAGTCTGCACATGTTTGCCATTACCTTCGCTGAAGCAGCAATTAAGGAAAGACTAAAGGGCAGGCACTGCCTAAAAACATCCTACCTCTTGACAACAGAACCTGCTGACTCACACCCTCTCCCCTACCATCCACCAAATGGAGGTATTCAGGAAGGACTAATCATCAATCCCTTGCTGAAAGTGCTCATAGAATTTCTAATGTTAGTCCTATCTCCATCCCCCCTGCTTCCTTGTCTGTGTCTCCTTTTCCTTCTGGAATGTGGGCAATGCACGTGCCATGATTGTGAAAGCTTTATCCCATCCTCAAGCTCATGCCATGTCAAAGTAGGAGCTTTCCAAAATGCATACCATTGGTCCAGCAATCAGTCTATAACCATGGCCTGGATCCTTGCTGCCATTCACTCCATACATGCATGTATTTAATGAACATACGGGATGTCAGCGCAAGGGTCTGTGTGTTACATCTTTGTAGAACTTGTAATGCTTGGGGAGACAGGAATATGGTCTTCTCTGTACTATCAATTGACAAAAATAACAACATGCTGCCACCAACGCTTCATATTAGCAACCCAGGACATGGCAGGAATCCCACATCAATCAAGAGGACACCCTTGGTGCACCCCTCCAGGTCACAGAACAAATTCTGGATCTTAGAATAACCACTGACAGGCCCAAGCTTCAGCAGGCACACTAAATTAGCTTTTCAGCGGGCCAGCAAAAATCAGGATGTCATTTTCTAATGCAGTCGGGCCACTCATTGAAGGAGTACATGCAAGTTTCCTATCCCAACAGCATGTAAGAGTATCTAAATGAGTACTACAAAAGCACTATGTTATCCGCTCCAAAATGCTTTTGGAATAGGTCCCATTACATCTAGGTATCAATCGCTAGTCAAACTAGAGGTGTGGGTTACGTAGGTGCATGTCACTATATTGGGGTAGCAATACATAGTTTGTGAAAAGGAGCTGCAAGAGAGGCATTGTGTGAACTATTTCTCACCAATGGAAAAACATTGCATGGTACAAGTCAGGACAGAAGAGAAGTGTGAGAACTCTGTGGATATCTCACTACCATATATAGCATTGCATAGTGAAGGCCAGCGATGAATGGCAGTACGGTCCTTTCACGGAATAGCCAATGCGCATTAAGCCTGACCTACAGCTCTGCCTACCACTTCAATATTGATATTCAACACAGCTCTGTCAGTACACTCAAATACTTGTTTACACACCCTGATACTCTAGTGATGAAATACTACATGTCACTCTTCGTTTGACAAATTATGCTTATGCCTAATATGCATCACGGATTATATGATTGTAAACAATGCTTAATTTGTAAATAAAAATGTGCCGGTGACCAATGCCCTCCTTTTAAACATGCGGCTGCTGCAATTAAATGTGCGAACACGGAATACTGAGGCAGTGTAGCACGGAATACTGACGCAGCGTAATCCTGAAGCCATCTCGGGCCTCTTCAATCCATTTAAAGCTACTCTCTGCCCCTTCAGCTCACTCTTGTTTCTTTCTGCTTTCTCCCTTTGTGACGCTTTTTCGTTTTTCTCTTCGTCCGTCTTTTCCATATGTGTCTTTCTCTCGGAGTAAATGCTTGAGGCTGAAAAATAAGTGGCGGCCCTCAAAAATAAGTGCTGGTGCTCCACACCGGAAACAACAAGCACAAATGGATTATAAACATAAAATAAAACATATGGGATAGATGTACTAAAAGTTAATTCAATGCAACCCGGTGAGGCAAGCTGCAGCGATGCGATGTGTGAATGGGACGGAGTTCAACAGCACCATATTTAAAAAGATATGGAGCTGTTCAACTTTCTCCCTGTACTGTCACACGTCCCTGCTTAGTGCCAGGGAAGGCACCATTGCATCATATTGCAAGGGTGCCTGCATTGTAGTCAAGATTGGTTTTGCGGAGAAAGGGGCACCTTCCAGCACAAAAACAATCCTCAGGTGCATATTCCTCTTTGTGTGGGTTCTTCATAATGCAGCACCCAAGTAAAGAGGATGTTACGAGGAGGAACGCAGCATACACGCAAAGAAGACGTAACAAAGAGAAAAGAAGATACTTCTACTAGTTACGCCTTTCTCTGCATTATTTTGATGCAAACTAAGGTTTACTACCTTTCGCTATTCTGGGTTTGCCACAAAATACATGGGTGGATTGGGCACACCCAAGCTCCACCCAGGGAATGACTACCCAACGCAGTGTAACGCAAATCGGCCCTTGCGTGGCGCAACCACGATGCAAATTGTTGATAAATATGGACCATGGCGTAATAAATTTATTTTGAAATATCCCACGAAACGTTGCCATTGGATATTCCAGCGGGGTGCTAAAGCACATTATATTTTAACTGGAGATATGATATGAGAAGGGAATAAAGCCCCAAGTCTGTACAACAGTCGCTGGTCAACGGTCAGTAGGGTGACCACCTGGCATTGAGGCAAATTCTGGACAGGACTGTAAAAAATTCAGGACACAGGGTCAAAATTCAGGACAAAAAATCAGGACAAAGGGTCAAAATTCAGGACAAAAATTCAAGAACAAACGTCAGTTTTACAGACACACGCAAGAGAGGCCATGCCTCACTATGTTGTCAGTGCATTTATGTACTCTTTTTTAACATAGCACTATTTATTCACTGTGGACCTTTAGTGACTGCCTCCTGGTGTGCTACATTCAGGTGTCACATTACGTCCTTGTTCAGTAGTAAATTAATGCCCTTCACGGCAAGGCCATCACCCCTACCCAAATCTCCCCGATCTTTCCTGAAGAGAAAGTAACAGCAACATTTTGATTATGTTTCTGAACATTTCAAAACCCCTGGCAAACAGTTTGGGACACATTAAGGTAATTAACCTTATGCTAGTTTCAACAAATTGAACAAAAACATCTGGCTTACCCCAACCGCCCATGGACTTTCAACCTAATTTATTTTAAAGAGGCAGGGCAGATGGTGTGGGTGACAGTCTCACACCTAATGACAGGATGTGATGTACCCATAACTTGTCTGTAGTCTCACTGCACTAGAGTGTATGTTTGGGAATCTACATTTATCTCAGAAATGGGAGCCCAGACTACCAATCAAAGATAATAAAAGAGTAGGATGAAATCGAGATCAAATGGGAGATCCACGGCAAGTAATTCAAAGGGTTGTTGCTAACAACTGGATAAATAAAGAAGAGAAGAACAAGGTGGGACAATTCCTAAAATCAGACAAGATGGGTCCACCAAGACTATTTGAAGATATTGGGTACCTGGGGAGTTGTCTGCACACAGGAGCGAAACAGAAGGGGCACTGTCAAGTGGTTGAACAATCAACACCCATCCACCTTGGCAAACTCTTCTCGTGCAATGGTTCGCTGTTAGTGCTTGTGAAGGGTGAGCAGGGGCCAGACCCCTTGCAAGGTTGTGCAAGGCAATTCCCGCTTAGTCCATGCCTTTATATGGTTTTGAAATTGAGCAAAAGCCAAACTAGAGATCTGGGTTATCCCGAAGTGTCAAGTACACATAGAATCTTCAAAATATTTGGGATGTAAATTGCACAAACAAAATTTACAAATTTTAAAATTTAATTAGTGTTTCTTTAACATATGGCACTGTTTTCGCCTTCATACACAATTAGATCTCAGATTGAACTGGGAACCAGTTACCTTTTGATACCTAGTGATTAATATCTACCATTCTTACACTGATTTCCAGAATGAAAATCTCGGCAGAGCGAACGGTCCCTCCAAGCCCAGTTTGCTTTTTGGTCTCCTCTTCTGCTTTCTGTAGAGGCCATGTGGCACTAGCGAAGATGGTGTGCTACCCTAATGATAGTATTATTTTGCAAACTCTCCCCTGCTCGTCCTTCATTCCTTCTTCAGACAGACCACACATCTGATTTGGTCACTGCGGCGCCATCGGGAGCTCTTTCCACTCTAAAGCTAACTGTGACTGCGGGTGGATTAGATCTTCTGGACTTAGAATGCTTTTATTCAGCTGCAGATGTCCAATGGGTGGCTCACTGGCTTTCTGCCCACCTCCCTGCATGAGATGGGGTTTACCAGTAAAGACATTTAAGGAAGGCTTAATGCACTGCTCATCGTTTTCTACTGACCATTCTATGGATCACCATCCGGGGTTATCATGCATGGCTTTCTCTTGCCTTGCCAGAACCTGTAAACTCAGTGACACGGAGAAACCCTATGCTCCTGCACTACTTTTGCTAAGCCTTCCCACTCGCACAGGATGGCTGTGCTCAGAGCAACTCCATCAGTGGCATGTTGCAGGTGTCTTAAAATTGGGGACTTTGTTTCTGAACAGTGAGCTACTAAATTTCCAAACCCTTGTGGCAGACTACCATCTTCACCCCGGTCAACTCCTTACTTACAACCACCTTAAATAATCATTAAATGCCCTATTTCATGTCTGCTACCTAGCACTAACCCTACAAGAGGTGTGCCAGAAGCTCTGTACCATAGGAAATGGTGGCAAACTGATAGAATGGGTGTACAGACCTATCCTGCAACATGGAAACCGCTCCAGGTCTTCTTGTCATACTACCTGGGTGATTGATGTAGCCAAACCCCTGCAAGATATGGACTAAAATACTGGACTTTCCCCACAAAGTACCCCACAGCTGTCACTTTAAGTAAATTCATAGTGCTTCCTAGTGAATGCATTCTGCCCGTTGCTTGCCATTGGCCTTGTGGTTTGTAACTCACAATTTGTTGCTTTCAATTAGCTGGCTTTATTTGTTTTAGGCCATGCAGCTTGAATTCGTCCCTTCCCTTGCCAAAAACGTATTTACAGTATCCTGCCGAGTGCTCCCTTTCTGTAAACAGGCCTGTAAATCTTGTTCTTATCTTATCATATTTGCTGTGCATTCAAAGAACAAAGTCAAATGTCAGGCTCTGTCTTCGGTGGGAACTTAGTGTTTACTTTCCTTTCTCTGACTTCAAAGTGAGAGGATTTATGCAACAATCTTGCTGGATACAGAAGTACTGTGATAAATGTTTCCAAAAATATTGGTAATTTCCCTTAAAAATGCAAAATAACAAAAAACAAAAGCTTAAATTCGATCCTGCACAAGAAGCCAGTTGCGATCCCTAAGCCCTGGAGAGGCTTGAGTACATTTCAGAAAGAGTTTTTTCTATCACATGACAACATTTAAATAGACTCCAGAATATATCAGAATTGCACCCTACTCTGTATCACTCCACTTTACGCCACTCCATGCCACTGTTCTCTTCTCCATTCGGAACCACTCCACATTATGCCACTGCTCTCTATGCTACTTCACACTATGCCTCTCTACTCTACTCTGTACTACTCTAAGCCACCGCACTTTGCGCCTCTCTACACCACTGCGCTCTGCTCGTCTGCACGCCATACCATTCCAGTCTAGGCAACACCAATCTAATCCGTACAACTCCACTCTCTGCCACTCTGCAACGCTGCACTGTACGCCACTGCACTCTAAGCTAATACTCAACTCTATGCCTCTGCACTCTACATCAATACACTGTACATCATTCTAATCTACTCTGCACCTCTGCACTCTATGCCACGGCACTCTACACTACTTTACTCTATGCAACTCCACTCTAACCTGCACTTCTCCACTCTAAGCCACCTCACTCTACTGTGAAATAATCTACTTTATGCCACTGCACTCTGTTCCACTACATTCTATGCCACTGCACTCTACCTTGCACCTCTCCACTCTATGCAACTGCACTCTACTCTGAAACAATCTATTCTACGCCACTATACTCTATACCACTCTGACCACTGCACTCTAGTTCAATGCACTCTACACCACTGCAAGCTGACACTCTGCAACACTGCTCTGGCCGCCACTATACTCTACACCACTCTGGCCTGTACTACTGCATTTTGCACCAATACACTCTATTCCACTGCATTCTATGCTACTCTACTATGCCCAATGCCACTCTATGCAACTGCACTCTACACTAGTGCACTCTAAACAACTGCACTGCCCTTTACTCTGCACCACTGTACTCTATGCCACTGTTCTCTGTACCACTCTACACCACTGCACTGACACTCTACTCTGCAACTCTGCACTCTACACCACTCTACTCTATGCCACTGCACGCTAGGCACTATACTCTACACCACTCTACTCTGCACCACTCTACACCACTACACTCTATGCCACATGAGTCTACTCTGCACTCTGACACTGCACCACTCTGCATTACTGCTCTCTCTGCTACTCTATTTTATGCCACTCTACTGCACTCTATGTAACTCTACCCCATGCCACTCTATGCCACTGCACTCTGCGCCAATGCACTCTAAACAACTGCACTGTACGCCACTGCCCTCTACTCTGTACCACTGTACTCTACGCCACTGCTCTCTGCCACTCTACTCCACTCTACATCACTGCACTGACACTCTACTCTGCAGTGTTGCACTCTCCACCACTATACTATACACCAATGTACTATGCACTACTGCATTCTATGCCACTGCACTCTATGCCATTCTACTCTGCACCACTCCACTCTACAGCACTTTGCCCTACTCTGCATCACTCTACACTACACCACTGCACTCCCTGCAATGTGAGTCTACTCTGCAATCTATGCCACTGCACCACTCCACACTACTGTTCTCTCTGCTACTCTATTTTATGCCACTCTACTCCACTGCACTCTATGCCACTCTACTCTGTCCCATGCCACTGCACTCTAAACCACTGTACTTTACGCTAACGCACTCTAAACAACTGTACTTTGCACCACTGGGCTCTACGCCACTGCTCCTATGCTAATCTACTCCACTCCACTCCACTATGCCACTAGCTTTAAGCCATGCTGAACAGCAGCTACTGTGGTGTATAACATGGCTAATGGCTAAAACACATTAGCAAAGCCATTAACTCTTTTGTAGATGAGACCTATTGGCTTTGCCAATGTTTCTTAGTACTATGAGGTACCGAGGTACCTGAAAGAACTGTGAAAAATACAATTACATCATAATAAAAGCTACTACAAAATGCGCAAATACTTTTCGGTTAAATAAAAAAAAAGTGCTTCTCAAATACAGATTTGAATAATATACAGTTTATACCTAGTGATAAAAAAAATTATAACACTCCATTAAAACCACACACTCCACAGCTCACCTTGGAACACCATTACAATACCTCTCTGAAGGAAATATCTTTGCCACCAGAAAACTTTAAGTGACTCATTTAGTAAAGTCAATGCAGGTTTTCAATCCCCTTTGTATTTGCAGATTTACCAGTTGCCCACATTTGCATGTCTTTAGGGAAGGAGACCCCCTGGCAAGAAGGCCTATTCCTATCTGTCTGCCCCTCCCTCCCTCAGAGCACAGGAGGCCCCCTGCCTTCCAGCCCAGCTGGGGAAACTCCTCTGCCCATAATTTCGCCCTGCCTCCGTTGCCCTTTAGGTGAAAGCTAAAATTACGGACAAATGCCGTCCGTTAAAGCTTTCATCACGGACAACGGACAGCAGGGCGAAATTACGGACAGTCCGTGAAATTTACGGACGGGTGGTCACCCTAATTTGCTTTATGCAAAGTTATTGCTGTGACAGGACAAATACAGCGTCACGGCCACACCAAAGGGGTGGGGTTCCACACACTTCTTCCTATAATTGAAGAACTGCCGAACACATCAGCTCTGCTGAGGAGGTGCGGCCACCTAGCGGCTGGTGGTAGTAGTGCAGTCTCTCGCCTTCGGAATTTATGTTCCCCCAAGGACCGACTGCAGAGTACGAAGTGGCTGACTTTTAAGTGCCATGGTAACAGACCACATTCACCGTTTTTTCACCAAAGCGTGACACGGGAGATCCCTGACAAAGCCACGCACATTGTCGGACGTGTGAATATCCGCCGTGCCCTTTTTTACATCTCGAGAGAGCACTTTGCGTGTTGGAAACATGCTGCCCACTTTGTGTGGAAGCAAATACTTCACGGTACTCCCTGGTCAGACATCCCGTCGAGCCCGAAGAGCTGCAATTTCCCCAAACAAACATTGGGTTGCCATGGATTCCTGGATGAAAGAGCACACAAATAAAACAAAAACACCAAGGCAGAAAGACAGGCCTTCCTGGAAACAGCGAGGCATTGTACGACGCACAGCAGCCAAGAGTCACAACTGCAAAGTTTTAGACACAGCTGCCATACACGTCACGGCCATTAAAGTCGCTGCGATGGGGAACCTTGTGGGTCTGCGCCTGAAGGAGCACGGAGTCGGCGACACAAGTGACGATTCCACCCCTGTGATGAGCGTCTATGCTAGTTATAAACAACGCTGTCTAGTATTGTGGTGGTTGAACACTTTTCCTCCCCAGAAACGTAGGATTCGTCTCTTAATGCACACATTTGATACTCCTAATAGACAACAAGGTTGCATTCCAGCCACACAAATCTATATTGCGTTTATGGTACCGTTCCACTCACTCAGTTGGGTTCGGGGGCAGGGGAGTTAGGGAAATAAAAAAAAAACTTACCTGTCCTGTCGCCGACACTGCCGGCTGCCTCATGCCTCTTCTCTATTGCTCCCGATGGTGTCCCAGCAGTCCCTGGAACACCAGCACAGGCTCCCTTATGCAATCCTGGTTCTGCTCTCAAGCTATGATTAGCATGAGAGCAGCACCAGGATTGGTCTGGGAGGCCTGGATTGCTGCTCAGACAGTGCATGTGAGTCTGTGCTGTTTCTCCAACCCGACTGTGCAACACTGCTTGGATGGCAAAACCTATTTGCTCATGTCTGTTTGGCTGGCTAAAGAAGGCTGGCCAAACTGGCATGTGCACTTTTATGTCCACTCAAATGACTCCACTCCTCTCCCCCCTCCCATGGCCCTGCCCCGCCCCTCCCTGCACAAGCTGGCTCAGCCAGCAGCTGAAAAATATTTTTCATCTGCTGGCTCTTAGCCAGTGGGACGCTGCTCCTCCACCATTGCGGAAAAGCCGCCTCTGGAAGAGTCTGGAGATATTCAGGTAGATGTTAAGTTCTTTATTATTTTTAGGCCCTTGGGTTACAACCACAGCCTTATAGTTTCTATTAGAGCTGCATCCTCCCTGCAACTTAAGTAAACTCCCACATAGGGGTGGATGAGTCAACAAATTCATAAGGAGAGCAAAGCCAGGAGTCTAGCTTGACCCTAAGCCAATCTGTGAGAATTTTTGGCATGTAATTTGTGCAACAAACAACATGAAAAAATTTAGAGTCTCTTTAAAATTCCTAAAAGTACATTTCTTTAACATGCAAAAGCATTCCACCATAGTACATGGGTATAACATTCATTTGAAGAGCATTTTATTAAAAATGATGGTTTGAATATAGATTCAACTTAGATGATAGTGCCATAGTGAAGAAAGTCTCAAGTAAGTTATCAAGTGGCCCAATAGTTTATAGAATAATATATATCAACCACATAATAGTCAATTGAATCAAACACAAGGGATACATTTTCATAGGACCACACTGGTTTCACTGTGTGTAATTCAGGCACTAAATGGGTATTTTTTCTGCCTCCTGTTTCCTGCTTTGTCTAAAATTCCTGGCCCCTTAGGTTACAGCATGAGGGGAAGACAGAAGCCATGTGAAAGCCCTGCTTATTTTGGACTCAAGGGCCCAAGAGGAGCTTGAGCTGAGCCAGAGAGAAGCATCTGGCTCATGCCTGTTTTGAGCCTTCAGTGACTTGCCCACTTCTACTCCCAGGCTTCATCCAGCACATGGACACCAACATGCAGGGCACAAGTCCTAAAAAAAAGCAGTGAAGGGACTAACCAAGTTAGGCAGTATTCAAGTGACATCATGGAGAGTGACATCACAGTGCGTGACATGACAGAGCACAACATCGCACTTGGCATCACAGGATGTGGCATCACAGCACACTGCCTCACAAGAAGTGACATCACAAGAAGTGACGTAAGACCTTAAGACCTCACACATGTTTAGTAGGTCTATCGTGAGTGCCTTTGAGCGCATTACAATACTTAACAAATGAGATTTTGTGTTGGGGTTGTGCCAAAAAAGTGACGTAACCCCAACACAAAATCTGGGCCTCAATGTGTGCATTTATTTTTTAAAACCAGCCACCAAAAAATTAGCAACAAGGAGAACCATGGCAGTAAATCTGCTCTGCTCCAATAGTTGCAAACTGAGCATTTTTAAATTTCTTAATAGGTTAAGGCACCTGCTACAAAGATCTTTGTGTGCCCAGTAAATCTCAGGGATATTAATAATGGTCAGATAACTCTGGAGGTTAACATATTTGCTAGAGAGATCTGTGTTTTGTCTAGTCCCAGTTTTAAATCAAAGTAGCATAGAGTGTTAATATGTTGCCTGCAAACCACAGCATGTAACATGCAGATGGCACATTTTTAGGCCACAACGCAACAGACAGGGCAGCTGTCTGGTTTGCTAAAGGGGACAATCAGACATTTGACCTAGGAATGCATACTACCCATCGCTTTCCATTGGCTTTGTAACTCACTTTTTCTTGCATTCTATATACTGGCTTTGTTTATTTTAGGCAGTCCAGCTTGAGTTCTTACCTTTTCCAGCCAAAACTTAATTACGAAATCCTTCCAAATCTTCCCTTTCTGTAAACAGGCTTGTAATCTTGTTCTTATCTTGTCGCACTTGCTGTGCATTCAAAGACTAAGGTCAAATGTAAGATGCTGACCTCCTTCCCCCCCACCCCCCACAAGGGCACCTGTTGACTTTTCTTTCTCTGACTTCAAAGTGAGAGGATTTATGTGACAATCTTGCTGGAAGGAGGTAGGCAAGTTTTTATTCTAGCACATGGCAATATTTAAATGAACTGTGAAAGTATTTCAGAATATATCAGGTTTAGAAACACAAATGCAACAATTTTTTTGTTAATTCTGAAGTGTGTTGGAAACAAATAGTTTAATATGACCAAACAAATCATTATACTAAATGATGCAATTCCCACACATTTTTGTCTGCACACTCTATAGACTTATTACTAAAACTGTATGTCAGTACAATTGTATTGGTCATTTCAATTGAAATGTTTTGTCTGCAATTGCAGTGTGCTACCACACCATGAATACTCCACTCTACACCACCCCACTTTACACCACTCCACATCACTGCACTGTATTCTGCACCAGTCCACTGCACTCTGCATACTCCACTCTACGTCACTGCACTGTACTGCACGCCACTTCACGCTATGCCTGTCTTCTCTACCCTACTCCACTCTACTCTATGCCAGTGCACTCTTCACCACTGCACTCAACACCACTCCAGTCTAGGCCACACCAATCTTTACTGCACAACTACACTCTATGCCACTGTACTCTATGCCACTATGCAACACTGGACTCTATGCCACTGCACTCAGTTACAATACACTCAAAAGTAATAACACTTCACTCTGTAATACTCAACTCAATGCCCATGAACCCTACTTGAATCCACTGTACGCAGCTCTAATCTACTCTGTACCACTGCATTCTATGCCACTGCACTATACGCCTGTAGGAGGCTGGCCTGGCTTATAGTGGGTACCCTGTGGTACTTACACCCTGTGTCAGATCCAGTTATCCCTTATTAGTAGAATAGAGGTGTTTCTAGCAGCTTAGGCTGATTGAAGGTAGCTATGGCAAAGCAGCTTAGGCTGAACTAGGAGACATGCAAAGCTCCTACTATACCACTTATATCATATGCACAATATCATAAGAAAACACAATACACGGAGTTACTAAAAATAAAGGCGCTTACTTTTTATGACAATATGCCACAAGTATCTCAGTGAGTACCCTCAGTAAGAAGGTAAGTAATATACACAGGTTATATGTACACAAACCAAAAACAGGTAAGAGTCAGAAAAGTAATGCAAACAGTGTAGCATTACAATAGGTTGCAATAGGTAGACATAGGTCTAGAGGCAACACAAACCATATACTCCAAAAGTGGAATGCGAATCACGAATGGACCCCAGAACTGTGGGAGCTTGTAGAGGGTCGCTGGGACTGTAAGAAAACAGTCAGGGTGTCCAAGATACCCCACCCCAAGACCCTTAAAAGTAGGAGTAAAGTACATCTACTACCCCAAAGGAGCACAATAGTCATGATAGGGGGATTCTGCAAGAACAACAAACACCAGCAAGGCACTAAAGGTGGATTCCTGGACCTGAGGTCCTGCAAGGCAAGGGGACCAAGTCCAAGAGTCAAGATAGTGTCCAGGGGGGGCAGGAGCCCAGAAAACCCCGGATGAAGGTGCAAGGAAGGTGCCCCCGGGTGGAAGAAGCTTGGAGTTCTGCAACATCGAAGAGGACTAGGAACTTCTCCTTTGGATGGAAGATGTACCACGTTGCGATGAAGGTTGCAGAAGTGTTCCCACGCAGAAATACCACAAACAAGCCTTGCTAGCTGCAAGGGTCGCGGTAGAGGGTTTTGCTGCTGGGTACCAGGAAGGACCAGGATGTTGCCCCTTGGAGGAGGAGACAGAGGGGGCACCCAGCAACTCAGAGAGCCCCCACAGAAGCAGGCAGCACCCGCAGAAGTACCCGAATAGGCACTTGGAAGATTTGGGAACCCGAACTGGCTCAGAGTCACAAAGGAGTGTCCCACGACGACGGAGGCCAACTCAAAGGGTTGAGCACTGCAGGACGGAGTGCTGGGGACCCAGGCTAGGCTGTGCATGAAGGAAATCCTGGAAGAGTGCAAAGGAGCCGGAGCAGCTGCAAATCACACAGTACACAGGCTTGCAGTCTAGCGTGGGGAGGCAAGGACTTACCTCCACCAAACTTGGACTGAAGGATCACTGGTCTGTGGGAGTCACTTGGATAGAGTTCGGTGTTCCAGGGACCACGCTCGTCAGGATGAGAGGGGACCCTGGTGATGCAGTCTTTTGGTGCCTGCGTTAGCAGGGGGAAGATTCCGTCGACCCATGGGAGATTTCCTCTTGGCTTCCAGTGCAGGGTGAAGGCAGGTGACCCCCAGAGCATGAACCACCAGGAAACAGTCGGAAAAGCCGGCAGGATGAGGCGCTACAATGTTGCTGGTAGTCGTCTTGCTACTTTGTTGCGGTTTTGCAGGCGTCCTGGAGCAGTCAGCGGTCGATCCTTGGTAGAAGTCAAAGAGGGAGATGCAGAGGAACTCTGGTGAGCTCTTGCATTCGTTATCTGAAGAATTCCCCTAGAGGAGAGACCCTAAATAGCCAGAAAAGGAGGTTTGGCTACCAGGAAAGGTGTATTGGCTACCAAGAGAGGTAAGAGCCTATCAGAGGGGGTCTCTGATGTCACCTGCTGGCACTGGCCACTCAGAGCAGTCCAGTGTGGCCCCAACACCTCTGTTTCCAAGATGGCAGAGGTCTGGGACCCACTGGAGGAGCTCTGGGCACCTCCCGTGGGAGGTACTGGTCAGGGGAGTGGTCACTCCCCTTTCCTTTGTCCAGTTTCGCACCAGAGCAGGGCTGGGGGATCCCTGAACCGGTGTAGACTGGCTTATGCAGAGATGGGCACCATCTGTGCCCATCAAAGCATTTCCAGAGGCTGGGGGAGGCTACTCCTCCCCAGCCCTTCACACCTATTTCCAAAGGGAGAGGGTGTAACACCCTCTCTCAGAGGAAATCCTTTGTTCTATCTTCCTGGGCCAGCGCTGCCTGGACCCCAGGAGGGCAGAAACCTGTCTGAGGGGTTGTCAGCAGCTGCAGTGGAAACCCCGGAAAGGCAGTTTAGCAGTACCCGGGTTCTGTGTTAGAGACCCAGGGGATCATGGAATTGTCCCCCAAATACCAGAATGGTATTGGGGTGACAATTCCATGATCTTAGACATGTTACATGGCCATGTTCGGAGTTACCATTGTGGTGCTATACATAGGTAGTGACCTATGTATAGTGCACGCGTGTAATGGTGTCCCCGTACTCATAAAGTCTGGGGAATTTGCCCTGAATGATGAGGGGGCACCTTGGCTAGTTCCAGGGTGCCCACACACTAAGTAACTTGGCACCCAACCTTCACCAGGTGAAGGTTAGACATATAGGTGACTTATAAGTTACTTATGTGCAGTGAAAAATGGCTGTGAAATAACGTGGACGTTATTTCACTCAGGCTGCAGTGGCAGGCCTGTGTAAGAATTGTCAGAGCTCCCTATGGGTGGCAAAAGAAATGCTGAAGCCCATAGGGATCTCCTGGAACCCAATACCCTGGGTACCTAAGTACCATATACAAGGGAATTATATGGGTGTACCAGTGTGCCAATAAGAATTGATAAATTTAGTCACTACCCTGCCGTGACAAATTTAGAAAGCAGAGAGAGCATAAACACTGAAGTTCTGGTTAGCAGAGTCTCAGTTATACAGTTAGGCACCACACAGGGAACACATACAGGGCACATACTATGAGCACTGGGGTCCTGCCTAGCAGGATCCCAGTGACACAGGGGCTACAACATACATACATACAGTGAAAATTGGGGTAACATGCCAGGCAAGATGGTACTTTCCTACAACGCCACTTTACACAATTACACTCTTTGCCACTCTACGCAACTGCACTTTACCCTGCAGTAATGCACTCTATGCCACTTCACTATACTTTGAAACAGTCGCCTCTATTCCACTGCACTCCATTCTGCACCACTCCACTGTATGCCACTGCACTCTATGCCACTCAAGTCTTAACCACTGCACTCTATGCCAATCCACTCTACACAACTGCACTCTGTCATTGCACTCTATTCTTCTGCACTCTACTTTGTATGACTGTACGAGATGCCGCTGCTCTTTACGCCACTCTACTCCACTCTGTGCCACTCCACTCTGACACTCTACTTTCCAAAACTACTCTCTCTGCCATTAAACTCTAGGCCACTCTACTCTCCACTGCACTCTACGGTACTCCACTCTACACCAGTGCACTCTATGGCACTATACTCTACTCTGCACCACCCTATACCACTCAACTCTACTCTACACTTTATGCCACTGCACTCTATGCCACTCGACTCTACTTTGCACCACTGACCTCTGCATCACTCGACTCTAAGCCACTCCACTCTGCACAACTCTGTGTCAGTGTACTCTGTGCTGCTGCACACTGTGCCACTGCGCCACTATACTTAGTGCCACTGCCGTCTGCACCACTGAACTCTATTATGCACAACTCTAATCTACAACATTTCATTATACAATGCTGCATCTTATGCTGCTGAATTTATTGTCACTGTACTCAATGCTATTGCACTCTACACCACTATACACTGCAACACTCTACGCCAATGCACTCTACACCAGCCCACTGTACTCTACAGTATGCCAGTCCAGTGTATGCCACTCTCATGACTCTACACTGTGCCACTCCAGTACACAACAATCTCTGCCACTCCAATCTACAATACTCCACACTAACTCTCCTGTATGCCACTAACCTTTAGCCATGCTGAACAGCAGCCATACAAGTGTACAACATAGTTAAAATGGGTTGGCAATGCCAATAGCTCTTGCATAGGCGAGACCAATTGGCTTAGGCAACAGTTGTTATTTTATGATGGTAGGTAACTGTTTTAACACGAGGATCCTTTTGTTACTTGCAATTTATAAATTGCAGCCCTTCTAATATAGCACAGTGAGCTAAGAAGGGCATGCAACTCCAACCCCTTGTAACTCTCACGTTCTTATGTAACACATCCTGTATATTGATTTACTCACACATGATTTACTGTCAATGTATAATGTGTTTGTGTGACGTAAAGCGCTCTGGCGCCCTGCATTGGGATGAGTAGCTCTATAAAAGAAATAAAACAAAATAGTGGTATTTAGATTGTTGTTTCTGTAAATATTGGGACAGACCAACACATCTGACATTCTTACAGTGCACATGTATGTCATATATACAGGGACTGAACAAAGTCAAGTGTGCCTCTCTTGAGTACCTATAAAGTGATAAGTTGTGAGTCTTTTTTCTACTACACTGCATTTAGGTCTCAGACTCCCATTATTCCCTAGCCAGGTTACTCCAACAAAAGGAGGCCTGATGGCCCCTTAACTTCAGACTTCCTTATGGGCCCAGCTTGAATGTGATAAGCCCCCTACCCTCCTGCACTTTGGTGCTCCGAACAAAAGCAGACAACATGCAGGTGCTGCTAAATGTGTTCCAGTGTGTGAAAATTACACCGGGATACATTTATAATATTTTTGTATGGCCCATCCGTTGGCAGTGTAGGTGGCATCCACCCTATGAAAAGAGTGGGTAGGGCGCCTCCTACCCATGTCTACCCTCGACTTGTGCCCTGCGAGCATACCATGCACATACATTTTACAGTATCCACTCTTAATATTCTACAGAATGCCCTGTCAGCCCATGCATACACAGATATATCACATCACTACATCATCACCTTTTCTCCCACACGGGGGAAACCAGACATGCCACGTCACAACATCATACTCTTTCCTTACACACCAGACAAACATCCAACAAGCGACCCAAAGAAAACAAGACAAACTCATCTTTATACTCTATACTTTCTTCATCTTCTACAATCAAAGTATGCTTGCCCACAAGTCTGCATAGTGAGTGTGGGTGCTGTCAGTGTGTGTGTTTGCAAATAGCACACCGTGGCACATTCCAGAAAAGATCCTGTACTGAGCAGTCTGCATAGAGTGTGTGTGCTGGATGTATGTGTGCCCGGGGTGGTGCAATTCATGGAGGTGACAGCATTGTACTGTATGTGTGCTGTGTATATAAACTGAATGCAAACGTGCCTGCAGTTGTACATTAGGTGGAGGACCTGGGTTCAATTGTGGGAAGTCCAGGCCTAACTGATGAAGACATAAGGGTTAGATGTGTGGATTTCTGCATTCCTGTGATCTAGGTGGGACACATGGGAATGAGAGAGAGAGAGGCCCCCACTACACACTTCGAAATGGTACTCTTTGGTTCAGTGATAGATCACAAGGAAGGGACCTGGACACTTCTCAGGAAAAAGATGAGACTAATAAGGGAATCAAAAATAGGTTGGCTGGGAGCACTGGATTAACCTTTTGATGTACATTTCACAGTGGCTAACATCCATGGGGGAATTCTATTCACTCACAAGGCCTGTGTTGTGGGATTATCAGCTTCCGAGTCTCCCCTCCTGTGACAGACACCCTTTCAAGAGGAAGAAGAGATAGAAAAGTGCACACTTCAAAAGAGGCAGAATCCCAACATATAATGTCAAAAACCCAGATTCTGGGGAACTCGCTGCTGAAGGTGCTGTGGCACAATAGACACTTTTGACGAATTCCTAAGAGTCAAAGTGGAGCTTTTGAATAAAGCAAACTAGTGAGGATTCCCTGGATGCAACTAAGGGTGGACTTAATTGGCGGAGTTTAATTCCATGGAATTCCACAGAATTACATTAAATTTCCACAAGATTTGGAGGAATTCCATGGCGGGGGTAGTGGGCATTTGGTGCTAATTTATTAGCACAAAATGCACCCTTGCATCAGAAAATAGATCTGAGGATGCATTTTGCCATAAGAAAATAAAAATAATGCAGGCAAACACTACTAGGTGTCTGTGCAGGGGAAACAGTCTTTATCACGAAACCTAAACAATGAGAAGCCTTTAGAAAAAATGCTTTATAATGAAAATGCCTTTACAGTGAAAGGCTTTTACAATGATTATGACTCTACAACCAATGGATGCCTATTACAACAAAAATCATGGGAAATGTTAGTATATTGCAGGTACGTAAACAGCTTTTAAATATATTTATGTGTATGTATATGTATATATGTGTGTGTATTATATATATATATATATATAAATATATATATACATATATGTGTATATATATATATATATATATATATATATATATATATATATTACCTAGTGACGGTCACAACTAGGTAGTTATAGTTAGGACCATGTTTGAATAGAAAAAGCATTTTTTGACTTGCCTACATCTTTGGCACCGCTTAACCAATCTTCACAACCTTTTCCTAAAAAAGTGACCCAGTGATTCTTGTTATGCATTGAGAATTTCGGGGTAAGCCTTCAAGCGGGGTCTGAGAAAAAGGTGTGGAGATATTAAAGGGAAAACAAATTTGTAGACTTAGGGCTGCGGATCCTTTGCGACGATTTCGCAAAAAGTAATATGCTCGTTCAGGGAAATGCACTAACGTGGTCTTGCAGGGAAATCCACAGCTCTGAATGGCTGCCAACACTTCCTGGTTTGAAGTGTTGGCAGCCATCTTGGGACTCGTCTTCAGCGGAGTCCCACAAAAAAGTAAAAAAAAAAAAAAAAAAAAGGACAACGAGTCAGCTAAGAGATAGTCACCCTGACTCCTCACCAGAGCAAAAAAATATATATATATATTTAAAAAATGTTTTCAGCGAATTTGTGACAACGTCGCAAACTCAGGAAAATAAAAAATAAAAACACAAGCATGGTCTCCTGCACTTGGTTTTTGCAAGCCCCCGAGTTGGCCAGGTTCCGGGGCATTAAAATTTTCTATGCAGGACCACCCGGCCCGACGCAGCCCAGGGGACAACCACCTCCCTGGGGCACTTCATGAAAATAATGCAGGGAGGCTGCGCTGCCCCACCACCTCCCCGGGGTTTTTAACTTACAAAATGCGGGGAGCCTGCCCCACTAGCAGCCCCAGAGACCACCACCTCCCAGGGGCACTAATTCTAAATAATGTGGGGTGTTCATCCCCCCTGCAGCCCTGGGGACTGCCACACTCCTGGGGCACTAATTATATTGAATGCAGGGGGCCTTGCGGCCCTACTGCAGCCCCTGGGGATCACAACATCGCCAGGCCATTAATTGGAAAGTATTCGGGGGGGGGCGTCTGGCATCCCCTACAGCCCGAGGGACCACCACCTCCACGGGGCACTTCATCAAAATAATGTGTGGAGGCCACTTGGCCCTCCCCTGCCCCCATAGAGACCGCCACCTCCCTGGGGCACTTAATGTAAAGAATGCAGGGGGGCCACCCACCTCCCCTTGCCCCCCGCAGTCTTAGGGACCATCACCTTTCTGGGCCTCTAATGCCCCCTCCCCTCAAAATCAGCCAGGGGAGGGTGGGGCCGTGTGGCTTCCCTTCCACCTAAAAAAATGTTAGAAGGCTGGGACCCGGGGGATGGGGACCCGGTGCCGAGATCAACCCTGGGGAGGGTGGTCATATGGCCCTCCTCCCCAAAAACAAAAAAAATTATGTTGGGCCTCAGTAAATAGTGTGCTTGGGGCCAAGATTGGCCTGGGGATGGGAGCAGCAATGCTCCGCTCCATAAAAAAGAATTAAACATTTAAGCTGGGCCCGGAGGATGTGGTCCTCATGGAAGAGATCAGCCTAGGGAGGGGGTAGCTTGGCCCCCCTCTGCACAACAAAATAGAATATTGAGGCATTGCCCCAAAGGATGAGGTCTACAGGGCAAAGATTCGCCTGGGGAGGTGGGGCATGCACCCCCCCCCCAAAAAAAACAAATTAGGCTGGGCCCAGGGGGATGAGGTCCCGAGGGCTGAGATAGGTCTGGGGCCGGGAGGCCGGGAGGCTGGACTTGGGGTGGGGGTTGGGTGGTAATAGGTTTTGCCCTTGGGAGGGAATGTATAGTTATAGGGGTGGGCTGCAAGGCACCATTCGGTCAACCCCTCCTCTGCGCATGGCCAAAGGGCGTGCGCAGCATGGGGTTAAGTGGTTATGCGCATGCTTGCCAACCGCTGCCACACACAACCTATGAGCAGTGGTGTTTGGATTAACATATACTAATAAAAATTACTCTCCTTTACAAAAAACAATAGAAATTCACTGAAAAAAACAAAGGTTACAGGGACGCTATAGTTAGTAAATAGAATTAAAAAAGCTATAAAAAATTCAGTTATAAAAAAAAAGGTTACAGGGACGTTATAGCTAGACTCACATTTCACATGTACAAAACCATAGCAATTCAGCAATTATAGTTACCTGCGCTAACTATAACTTGGGCCCCTCTAATGCACTGCTTATGACCTCACATATTACATCACTCATGATATGGTAATGAGGTTGGTTTAACATATACTAATGAATTAACGTATACTAATGAAAATTACTTTCTGTTAAAAAAACAATAGAAATTCACTGAAAAAACAAAGGTTACTGGGACGTTATAGTTAGTAAGTAGAATTTTCAAAACGATAGAAATTCAATTAAAAAAACAAAGGTTACAGGGAGGTTATAGCAAGGCTCACATTTCACATGTGCAAAACCTTAGAAATTCAGCAGTTATAGTTACCTGCGCTAACTATAACTTGAGCCCCTCTAGTGCACTGCTTATCACCTCACATACTACATCACTCATGATATGGTCAGTGACATCACTGATGACATTTCAAATGACATCACTGATGACATCTACCATTGAACCACTCACACACCCACTCATACTTGCTAACTCTTGCACATCAACACACACACACACAGTTACTCACATACTCGTTCACAGACCCATAAAATTACTTACACTGACTCACTTACACAACAACTGACACAGCGACTCACTCACCCATACTGTACTAAGTCAGCTATTTACAAACTCCTACAGCTACTCACACATCCACTCACAGAACCATACAGCCACTCACACATCCAGTCATGTACCCATATAATCACTCACATACCCACTAACAGACCCACATAGTCACTCACACACACCCACTCCCTCACACATGCAACCACTCAAAAACCCACACTCTCAACCATACAGTCACTGGCACAGCCACTTACTCATCCATACAGTCACTTACACAACCATTCACTCACCCATTCACATACTGACACACTCACTCACTCACCTGTACAGGCACTCGTGCCTACTCACTAATGTGGCCACTCACATACCCATTAACTCACTGAAACAGCTACTCACACATCCGCTCACTCTCCCATACAGTGACTGGCACAGCCACTCACTTATCCATACATCCTCTCATTCACCCACTCACTCACCTATACAGTCACTGAGTCACCAACTCACTCACCGATACAGTCACTAACACATCCAATCACTCACCTAATCAAGCACTCACACACCCACTCAGTCACCAGTCCAGCTACTTACACACCCACTCACTCAACCAATGCAGCCACTCACACGGCCACTTTCTCACTGTTGTAAAGTGCCCCTTTTTGGATGGTCACCACCCCACTTTTGCTCGCACCCTAAGTTAACTATAACTCGCGCCCTTGCCATGCACAGTTTTATAAATTTATTGGAAATGTTGCACATCATACACAATGATAGCCTCCTCTACACGCAGACTGCAACTTCTAAAAGCAAAACATTCAAACAGTGGTGCAGTCCACTACTACTACCTTAAAACCAGTCCAAATTGGTTCATTGGACCACGCCTTTAGGTGCCAGGATAAGAAAGCCTCCACATAATACACCCTCCACTTATGCCCGCTAAAGCTAACTCAGGTTGTCCATTCATTTGCAATGACAAAAGTGACTCAAGTACACATAATCACATGAACAAACAAGACAAAAGCCAATATACTCTTCTCTTCCTCCAGTTTCACACATCTATCAAATCCTCCCATTTCTAAAAATGACAACCGTTCTAACAAGAGTACATGCATATGAAACAAAAAGAGAGTAGATAACACAGGCCCACTATACCTCACTGATGGAGTCTGCCATTAAAACAGACCAACTACTTTTCCCCACTTTGGCACACTACGGAGCACACTTCCATACTTCCTCATATGACAGACTACTACTTTTCCGCACCTTAGCATACCATGGGGTACAATACTCCCCAACTTTTACACACCTTAGGATATATAACTTCCTGATTTTTCCTCATGTGACAGCGTACTACATTTACCAAATTTTGCAGTACTGGCAACCGGCACACTGTTCTTCGATTAAGTGAGTGCCAAGCACCCTGCATCCTATAGTCCCATGTACCATACAACATACCTTGAGACAGGACTTTCTCTTCCCCCAACCTTTGCACACATAAATCGATACAACCCGTACATGAATCCACAACACACAATTGGGAAAAAATATAATTTCCCAAATATGTCACCGAGTCTCCACTCATACTTTATGACACCCAATGTAAGTCCAGCTCAGATCCTGAAGGTTACTTTCAACCTCCAGAAACTGTCTTGCAACCATATAATTAGGACAGCACAAGTTTCAATACTGCACATACTTACCAAAAAACTGTACGTTCCCAAAAGCTGTAAAGAATAACAAGCACCTCAACCAAAAAATAACGTTAAATATCATTGCCTTCCCCTTTAGCTGAAATATCCCTTTATGCAAGAGTTAACTTAAAAAAAAGTTGTGAAACATTAAGAAAGAAATTGCAAATCAATGTTTCTAACACTGAGGTTACATTTTAAAAACTGTACTCACACAAATACCATTACCACCATATTAAATGCAACACACAATAGTATATTAGTGCTCTTATGCTTCATACCCAGAGCTCACATTGAATTTGACACATGCGTGAATAATTATTTGTCATTGTTTTCATTGCCACTCCAAGCTGAAGGACATCTGCCCCACAGTCCTTACTTGTGTTTGTTTGAAGATATCCATCCATGTTCATATGTCTGCTTTCTAGTCCTCCCTCTAGTTCTGTGATGATGATGCTTACAAAGTGGACCAGTTCATGGCCACTTCGATGTGCCCTTTCATCAATGGTCGCCCCCTCACTCTAGAGTGGAAAATCTGCTAGTGGCTGGTCCTGCATGTTCCTGCCATCTCCACTGGTAACTCGCAGTAGGTGGTTCAAAAGTGCAGTCTCTGCAGGAAGATGATGAAATTCCATTTACACACACTGAGTGTCCTATAGTGGAGAGTGCATCATCCAGATGATCCCATAATCGACACAAAGATCTCCCTGCACTCAACTTCTTTCACTATGTGTTGTTAGGGACTACCCACTGGCTTACTCAAACTTAGGTCAGCCCTCCCCCCCACCCCCTTAGAGTCTTAGCAGTGTGCCATATAGTATTGTTGATAAAGAATCCTCACATCTCTGGCTGAGCTCCTGAGAACATGGAGTTTCAATGTAAATTACATTTACCACCCACCTAACAAGCAGAGCGTGAATACAAAGAGAGTTCATTTTATGGTCCCAAAAACTCACACAGCTGTTTTCTTCTTGTGCTGATCACTCAAAAAAGCACTCACCGCTGCTGTAGTTCTGCTTTTCATTCAGCTTGTAATCCTTTCATGAAGAAGCTCAATACATGTGTTAAATGCTCTCAAAATCATACATTTGTTGCCTCTGCTCTCTCATATTACAGACCTTATACTTTGGGGCCTTAAATGAGGGACATCACTACATTTTTAACTGCTCTTAACTGCCTTCTTATCTTCTCCTCATAGTCATTATCCACCTTTCTCAGTGGGCTTTTCCTGTTCAGCAGCCATGCTGAGATCACTTGCCAGTTGATGCAGTGGTGGGTGCCCCCAGACTATCTCTCTCTGGTCACAGGTCCTCTTTGCATCTCTAGAAAGGCCTTTTCTGTCAGGAGAAACTCCCAACTGCCACTAGAGTTCTGCTCTATTTTTTATTGTAAGAACTTGTTGCCCAAATGTTGTAGTTGCAGGGAAGGTCCTTCATACAAGAGCCTGAAGTCACTTAGGTCGGAGGAATTCATGTTAGGACCTTATGTTACAGCAAGAGTTCTACTAGTGCTCCATTTTCCCTGCAAGTGGAATCAACTTCCAGGCTTAGCACAGCACACTAACACAAAAGGTGAAGGGAGGAAACCTAACCACTAGAAACCACTCAGGGTAGCTTTCCGGCCGAGGTACTTTTGCTCACCACTCCACCTCAGTTAAATATGCAAATCAATCTAACCGTTGGCAATCACTCATTCTTTTGCTGACCATACCACCTCATATTAGGTTGAAAAACAGTGGGTTGAAGGGCAGTCCTGAGCGATTGCCAGTGGTTAGAATTTGTGCAAGTATTCTTCACATCACCTTTGGTGTCACTGGTGGTATGCCCTAAGTGGTCAAGGGTTGTATCCAGACATGAGTCCTTTGCTCACTGTACCATAGGATCCAAGTTATACCTTACTGATGAGGCTCAACAAGTCTGATACCAGTCTGGGTTTGCTTGTGCTTTCTTCTGGAGAGGGCCTCACCTGGAAGTTTGGGATGGACTGTTCCTATTAGCAGCAGGGTCAGTACTGATTTGCATAACGCAACCTTTTGTCTAGGTTGGAATAGTGGGTGAAGAAAGTCTGGTTGGAACGCTTCCCTGAGTAATTGCCAGTAGTAAGACTTTTTATTATTTTTTAAAAAATTTTATATAGTGCAAACTCAACCTTGAGGTATTGGAGTGTTTTACATGAGCACCAGTTACATTACACGAGAACACATTCAGTTTTGTGTTTTAGGCACAGGAAGATTAAGTGATATGCCCAGAACCAGAGAATGCCGAGACTTGAACACTGAGACCTAAACGCCTCAGTTCTAAAGTCATCAGCTCAGGCCATAAGCCACATCCTCTCCTTAGACTTTTTGCAAGTATTCCTCCCATTACCTTGTGTGATACTGATGTTACGCACTAAGTGGCCAAGGGGTGCGCTCATTTATGGGACCCTTTCTAACATTGCCATAGGATCCAAGCTATACCTCTCTGACGAGGCCGACTGAAGCTAAAACCGGTGAGGGGGTTGCTTGTGTTCCCTTCTGGAGGGGACCTTGTATGGCAGCTCAAGATAGACAGTTCCCATGAGGAGCAGGGCCAATACTGATTTACATAAATTGGCCCGTTGTCTAGCGTGGCACACTGGGTGACAAGTGATGGTTTGGAATGCTACCCCAAGTAATAGCCAGTGTTTAGACTTCTTGCAAGTATTCCTCGCTTCATATTTGTGTGGTTAACACAGCACACCAACAATCCTTGCGTCATCACAGTCTCACAGATCAACACCTAACATTGCACATCATGCTCACTCAGCCAACTCATATATAGACATATCATGTCAGTACATGTTGCTTGAACACGATAGTAAGGGACAGTAAAATAGAAATGGGATTATTTATTCAAAATTGTATTGTACATATAGGAAAAAGGATCTGAAGAGCAAAAAATGCATAGCATTGTGGTATGGAGTCTCTAATGAGGCTAATGTATGTGGCCTTAGCCCTACTCTCTGCTTTGTTTCTTTATATGTGCACGGTTAACTTTTCTTAAATGTGCTAGACTCGAAGCACTAGACCAGAATGAAGTCTTGTCCACCAGGCTGGCGCTAGCACTGAACTTCTGCCTCATCTATTTGTCCAAGTTACATTGACCTGCCTGGCTGGCCCATCTGCCTTGCAAGACAGGTTATTGCAGGTTCTGCGCACATTCCATCACTGGAGCCTCGGCTGAGACTACGAACATGCTGTAAGGCACAGTTTGCATGTTACCATCTAGCTACCACCTTGCGCTTATTTTAGTTAATGCTGTCACCATTCAGAATGTTCTTTCATTCCAAACATTTCAGTGGAAACGTCAAACTGGACTAGAATGTTAGTTGAATTGGACCAATAATACAACTTCGAAAGGCGGAGGTGTGGTAAGGCGAAAGACTTACAGCTCTTTACGCACAGGACAACGAAGAGCAGCCAGTCTGGTGTGGATTTGAACCGGAGAACTGCAGGCGAAAGAATTTAACTCCGAGCCAATCCGTTGAGTCACCCATGGCCTCCGGTGAAGATTATCTTCCCTGAATCCAACCTTTTTCCACAGACAAATGCAGTCCCAGTAAAGGTAAATACAGTTAAAACGACAATAAAGCACGTTATTCTGAGCCAGGAGCCTCGAGCCTCGCCCACTTGGGAGTGTTGGCTCCTTAGTGCTGACTTCAGAGTTCTCGGGACCAAACACTGAATGCTTCAGTTTCGCTTCAATTTCTGCCCTCTCCCGTTTCTGCTGTTTAAGATTGTGAGAAATGCTTTTCCATATGGTTTTCATTGTGTTTGTTACTGCGGAGCTTTGCCTCACTGATTGGCACAGCGGTTTACCCAGCGAGGGAACTGTATATCATCCATGTCGCTAGTCCGGCGCCAGGGACATTAGATGGAATCTCACAGATGTATGTAGTAGACAACGTTTTTGTTTTTTTATTGGTTACACCCTCAGACAAACCTTTGGAAGCAGATTTGCACTGTGACGACCCTTCCTAGGTCCTCCTAGGAGAGTTATTATTTTGCTCAGAAAACTGTCATTTTAATTCCTTTGTCATTTTGTGTCTGTGTGCCTCATGGTTGCCGTGTTGGACACCTTACACACAAACCAAAAGGCCTGTGTCGGTTATGATGACAAACTGTAGGTCTGATTGACACACTGGGAAAAGTGTTGTTTGATGTCATAAGTCTGACCTGCTTATTATGGAAATTTATAACAAAGGCAGTAGGCCTAGCTTATTTATTGTGAAAATCATTTGTTAAAGCCATCAGGCCTCCAATTGTGGGTTGCTATCACATCCAGTTACAGGGCTATAGATTAGAATTTTGTTACATGCATTCTCATAGGTTGCCACAGTACGCAAAGGGTTTGGTATTGGCCACACACTCTGAAAAACTCAAGGGAGTTAATTACTGTGATAATTCTTGTTAGGCCTAAATTAGGGGAGTTGGAAATTGTTATGCAAACTATTTTTCTGCATGTTTGTAATTTTATAACTGCATACATGATGGTTGTCAGGTTATGGGCACTTTGGTAGACCTGTGTTGGCTATGCTGCAAGCCACCTGTAAAGACTACAGGTGTTGCATCTTCTTCAAAGCATAACGCGGAAGACCGATGAATGCGTAGAAGTTTGATTTATTCATAAGAAATGTCTAAGGAAATAAGCCCACGGAGTGTAGGCAGGAGCCAATGGTTAATGCTGCAGTTCAGTGATGCGGGATGTACTCATGTCATCAGTTTAGACAAAATCTTCTGAAGTTTGTTGTGTGCATTTGGGACTTCTGTCAAGATCTGAAGACGTAATGGAGTCAGCAGATGCACATTGTGGAATGTGTACATTACTCTCAAAATCTGAAGAAGTAATGGACTCAGAAGATACGCATAGTGGATTGTGTATATTACCATCATGGCCCAAATCCCAACCAAAGCATCGGTCTTCTGACTCACCAATACCATGCCTCTTTTTTTCAATAATCTCTTTCTGATAAGGTTTAATACTCACAACAGCTCCTTAATTCCACCAACCACGGTTCTTCAGCAAAACTGCTGAACGTGTGACTTTTACAATTTGTGCAGGTTCAGAAAAATGTGAGTCACTTTTTACAACTTTACTATGTTTCTTAACTAGCACCCCATCCTCAATTTTCTTTTTGTTTTTAGTTTGATGTTTGTTATGGGCAGTCTCCATGGTTCTATACCTACGTGCAAAATTGTCACAATCACATTTATCAGTACTATAGTGTATGCATATATACATGTATATATAGGTTCCTGAATGAAGTGCTGATGAGTCCGCTCCTTCCAACAAAGTCATTAGCCACTGGAAAATAAAGTGGTGTTCTCTCATGTTTAATCAAACACTCATTTTTTTAGAGACAAAATGAGTGTCATTGTCGGAAACCAATATCTTAGGACTTCTCTCAGTGACAAAAGCCTTCTCCGAAAATTCAATAACTGTTTCTGTGGTTGGCATGGATACAAAATCATCAACTATCCATTTTGAATAGTCCTCCATTAAAACAATCAAGTGTTTCATGCTTGTAGGTAGTCTGTAAATGGTCTAGACAAATTGATGGCCTTCTTACACCATGGCCCTCCATGCAAAGGATTCACATCAGTTTTAGTCTTGCTAAGTTTTCAATGCTTGTCAGAAACTAGACAATCTGAACATTTGTTCACACATTGCTCTACACAGGCATCTATTCCTGGCCACCAATAGTACATCCTTATTAACTTCTTAGTGCCAGACATATCAGGATGCCCTTTATGGGCAACATTTATTAATCTGTGACACAAGTCTTCTCGTGGTATGAACAAACCTTGTCTAGGGATCAAACCATGTTCTATGGTCAATTCTGACTTCTGAGACTTGTTCATAAGCAACTAAACTTTGTTTTCACTCCTAAATGGTGACGACCCCTTTAAAATGTGTGGTTTTAACTTCAGCCAACACAGCATCACTGTCAGAGGATTGAATCCATTATTTCTCAGTGATAGATCGTGACGAAAAACTAGAAGCATCAATAGCAGACACAACACACTGTTGGTCCATATCACAATCCATATCACACTTCACAGGCATACATAATAGCAGTCCACTGTGTAATAATTTCCATCTGGAATATATTTTACAGTAAACGTGTACTCCTGTAATTTAGCTAATAACCTGATTAGCCTTGTTGAAGCCTTTACCATTCCATTACTACTCATAAGGTAGATAAGAGGTTTGTGATCAGTGGGTAAGCCAAAAGTGTGTCCCCACAGATATGATTTACATTTTTCCACAGTCATGCACAGGCTAAAGCCTCTTTTTCAACAGTGTTGTAGTGGGATTCAGATTTATTTAAAGTTCTAGAGCTGAATGCTATGGTACACTTTTTCCATGACAAGACTTGTTGAGTACAGCTCCTAATCCAACTGAACTAGCATCCACAATGAAAGCACATCTATCAGCACTGTTGAGCTGTTGAGCTGTGCCTCCATGATCATGTTTTGACCTTGTAAAATGCTTTTCGTGTTCTTCCATCCAAATAAATGTTTCTTTCTTTCTGAGTAGATATCCTAAAGGTTCCAAAACCACATCATACCCTTGAACAAATATAGCTTAATACTCACTCGGCCTAAAAAAAAGACCTTAATGATTCCTTATCAAAAAGTGCAGGTGCTTTGCTAATGGTATTGAATAAATCTTGTTTTGGATTTTTACCTTTTTCAGTTATGGTGTGCCCAAAATAATCGAGTTCTTTCACAAGAAATGCACTTTTCTTTTGAAAGAGTCGTGCCGCTGTCACTCAAAATAATTAACACTTTTTCCAAAACAGCATTGAGTTCAGTGATATGCCTACCATAAATACGAATATCATCCTGGAAAACCTGCACTCATTTGACACTTTTAAACAATGAGTCCATTAATTTCTGAAAACCACTGACAGAGGATCCTAGCCCACATGACCATCTCAAAAATGTAAAGGCTCCAAAAGGTGTAACAAATGTAGTCAGTTCTTCAGACTTTGGTGACAGTGCTACTTGATGGTATGCTGATTTAATGTCAGTGATTGAAACAAGCATTTACAATGCATCGGGTCTCGCGTTTGCTCGTGTTAGAGCCGATCGCGTTGTAAACTCCTAACCCGACTTTTCACCTATCGGGCAAAAGTGCATTTATGCACGTAACCCGAAAAAGTGAAATCAAGTAGATAAAGCGCTCGACTTATGCCAAGCGAGATCGGGCTCGTAAATTAGTTTAAAAAAAAGTCCACCAGCCGGATGGAAAACAGCGAGCCTCGCATGTTTTCTGTACTTGGTCGCTGCCCTCAAGGAGGGCTAGCCACCGGAAAAGGCATGACCTATGCGTGCCTTCGACTAATGAAAGCAAGCCGATTTAATTAGGGAAGCCCACGAACCAATAAAAAGCACTGACGTGAAGTTGACAGGGCTCGGAGCCCTTTTCTAAATACTAAAGAGTCTCCCTGCTATACGCATGCGCGAGCGCATGCAAAGCAGGCTCGACCCTAAAAAGGCAACTCCAATTGCTACAAGCATCAGCTGGATTTTATCAAGGGATGGCAATCCACAACAATATTTTTGTTAAGTGACCTTAAATCAGCACACAAAGCTAATTGCGGTTTTTCTTTTTGTTAAAAACCATAACTGAAACTCACTCCGATAAATCAATAGGTTGCATAATACCATCCTTACATAATTCATCTAATAGTATTTTCAACTCCTCTCTCACACTGAGAGGGACAGGTCTGACTTTATGCCTCACAGGCAAGGCATTAGGCTTTAGTTTGATATAATGTATTACACCCTTGACACAACCCAATTTGGCATTAAAGACTTTGGAATATTTTTCAAGGATAACATTAATCTTATTAGTAGTGTCACCATTTACCATTTTGCATCCTAATACACTTACAGAATCAATTAAATCATCCAACAGTTCTATTCCCTGTCCACCGCTTGCCTTGGGGTGAACATCTGTGTGACTCTCACTGGTGTGGTCTCATTGGTGTGTTGCTGAATCTGATGTTGGACTTACAGTTTGAAAATATCCTTATCTTTGCATTTATTGCACTTCTTGTTATTGCCTAGATGTTGTTTTGAGCCAGATCTGTAATATCTAAGCTTTTACGAGGTAACTGTATTTTATTTTCCTTTGAACTATCATGCTGCCATTTTTTATTTGCAATAGCACATACAAAATCAGTGCTGGGATCGGCACCTGTGATTTCTTTGGTAGACATAGAAGAGTCTTCTCTACTTTTAGCTATGTCAAATGCTTCACTCAGTGTAGGATTTCTGCCAGATCTAAACCATTGTCGCCATTTGAGAAAAGGTTTTCCAGTATTCTGGAGGAATGGGTTAATCTGTAAAGGATGTAGTTGACTTGCCATAGTCTGAAAATATTACAAATAGAAACTTTATTTCAATTAAAATGAACACCCACGTTGTTAGTAATGAATAACTGTCAGGTTAAATACCTATCACAGCTGCAGAGTGAAGAAAGAGTATCCAGATTGCATAATAAAAGGTCCACAAAACATGCTGAGAGGAGATAAAGTGCAGTGTGCTCCATAAAGAACAGCATGGGTTGAGAAACAAAGAACTTCAAGTTCACTGCGCCCAGAATGCAAAGCTACAAAGAAAATGATGCACATTCTAGTTGTCCGTAGTGTGTGCGAGTACGGCAGCACAATAAACAGAACACATCCAATCAGAACATGGCAAGCACAATGATGCGCCCCAGAATTCCTTGTTGTAAACGTCACAGTAGCAACTCAAAGGAGGCAATAGCTGCGCTAGTACTATGAGAAGCATGCACTGAAGGAATCCATTAGGAATTAAAATCTTTGTAGCTAATGCACCAAGAACTTTAGGGGCATATTCATACTCTGTTTGCGCCGAATGTGAGTCAAAAATTTTGACGCACATTCGGCGCAAACCTTGACCCATATTTAAACACTGACTCCTGACCACGCTGACGTCAAAATTCCACTGTGTGCTTAATTTTTTTGGAGCGGGAAACTGCCTTGCGTTAATGATATGCAAGGTAGGCGTTCCCGCCCAAAAAATGACTTTAAGGCCTGTGCACCTTATTTATACCCCAGCGTCATTTTGATGCACAGGAGGGGCTGGGCCTTAAAAAACGGCGCACAGCCTGTTGTGCGCCGATTTTTAACACCTGGGTCAGGGCAGGCGTTAAGGGATCTGTGGGCTCGGAAGGAGTCCAGAGGTGCCCTCCCCTGCCCTCAGGGACACCCCCTGCCACCCTCACCCACCCCTGGAGGACACCCATGGATGGGGGAACCCATCCCAGGTAAGTAAAGGTAAGTTCAGGTAAGTATTTTTTAAAGTTTTTTTAAAAAAAGTATAAATATGGCCCTTAGATTCTACTAAGGACATGGAGGTGAGGATTATGCTTTCTCATTCTTTTACTGACAACACAGCAGCCAATTAAAACAGTAAAAACTTTAAACTACATATTCCATGAACACCATGACATCTAATTATGGCCCTTCCCTGTCGATATATATAGCTCGAACAATAAAGTCAGTCCTCTTTCTTTGCCATAGTCTTCAAAAAAAGAAAGTTAATTTTAGAGCTTGCAGACAACTGACCCGAACCATCTGATCCGGGGAGAACTGCCATCAATTCGAAGACATCTTCTTCTGATGATCTCCACTGAAGACCAGTAATCTTCAAACTTAGTCAAACAAGCCAACCGGATTGATTTCAAGAAGCAGAAGAATTTGCCCCTGAAGAAGAAGCCAAGCCAAAACTAATATCCTTATTTATATAGGGTCAGCTACTTTTATCAACTACCGAACAATTTTTTGATGAACAACGATTACATCATACATTGCATGCATAGCATAAATATTAAGGGTGGATCAATCTTTGCCTTCGTGTCCTTAATGGAATCTAAAATTCTTGACGCATTAGCTAGAGAAATTTTATTCTATGGCAGGACCGGAGGCTTCGGATTATGCTAGTTTAAAGTTTATTCACCACTTCAGACACTACATTCACAATTGGTTTGTGATAAAATACTTTAAAAGTAGAATCACTTGACCAATCCACTGCAGCCATAATATCCTCCAAACTCACCCCGGTTGAAAGAGCTTTAGAAGCCATCGCTCCACTGACAGAATGAGCTCCAAAGATGGTTATATTCATACCTGCTTCGGCCAATAACTAATTGACCCAACAAGCCAATGTTGCTGCAGTAACTGGTCGAAAAGGTTTCTGTAAAGAAATTAGTAATTGACCAGAAACATCCTGTCTGAATTCACAAATACAGTCTTCAGAAACCTTTATACATTGCACACATATAACTTTTTGTCATCGGTAAAAGACGGATATGAAAAACTCCTTGATGACGTTTTTGTACGTCTTGTAATAGTATAGAAAAAGATACTCCTAAGAGAGTAAATACTCTACCTGCTAAGTCCAAAGCCCTGACATCAGAAGTTTGTCTACAAGAGAGTAAGCACAGCAACATTGTAAGTTTCGCTGACAGTTGTTTATGGGAAAGGCCCTCATTACAAGGCCAACTTTTAATAAATCGAAGAACAACATTAACATCGCATAATGAGGAATACTTCGGCTGAGGGGGTTTTACCATACAAATGGCTCAAAGAAGTTTACATATTAATGGATGTTCCCCCACAGGTCCACCCTGATTATGGGGATTACCAGCCGAAATAGCCGAACGACAATTATTAAATGTCCTGTAAGTCACACCCTGTGAAGCTAAATTAGACAGAAAATTGGCAATGACATGAATTTCTGTTCCCAGGGGATCCAAACTCTTTTCACCGCACCAACATAACCACTTCCTCAGGCCTGCTCATACATTTATGTGTGGAATGGAGGGGGCCCAAGATTGGGATGAGAAAAACAATGCTGATTACGAAACACCAGGCACTTGCCATCGTCTCCTGAAAGTCTCAAGCCATCAGGGACCACAGACCTCATAGAACCAGAGGTTGCAGGCTTGCCCAATGGATCAGTGAGAAGATCCTCGCACTCTGGCAGCATCATGGGGAATTTGCACGAGAGAGCCATTACTGATGGGACCCAAGGCTGTGCTCTCCAGTACGGAGTCACCAAGATCACTTCCATCTGTTGGCGGAATACTTGGGCCAGTACTCGCGTAATCATGGCAAAGGGGGGGGGGGGGGCAAGGGTACAGAAGTTCCCCTAGGCAAGGTTGAAGAAATGTGTACATCCCTGCTGACTGAGGGGCCAGGCTCCAACTGAAGTAAGTCAGAATCTGATTGTTCAACCGGGAAGCAAACAAGTGCACCGCAGTTGAAGTGCTTGAAAAATCTGCGGCTTGAGCTTCCAATCGCTGCCATCCCGCAGGAAGCGAGAATTCCAATCCGCTGTCATACTGAAATAACCCGGAATGTATTCTGCTATCACCGAAATTTGGAACTGCATCCAATAATGCCAAAAATCCTTCATAATCTTTGCCAAAAGACGAGATCTGGTCCCTCCTAGGTGATTTATCTATCTGACCGCGAACACATTGTCTGAGCCGAAACATGCTCCCCTACCCCATCGGCTGGCATCCAACTCTATTAGTATATCCGGGACTGAGGTAAAAATCACCCTGCCATTCCATGCATCCATGTGGGATAGCCTCCAAGACATCTCGATCTTGGGTTCCTCTGAAATCGAAACTGACTCTGAATACTGCAGTCCCTTCTGAATATGTAAAATCTTCAGTCTCTGAAGAGCTCTGTAATGCAGATGCCCTGCAAAAATTGCCTGAATTGAAGGTGCAAGTAGGCCCACTAGTGGTGCCAATGTCCTCAAAGATATAGTCGGCGAGACAAGGGCTCTCCTCAACTCTTTCTTGATCAATGTTCTTTTGTTCAGGGGAAGAAGTAACAAGGCTTTGACCGAGTCTATCTGAAAACCTAAGAACTCAATATTTTGCAATGTCACCATGGTGGATTTCTTAGCGTTGATGATAAACCCGAGATCCTGTAATAATTGTATCGCCCAAATGAGATGACAAAGGATCATGTCTCTGTCTTGAGCGATAATTAGGATATTGTCGAGGTAAATAATGAGTCTTACTCCCCGTTGCCTCAGATACTGAACCACCGGACGAAGAAGCTTGGTGAAGCACAAAGGCAACGAGTATAGACTGAAGGGCTGAGCAGGAAACTCGAACCAACGGGGCCCCCATTAGAATTGAAGAAATCGCCTATGGGGTGCACAAACCGTCAACGAAAGGTACGTGTCTTTGAGATCCAAACGAACCAGCCAATCGCCATTTTTTAACAAATCTCTGAGTAGGTGTATGCCCTCCATTTTGAAATGGCGGTATACAATGCAAGAATTGAATTGCCTGAGGTTCAACACCAGACGAAAACCACTACCTTTCTTTTGCACTAGAAAAATCATGCTCACAAACCCGTGAGGATGAGGTATAGTCTCCATCACAGTTCCTTTCTGCAGGAGCGCAAATATCTCTTCCTCTATAAAAGAGCGATATTCAATGGAAAAATTAGGAGGAGGAGAGACCCTCCGAATTGGAGAAGCGTAGGACTCTAGTTGAAACCCTCAGACGGTTTGTAACACCCACGGGTCTTGCGTGATATTTTGCCATGCAAGGAAGAAATGGTGAATTCTGCCCCCCAAAATTATCTCCGAAAAAGGTATGATCCTTACCTGTGGAATTGTAGTCTTCAGTGGACCACTTCCACGATACCCTCTGGAGGTACGGCCTCGACCTCTATAACGATTGGGGTAGAATGTCAAGGAACAATAGGAACCCCTTCTGCCCCTTTGGGTAGCAATTCTTGAAGCCTGGAATCATGGCCTGGAGCTCGGCCCCTGGAGCGTCCGGCCGGGGCAAAAAGAGCATTGTTGAAGACCTTTTTTATAGAGATTTGAGCCTTGTCCAGTGCCGTGAAAGTTGCTACACATTTGCCCAGATCTTTGACGAACTTGTTGCCAAAAAGAATGCCATTAGCTAGAGACCCAGCTTTATCAGTTGCCACCTCTGCCAGTTTAGGGTCCAAGAGTATGAGAAAAGAGTGCCTGCGCTCAGTTGACATGGCACAGTTCGCGGTGTCCAAAAGACAAATAGCGTGCTGCGCCAATTCCAGTATGACCTCAAGGTCCAGGGGTGTATTCGCTTCTTTGAATTGGATTGCGAAATCCAGAATTTTTGTTAAAGGTCCTGACATCCGCGTCAACCATGGTCCAGCCCCTTCCTGGGGTCCTTGCCAATTTTTTTCAGGAACATCGCCATACTGGGGTCTGGCTCTGGGGTATCAACCACTTTGCTTGTCTAAAGAAGGCCGGGGACATTCAGACCGAAGTGTGTTGCGCACGTCTCTTTCAAAACGTTTGTGCAGCCTATCCTGCACACAATGGGCCACCTTAGTACTAGGAACCCAGTCAGGGGAGCGTGGATGGATTATGTCTTCAGGAGTGAAGAGGAGATTTCGACCACTCGGGGTGGGTACCTCGAAGGGGCCATGATGAGGCTTGCGCTTCTTCTTGAGCGGGGGGAGTCTTTTTGCGAGTCTTCCAAATCGGAATTAGTAGAGAAGCGTTCTTCTAATTTAGTTTGAGGCTGAGAGGATCTGGGAAAAGGACTCGCTGATTAATGCGGGTAAACCCACTGTATTCATGATCACACAGCACTGCAGCTGCCTTTTGCACCAAAATTTCAGCAGAGGAAGATCTCCCTGTGCGCTTCAACGGAAAGCCAGAGTCATCCAAAGACTCATATGTTTGTGAGCAAGTTTGTTGACTGCCTTCGCCTAATGCTTCTCTCCTGCCAAAACTGGTCAATGGTTGAGTGAATGGATTTAAAGCCTTTATCAATGCCCAATTCACATAGTCCTGCACATGGTGTCCAAGTGCCTTCACCAATCTCTCCTCCATCTGGTGCTCTAGAGGCACCTCTTGCAGTTCCTGAAACTGTTCTTCCTCATCGGTGTAGTACGCCATTATATTGTGGCTGGGAGGTGTGGAGAAGTTCAAGTGGGAGGGAAGAACCCTGAAGCAGGTGTCAACTAGTGGAGAAAAAGGTGGCAATATAACTGCCAGGCGAGTCAAATACTCGTGGAGGAAGCCGCCTGCTTATCAAATGAAATTTATTTGTTAAAGTCCAAATTCCTCCTGGGCCCCGTCTTGAAAACGTGTTATTGCAGCCCCGTCGGGCAATTACAGAGGCCAATCCAGCTGATGAAACGAAGTATACGCGCTTAGCCAATTGGAAATTAAAAGTTTCCCGAATCGGCTCAACGCGCATGTGCGTCAAGCGCAACAGAAAGAGGATAGCGTCCTCTGATAGTAATACATGGAGGACACTTTATGGGTCTCGCTCCTGCTCCACTCTGTCAGAACGCCAGGGATTGGAGATCTCTGTGAAGGCGCAATAGCGCGGCAGTGCTAAGCCTACAACTGAAGCATGTGCGCTCAAAACAACCGAAAGCAAACAAGGAAATAAGTTTGGAAAGCACTGTTCTGGCTGCTGCAGCAGCATAGAAAGAGGACAGACTTTATTGTTGGAACTATACATATCAACAGTGAAGTGCCATGATTGGGTGGCATAGTGTTCATGGGATATGTAGTTTGAAGTTTTTACTGTTTTCATTGGCTGCTGTGTTGTCAGTAAAGGAAAGCATAATCCAAAGCCTCCAGTCCTTCCATAGAATAGCAGATAAGGATGTCTTTCAAAATTCAAACAATAATACAATTTCGAAGTGCACTGCTCACCTTGTGGTTTTGAAAGACACAAAATAAAGTAAAAAAGCTGCTGCAACACAAAGTCATAAAACATCAGATGAATAAAATACCGGAGCTCTCCTGTCAAATCTTGAATTCTCTGTGGGCTACGGGTTGGAATTCTCCGCTTGGAACTCTCCGCTCGTGGCTAATTAATGTTGCATCTTCCTCAAAGCATATCGCAGAAGATCAAATGTGTAGAAGTTCGATTTATTCAAAAAAACTGCCTAAAGAGAAAAGCCCACGGAGTGTAGGCAGGAGCCAAAGGTTAATTCTGCAGTTCAGGGAAGCAGTCCGCGAGAATCTGACTCGACCACAGCAAAAACCATGACAACAGAACTTAACTAACAATATAAAGAATACAACAATCTCTTACACTTAAATAACTATACATACAATAATAATATAAGTAGAATAAAACCCACAATACAAAAATAGATAATTAGAAAAGGTTATGACAAAGCATGGCTGGTGTGCAGCATGGTTGAAAGTAAAAAAATAAAAGTGCTATGACACGCCCAGTGTTGAGCGCATAATAATGTTTTTGTTTTTTTAGCTTTTAGCCACACTGCACAGCAGCTGCGCTTCCGAGCAACATGGAGAAAGGCAATTGATCTCATTCACTCAAGGCCTATTGGCTTTGCCAGTGCCTGTTCACTTTGTAAAAGAGGCACCGTAATTGGAGATATCTGAACTTTCTGAAAGAGTGACCCATCGTGTCCTTAAATTTCACAAGTGAGCTGCTTTCCATTAAACAGGTCCATCGGCCTTTCGAAACCTCTTTGGTAGTATTTGCTACATTTTGTTTGTTTGGCTGTAAACTACCTTTCTAATTAAACGAGCTGAGGGATCTCAATTTTTAAAGCTCTGAGAAAATGGATAAATAAGCCTGAAGATATCATTGGTTTTAAATATTTAGCCATTGAAATTGCTGGTAAATGTTACTCGTTTGAAAAATATTGCAAATAGGCATACTGTCTGTAGGCCTCACAGTCAATAGATTCAAATCCCTTTGTTTGTGTGCTTCACAGACCCTGTTGTTTTGACAACAAGGCCAGCAAAATGAAGGGAAAAATTCCACAAGTCTATATTTGTTCTCCTGGATGTACAAACGACAACCACACCCTGAATATCAAAGATTTCTACAGTTCTTCCAGATTAGTGCCAAAGCTAATATCATGTACATTTCAGTGGTAAGAGTGAGCACAGGAAAAAGCATCTAAGATCCACGGCTAGACCTCTCTGAAACTCCTACATTTGAAGAAGTAGCCAAACACATACCAAATATGTAGCATGCCAATGCTCAGTTCCATTTTCCTTTAAGCCTTTACAATTTTATTATTTTTCCAAGTACATGAAAAATATCTTGAACAAGCATAGCCTGCATGTTGAACCAATAGCATACATACAATAATAAATCAGCAAATTGCAATAAACTCCCCCCAAAATCATCAAAATGCTCAGTTCTGTCCTTGTGAGGTTTGTATTATAATACTCAATGCAAATATAACAGACAACCTAAACATAAATACCACCCCACCTGGGCTCAATTGTACGTCATACATCTATGACATCTAGTGACCTCTCGCCCGGTCTACATAAAGGGGCTCATTACGACTTTGGCAGTCTTTTCGGAAGACCGCCACTGTGACGGCCGCCAAAAGACCACCATGTTCTTAGTCATCCGACCTCCGTATTAAGAGTCACACAGTAAAGACCACCAAAAAACAGCCAAAACTCTGAGACCGTCAGGACACTGGAGGGCAGAAAAGAGGCGGTTACAGCACCAGCACCGCCAGCCCGACAAAAATCCACCCACCAGATTACAAGCCACAAATCAGTACAGCAGTACTTCCATGGCCATAAACCATTGGAGGTGCGAACCTCCGCAGTCAAAATTCACATCGGGCACCACACCACATTGGATAGTTTGAATACCCCACACCTGACACCCATGCACACATCCGACACACCTACTCACTGCACTGTATCACACCACCCAACACAACCCACAATTCTTTGAACCAGAACGCCACTCACAGCCAGACATTAGCAAAGAAATTATAACTAGCTAATTCCACAATAGGCAGCCCTACACACTACACTCTGCACACATCCCACACTTGCAAAACATACAATACACACAATTAACAAAACCACACAGTACACATCAACCATCACCCACTCACATCACGGCACCCACACATCATCACAAACATTAACCATCCTTTTAATCACTTCCTCGCTGTCTTTACCAACACAAACAGGTCCCCACAAACACACCCATGTTTCACTGATGAGGAGTTGAGGGTCATAGTGAATGAAATTGTGAGGGTAGAGACACAACTGTTTGGAGCACAGGTCCAACAAACTTTGATTGCCAGGAAAATGGAGATGTAGCAAAGGATAGTTGGCAAAGGGTAATCAACAGGGTCAACTCAGTAAGCAGCCATCCACACACAAGGGACAAAATCAGGAAGAGGTGGAATGACCTACGTGGGAAGGTGTGTTCCATGGCATCACACCAATAGATCACCGTGCACAAGACTGGTGGTGGGCCCCAACCTCCTCCCCCAAAGTTCACATCATGGGAGGAGAAGATCTTGGACTTACTGCATTCGGAGGGCCTGACTTGAGTACCTGGGGTATGACCTAACTCATCCCACTTTTTTCATTTTAACACTTTGATTTTGACCTTATTCATCCTGATATGCACAATAAATCACAATTGAGCAAACCTACTGTATATGTTCTATTAATCCCTCAACAATTGCCATGCTTGCCTACTGTGGTGAGGTCATGCCCCCTGCATCAAACAGCCAGTGTAATAGTCAGACGGAGCCACCCACAGCATGAGACATATTACAACAGAGATGTCACAGGACAGGTGGCAGAGAGGTTGCAATCCAGGCCAACCCCATAGCATAGTCAGTATTCCAATCTGCAAATAGAACATGACAGAGAATGCTATCAGGATGGAAGGCATGGTGGCACACAACGCACAAATACAGGTTACAGAAATCATGACCTTCGTAACCCACCTACAAAGCAGGGACACCCAGAATGGATCTATATATCACCAGGTACAGACTCATCACATACACATAACATAGCTACATAATCACATATTCCATGGAGCACACATATGACATCACTAAGGACCAGTACATTAAACATACACAAACATGGGCATATACCTAGAGTAATGTTCTTGCTACTTTGTCACTTTACAGTAATCTGCACCTTGTACAGCAGTGTCAGAATCCAAACACAGCTAGGCCCCATGGTCATCACAAACTACTCCACCCACTGTATAGCCAGAGGCCATGATCCATTCTTCGCACAAATGCCACATACTTCAACTGAAATGAACAATACCAATTCACATCCCCCAACCCCACTGGTAACAGGAAAGGATGAAGCTGTCACATTTCCACATGTATGAGTAAAAATGATTTTACATCCCCCTGTAACTATATCCAATTTCCCTGCTGACATTACCAACTCTCATGTATGTCATCTACTAACATTGGCTACTGACAATGAATACCTCAAGCCATAGGTTTCAGAGGCAAACAGGAAAATGCAATTGCAGTGAGTGGAAGGAAAAGAGGTTACAAGAATGCAAGAAACAGAGATCAATAATGGATAGTCTATTCCAGAAGCAAATGAGAGGATCACATTTAACAATACATGTTTGAGCTGACTACTGCACACCTTACAATCTATCAGTCATCTTCCCCAACTCCCATATAACGGAATTGGAGCTCATTACATCACCAATGATTAATCTAGTCAGGAGGTGTTATGGCAGCCATCTACATCAAAATGTGCACATGCAACAGTTGTAAAGGTCCAATTCACATACCTGGATGTCAGTGGAAGTACTGATTGATAAGCTCTGTCCTAGAGTCAGCTGCTCCTTCTTCTGGCTCTCCATCATTTGCCGTATCAGCATTATCAGCCACTGGTCTTGCTGTCTCCCCCTCATCTGCTATCAATGGTATCTGACGTCTCAGGGCTAGATTGTGGAGCATGCAGCAGGCAACGATTATTTGGCATACCTTGTGATGCCAGTAGAGGAGGGCACCTCCAAATTGGTCTAGGCACCTGAATCCTGCCTTCAGGAGGCCGAATGTTCGCTCAGTTACACACCTTGTCCTCCTGTGGGCCTCATTGAAACAAAGTCCCCCTAGCCTGGCTGGGTATCTCACAGGTGTCAACAGCCAAGGAAGGTTTGGGTAGCCAGAGTCACTTGTGAACAAAATGGTAGAACAAAACATCAAAACATCAATAGCTTCAGCGACTGCCTATGATGTGATGACAGATGACATAACACTGAAACACACAATAAATTGTAGACTTACCAAGCAGCCGGGCACTCTCTGTTTGTAGTCGTGCCATCAGGTGTGGGACATTGCTGTTCCACATTATGTAGGAATCATGCACTGATCCAGGAAACTTGGCTGTGACTTGTGAGATGTACTGATCTGCCAGACACACCACCTGTATGTTGATTGAGTGGTACTTCTTCCTGTTCCTACACACCTGTTCAGTGGCACTGGGAGGGACTAGGGCTACATTGGTGCCATCAATGGCTCCTACCACATGAGGAATGTGTCTCATCTCATAAAAGTCTGCCTTCACAAATGCCAAATCTTCTCTTTGGGGGAACCTGATGTAGCTGTCCAGGTGCTTCAACAAGGCACACAGTACATCCTTCAACACCAGACTGAACATGGGCTGAGACATCCATGATGTTAAGGCAACAATATTCTGAAAGGACCCTGTGGCAAGGAAGTGTAAGGAAGTGTAGCACTGACAAGACTTGAGCTATGGGAGGTATACAATAGGGATTGTGAATGGCTGGCATCAGATCTGACTCCAACTGTGTACATAGATCCATGATGGTATAGCGATTCAGACAATGTGTCTGGATGACATACCTGTCCTCCATGGTTGCCAGGTCAACTTGTGGACGGTACACCGGTGGTTGTCTCACTTCCTCATGGCAGGATAACTATGTTGAAAGGAGAGATTGTAGAATGAGTTATGCAGTATGCACACATCACCAACACATTGTATATTACCTGACACATAACATCTGTAGAGGTGGCGTAGGACTGCTGACATATAAAATACAGACCACAGATTTTCATCTAATTCCTCCTCAATGCTGCACATTGGCTTACATGCAAATTGGGATGTACATATGAAACATATGTTATTGTACATGTGTCAGTGACTTTGCTGTCATGGACTCATTACACATGTTTTGGCATCTACCTATACCTAGCCGTGGCCGATGTACCTCTGAGTCGCTTTACAACGTTCTCAACATATAGACAGCCTGAACTTGTCATCGTGTAAAGACTGTCACAATATGTTGAACAACCATCATGGCCCATCATATGCTTACACTGAAAATAGGGAGAATAAGTGACTGACACAGATTAATTAGCACATCCATTGATTAGATCTGCCCAAAATGGCAGGTGCCTGACCTACTGTAGTGGATGGTTGGAAGTGACCTAACTCCGCCGGCGGAAGTCGTCATGGCGGTAGGCGGTCGCAACCTTCATGCAACTTGTCATTGGTTAACATTGCTGCCTTTGGCAGACTGGGGCCAATGGGCATGACCGCCGGTGGTTAGAGTTCTGTACGTGGCACCCATGACTGCCATTTTCATCAGTTTTGCTCACTTGACTCCTGACACTGTTTCCAGCAAGACCTCCACAACGTGAGCTGCTGTGTACTGCCTCTGGGAGCCATCATGCCATGTCCTGCAGGTGATAGGGCCCCTGTCTTCACCCCCAAAGAGCTCAATAAGCTTGTGGAGGAGGTCTTACCCCTGTATGGACAGCTGTATGGGACACCAGAGGAGCAGGTGAGTTCAATGGCCAAGCCATGTGTGATTGGTGTTGTGTGTGACGTTTATTCAGGCATGTGAACTGGTGAGGGTATAGATGCATGCAGTTGCCATATTGTGAAGGTTTGTGAGCACAGAGAATGAGTATGTGTGCCTACTTGCTGTGACAGATGTGTAGTGACCACTCCTATTGGTATGGTGCATGTATACATGACTTTCTCCTTTTGTCTGTGTCATCCATGGAGTTGAATGCTCATCATAAGAAAGGGATCTGGGGTGCCATCAGCAAGCAAGTGTGGACCCAGAAGGTCCACAGCTGGCAGAGCACCCATTGTTGCAAGCAGAGGGAGGACCTGAGACGCTGGGCCTGGAAGACTGCAGAGGCCCAGGTGGGGGTGTCCTCTCAGCGAGGGAGGGGTGCCCATCGGGCCCTGACCCCCTAATGGCCAGCATTTTGGCCGTGGCCTTCCCTGAGGTGGATGGACCTTTGAGGGCAGCACAGCAGCCACAAGGGAGTAAGTACTGGGGTGGAACTGTAACAGCAAGTGAGGTGGAATATTAGGTGCCCTATGAAAGGAAAAGGAGACAGGGCATAGGTGAGTGGGGATGCTGCTGGCAATGGGACCTGGAGTGCTCATACCACCAACAGAGAGGGACCCATTGGCTCGGAGGGCAAGGGGAGTGCCACAGGGGAGACCGGATCTTCTGCATCATCATCTTCGGAATTCTCCTCTAATGGGCACTCCCTGGTGGTGGCAGACCCTTCTGGGACCACCCCAGCGCCATCTTTGTCCGCAACCTCCCTTTCTACCACTGCTCTCCCTGAAGCTGACTCTCCCACCACCACCACCCCCACCTTCACAGACACTACACCGGACACCCCTGCAGAAACCAAACCCACCTTCGCCAATACAGCCACAAGTCCTATCCTACCCCCAGTCACAACAGCAGACCCACAGACATCCACCCCAGTCACCACATCCGCAGACACCACATTCGCAGACATGCATACATGCAGCACATCCACAATACTTGCAGTCACCACCCATACAGACAGTCACCCATCCACCACGGCTTCTCCCAGCACTTTCACCCCCCTCCTCTCAAAACACATAAACGCCCACACTCACCCACCCAACAGACACCCAGCACACACAAGCATATCTCACACACATATGGACCCAAGACATCCACCAAAACACCTCTTACAACCACTCCCTCTCCCTCCACTTCCAAACCCATTTGCCATGACCGTCCCTGTGTGTCAAAGAAAGTTTTCCTCTCTGAGTTGAACCTTTTCTCTACGCCTCACCCACCCCGTGTGACCCCCCAGAAGATCTGTGTTCCTCCCCAAGTCCAGCCGTTCCACCTCCAAGTCCTCCCCTGGCTCCCATGCAGGTAGGCATGCCCCTCCCCTGCCAATAAGTCAACCCCCTCCCAACTGTTCCCAGCCATTCCCTAAGCCTCAACCTAGGCCCCCCTCCCAAGCCCAAGCCCAAAGAACCACCTCCCAAACCGAAAACCACCCCCCCATTCCCTGAGGTGCCTACCTGCCCCCTTGATGCCCCTACCTGTGGAGTCAAGTAGAGGCACAGGAATGTGCTATATGTGCCTTCAGCACATCTGTTTTTGTACTGGCCTGTGGTCTCTTATATTGTACATAGTTCTGTATTTATATTTATTTATTTATTTATTGCCATACATCTGGCCCAACCACTTGTTGGTTCCGAGAATAGATTTTGTCCTGGCTTTCATTCCTTATAGCTGGCTTGGTCTTGGCTGCTTTTGTTTATGTGTGAGTACCTTTTGTGTATGTGGTAGTTGTGCTACCAGTTGTGTCTGGCCAGCATGTGTGGGTGTCTGCATTGCATTTGTTCCGCTGTGATGGCTGAGTATTGTGTGATGGGCATGTATTAGTTTGGGACATGGATTAATGTTGTTACTGTGTGTAGTGATTGTGTTGCCATGTTTTATTTCATGTGCTGTGTGCCCTTGTGTGGTTGTACTGTGTGTGTGAGTGTGTATGTTGATTGGTATGTCAGATCCGTTATGATGTGTGTTGGCGGGATATGACATATCTTTATTGTAAGGATGTGTGATTGAGTGTGTTGGTTCTCTGCTGTTTTTAGGTTGTGGTGTATGTATGACTTGTCAAGTGGAGGAGTGTATGGTGGATGAATGACAGTGCTTTCGAGATGTTGCTGCTGTGGTGTTGTTTTGTCATTTGGTTGTGTTGTGTGTTGTATTGTTTGACTATGCCAGTGCTGTGTATATGGGTGTGGGCGTGTGTTTTGGAAGTGTGTGTGTGTGTTGGCTGTAGTGTGTGTACTATGTATGTGCCTGTGTGTATGTGGCTGTGTATGGGTGTGAGTGTCAGTGTGAGGGTACGTGTGTGTGTGTCACCATTGACACCCATTGAGGATGTGTATGTTGTGTGCGCGTTGATACATTGGCATTGTGCTACGGTGACAGGTAAGTGTGCGTACTCACGGTTGCTGTCATCGTAGCTAGTTCTGGAGTCGTTAGAGGAGCAGCAGGAAGACGTGTAGCTCAGGTTCCATGGCGGCTCAAGACAGGTATGTGTTCCTGAAGGTGATTGTCTCCTTATATAGTGTTGGTTTCCACCAAGGTTTCCGGGGCTGCGTGACCGCAGCAGAAACCTTGGTGGTGTGCAGCCTCATAATCTGTCCTGCGGGAACATGGTCTTCACCAGCCTGAAAGTGGCTGCTGTTATCTGTGGCGGCCCAACCACACTGGCAGTGCCCGCGGTGCATTGGCTGTATTTTGTTGCAAAGACCGCCATAGCCATACTTTGGCAGTCTTCTCCACCACCTTGTTCGCGGCATAACCGCCAACAATGCGGTCATGAGACCACCGAACTCGTAATGACCCCCTTAGTATTTCTTCTCTTTCACGTGCAGATACAAGCCATCATTACTCAGTCTTCTACAATGAGGAATGTGGTGCTATCATATATATTGGTCCCAAGATAACTGCCAGCACTTCCTTGTTGAAGTGCTGACAGCCAATCAGGTGTCACCATGAGATCTGTGCTAATGCTCTACTGTGATATCTATATTTCTTTTTCCTTTAGTAACTCCAAAACTACTGAACAGATTTATACCAAATAACAAAAAGCATGATCTGCGCACCAGTAGCTAGCTTCCTGATAAATTTGGTGTAATTCCATTCAGCGGTTCGGGCTGTAGTCATATTCAAAGACCCTGTGGGAAAATGCATAGGGAAAATGCATTTTGGATCCCCCTTTGTCTTGGTCCCTGATTGAGGGATCACTCTCAAACTTTCATCACAGCAGATGAACTGACTGTTGTGTTAATTTTGAAAATTTCATGAAGATTCATCAAACAACATCAAAGTTATTGACAAAACAAAAATCCTAATTCTATGGAAACTAGGTCCTAATAATAACTACCCAATGGCAACCACCAGTAGATAGATATATAGATAGGTAGATAGATAGATAGATAGATAGATAGATAGATAGATAGATAGATAGATAGATAGATAGATCGATCATCTCTTCCCTCTTTAAGCCATGTATTTCTCTGTAGTGAGAGAAGAACAGTAACACATTTTGATTCTAATGTGAACCTTCCCACAGCTGTTATTAATGTCAAATTCAGGGACTATTTCATGAAAGGTTTTTCACATGATAGAACAAGCTTTGAATTTGATTCGATTCTGGACAGGAAGCCAGTGCAGCTGATGTAGGTAGAGGGAGACGGAATCAAAATATTTAAGATGAAGACGATTCTTACCTAGGTGTTTTGGACCCTTTTCGTTCTTGTTTTTTTTATAGACCAAAATATGCTGAGTTGCCATAATCTAATCTGAATTGCACAAAAGCATTGCTGACTGTGATTTTGTGGGTGTAATGTAATAGCAGTGCAGGTCTCTGTCTATCATATCATAATTAGTAATTGTAAGAATGCAACAGTCTGTTCATGACATCACAATTAACGAATACAATGCAGTACTCTGTGGTGGCATGAATAGCGAATGTCCCGACGCTGCTCTCAGTCTATGGCATTTCATTACTGCTTGATTATAGCAATACATCACTCAGTCTATGACATTTAATTACTTGCTGGTATAGCAATGCAGCACTCAGTTTATATTATAATCAGTGAATGAAACAATGCATCATTCTGCGTCTTAGTTGCTGAATATAACAAAGCAGCACTCAGTCTATGATATTATCAGTGAATGAAACAATGCATCACTCTGCATCATAGTTACTGAATATAACAATGCAGCACTCAGTCTATGATATAGTCAGTGAATGAAACAATGCATCACCCTGCATCTTAGTTCCTGAATATAACAATGCCACACACTGACTTGACATACCCTGTAAATATAACAATGCACGACTATCTGAAATCTTAACATTAACTATAACAATGCAGCATTCTGTATAGCACATAGTATGTGATTTGCGCAGTCAATGTTTATGTCATTAGATGTAGTTAGGAATGTAATTAAATATTTTGTTTTCATAACTCAGCTATGTGGCACTCGACCTTAAGAGAATGAAAGGTTAAATGAGTAAATGCTGTCTAGCTGAAACCCTTACCGATCGTAAATAACTAGATTTTTGCACCCAACACCTCCTCCACTTTGTTATACGGTGTGAACTCTTTGCCACGGCATATTTTGAGAACAGCTGCAAGGTAAAGAGCGACGCGGATTTTCTACCTGGAAATCAGTGGATGGAAGGCGGCCAAACATGAACGTTTCCCGAGGACAATACACAGTGCATAAGGGCATAGTTGTCTCCGGGCTGTGCACCTGCCGAGCCCTTCGCTGTGTTTTTAGAAGGAAAACGCTGGGGTGCATCCCAAGAGCCAAGTATTCCAGGCATCTGCCAGCGAATGGAAAACAAGTCTCCTCCTTTTTGGCAGCACCCCAAATTTGCTTCAGCGAGGTGCGCGAGTCTTTTATTTGACCTCGTTTGTATGCATTTTTTTAAACATATGCCCTGTCAGGCGTTGACTGGATTTCAGCGGATGATTTGTTTTGCTAGGTTGAACGTTTTAAAGGGTTACTTAAATAGGTGGCAAAATAAGTTATTCAGGCCCACTAGTGGCATTTAATTTACAGGCCCGGGGTACATGTAGCAACCCGTTACTAGGGACTTATAAGTAAATTAAATATGCCAATTGGGTGTAAGTCAAATTTACCATGTTTAGAGGGGAGAGCACAAACACTTCATCACTGGGTAGCAGTGATAAGATGTGCAGAGTCCTAAAGTGAACAAAAATCTAATTCAGCAAAACAGAAGGGGTGAAGGTTAAAAGTTTGATGATGACTATACAGAGAGGGCCAAGTCCAGCACTCACACTTTGGATGCGTTCATCAAGGAACAATCTATACAAATTAGTGGTCCTATTTAAGATGTGGCTGCTGTTTAGAGTGTGTGAAGTAAAATGATTTGTTATGCTGTGTTGAAGGAAGCTGGCAGTTCTACTAGCATCAGCCTGCTGAGGGACTCTTCAACTGTAATTTTCAAAAAGATTATCCCACACATTTGCGAGACCAGTTTCTGTCACAAAACAGTTAGTTACTGAGACTGATCTGTGACTCTTTGTATTCTTAGAGTTGACTGGTGACTATTTCTTCAAGAACTTTATATGACCCCGCTGGCCAACATTATCAGATCCCACTGTCTCAACATAATTGCCTACACAGAGGACACCCAGCTCATCCTCTCACTCCCGCCGACCCCTTCACCACCAGAACCAGTTTCCACAGCTGCATGACAAGCATTGCTAACTGGATAATGAACAACTACCTGCAGCTGAACACAGACAAGATAGAAGTACTGATATTTGGCAACGGCAGCAACATATGGAATGACTGCTGTTCCCCATCAGACCTAGGACCCGCACCCACTCCTTCTGACCATACCAGAAACCTCTGAATCATCTACAACAAGTTCACCATTAAATCACAGATCAACACCGTCTCTTCCACCTGCTTCGTCAGTAAAATCTTTAAGTGGCATGTGGCTACCCCTGCACATGAGATGCACCATGACAAAGGCCCTCATCACCATCTGACTGGATTATGGCAATGCCCTCTACATAGGAATCTCCGCACACTTCCTACAGAGACATCAGACTACTCAGAACGCCACAGATAAACTCGTCCTCGGTCTTCCCCGATGAACCTACATCACACCACATCCCAGGCAACTCCATTGGCTCCCCGTCTAGAGGAGATGCCTATTCAAGTTGCTGACCCACGCACACAAGGCTCCACACAACTAAGGACCTGTGTACATTAACCACCGCCTGAACTTCCACTGACTGTCGAGAAGACTACGCTCTGCCTCCCTTTCAGCACATAAACAGTAATAAGGTAAACACACCACAAAAAAATCCCACACCAATTTAGAAATAATATAATGGTTTGGGACCAAAATGACTGGAGATATGCAATTTTAAAGCTTTAAATTAAAGTAGCACCAAGACGCACAATGCTCCAACTGAGGAGATGCCTATTCAAGCTGTTGACCCACGCACACAAGGCTCCACACAACCAAGGACCCGTGTATATTAAACACCGCCTGAACTTCCACTGACCGAGAAGACTACGCCCGCCTCCCTTTCACCACATAAACAGTAATAAGGTAAACACACCACAAAATAAATCCCACACCAATTTAGAAAAAACTGAGTAAATTGTAATAAATGATTTGGGACCAAAATGACTGGAGATATGCAATTTTAAAGCTTTAAATTAAAGTAGCACCAAAAGGCACAATGCTCCAACTGAGGGTATCTGGTCGTACTGGACCGGGATACAGTCAGAAGTTCAGGACAGCTGCATTGGAGCACAGCCTGGCATAGACCAAATTTGGCCCACTGAGGATTGTACGTTATGTCCTAAGTCTGTGGCCTGAGTAGCCATGTTTGCAAGGCTTTGTTTCGCCCAGCATTGATTGCGATGAAGCTACGCGGGGCTTTGCATTGCTTGCCTTTTGTTCTAATGAAGCTCGCTGCTGTGCTGTGTGGTAAGGCTTTATAGTGCTTTGCATCACTTACTGTTGATTCTGATGAGGCTGTCAACTGTGCAGCGAGGCTTTCTGTTGCTTGGGTTCGATTCTGATTAAACTTGCCATCATGGGGCGACGCTTTGCAGGGCTTGGCTGTCTCTTTGTGCCAGATTACATAGAGCCTTCAGATAGGCCAGGAGGAGCTCTCTCTGAGCCAAAAGCCCAGGATGTGGGGAGGCCCTACCTGGGGATCAGCTACTCACTTCAGCAAAGGCCAGCAGGACTCAGGCAAGTCCAGTTGCAGGTCTGGGCAGGCCAAGTTCAGCAGGTCAGCCGTGCAGTTTCATGGAGGCCACTTGAGCTTGTTGTGTCCCTGTGGCTCAGAACAGGAGGTCATTCAACTGACCCTTAGAGTCATTCATGTAACCCGGGATGAAGGGAGCAGGTCCAGTCTTCCTTTACAGACAGCAGGATAGGCCGCCAGCAGCAGGGCACTCCTCTGACAACAGGGCAGTCTTTTTTTTGTAGTATCCCCAGGTCCAGGTGTGTACTGAAGAGTGAGCTGAGAGTCTTATGTTTCTACATGGTGCTCCCTTTGAAATGGGGCAAGCTTCTGGCATTTTCCTCCTACAGTAGTGTTTGGAATTTCCTCCTTTTTTTGCTCCAAGTGGTCTGGGGTGACACAGACTAGTGTGAATTTCTTTGAGAGTGTGCTGGGGCACTGCCTTTGAGGTTCAAGTGTGGTAGGTGACAGCTTTGCTCCTACATCTCCTGGGGAGGGCCCATACTGCCAATACCCAGCCCCACCTCTGTGATACTGTCTGGATACACAAAGGCCAACTACACCTAGACATCTGATCCAGTATACAGGCTGCAGGCACCAGAGCGTTAGGATAAGAAAGTGTGTACTTTGTAAAAGTAAACAAGTGCCGACAAGGACATTAGTCAATGAAAAATTATTATTAAATTAATGTTAATGGTAGGAATTTAAAAAAATAACATCAAAATAAATTATAGTAGTCACAGAATTACAGCACTTTTCAGAATACTCGTTTTTCTTAACTTATTAATAACTTCTGTTTGGTTACCACTGATATTCTGGAATATTGATATTTAGATGTATCGAATACCGGGCAATGGATGAATGCATGGGCCTGTTTTTTTATTGAAATGAAATAGAATTCTCCCAGGAGCTCAGACGGTAATAATAAGAGGCTTATAAGTGAAAGTTCCGCAGGAAAGGGTGCGCATGGTAAGGAACCAGTGAGTGTGGTAAGGTGGTGCCGAGCACAGTGGTAAAGCACTGGCGATGAGTGTTCTGCCTCAGTGAAACATTCAAAATGACATTATATTGGCGTAGTGTTTATTGGCTTTTCCATGCTGTGATGCTACATTAACAGAGAGCGGGAGGGGACGGTGGTGGGCACACCAGAACAGGTGGCATTACTAATTGCCATTGATTGTGTCTGCAGGACATGGAGTCTGCCCTAGTAATGATGGTGTCCCTCGTCCCCTTGGGACAAAGGAAGCCGCTTTGAACCAGTGCTATAATTATTCCTTCACTTGCATAATTGTCCCTCGTGGGCCACTCATCTCTGTCGTGGTACCCTTTAGGATTCTGGGATTGCGAGCCTAGATGTTAGATGAATCGAAGCATGCATTTTTATGTTCCTTGACTGCAATCCACAAGTTTGGCCAATTTCCTTCACTTTTGTTAAAAACAGAAAATGTTCTATTTGTAGAGCACACGCTCGGAATTCACAAAATACGTACTGGCAGGTTTTAACCAATTTACATGTGTGGAGATGGCCCGTAACTTTCTGACTTTTTTTGTTAATTGGACCCGAGGTGTGCACAGTTCTAATACATCTCCAGTAGTCAGGACTACACTTACGGTCTGGGACTGGATGAATATCAGTCTAGAGCCAGGAGTGTTCCCTCCCTCCTTTACGCCTCAGTGGTTTTACCAGGACAACTCCCTGAGATTGACTGGTGAGTGATTCGAAAAGTGGAAGGTAGAGGGATTTTGCAAGGTGGAGGACGTGCTCAAGAATGGAGCAATATAGTCCCTTGAGCAGATCAAGGTGGAATATGGGATTTCTGAAGTTGTGCGTTTTCATTATCTTCGGTTAAAGCACAGGATTCAACACCGACATGTGAAGGACCCAGTTACTCAAAACTCATGCCCTTCAAAAAACACTGCCTATATCATATCACACATTTGTAAACGTAATGATACCCATGTGCCCATGCAAACTCATGTTTCAGGAAGCACAGGAAATATGCCTTTGTGTAGAGCTGGGGAGGATAGATGGAAAAACTTACTCAGTAGGAGGAATAATTTGCCACATGCCCAGGGATGGGAGACGCTGTACAAAATACTACAGCGGTGTTGATATACCCATGAATAACTAGACGCTAAATATTACACACATTTCCACAAATGGTGGACGGGTTGTGGAGCCACTGAGTGTATTGCCACACCTTCTACGGATACTCTGTGGAATGACTTCATTCCGGAAGAAATCCTACAGATAGTAGAACTGGCAGTGGTGAAGTTGATCTAATGCCTGGAGGTGATTCTTTTAAGGGGCCGGCTACACATTACACTCTCGGAAAGGAATGACAATATCACACCTGCTACTGTTGGATAATCAAGTAATTGTGATCTCGGGTATAACACCACAACCACTACCTTGGACAAATGGTTATACAGATTTTGGTAGGTTCGATGGGCGTTGATTCACTAAAATGCCAGAGGTAGCGGACGTTACATCATACACACTTTAACCTTAATGATGTCACAGGAAGTGATGTCACATGACATTAAGCCTCATGACATCACAATAATTGCACCCACTCTTACCCTAACTCACTTATTCTCCTCTGTTCCTCACTCTTACTCTGACCCACCTATAGTTTTTCACTCACTCACCTTCACACACATGCACTATCCCACATACTAACATACATGCTCACACATACACACTCTCAACAAACTCTCTCGCACTCACATATAATATATACTGAAAAGTATTTTAATTCACTTACCTAAGATGCCAGTGGAGGTTCCATATCAGAACCTGCTGTTCCTCTCTTTTATTACATTAGTAGTGAATCATAGATTATTAATCACTACTAATGTTATGAAAAATGAGCAGAAATGACAGGCGAACACTTACGCCGGTAATGCGAGCCACCACTTTGTTCTTGGCAGTAATTTTGCCACCTGTGAGGCCAGGGGTCGCAAAGGACGAGCCAGGGGTTGGAGCTGTGATCCCTGGAGACCCCTTAATGACGTCCATGGCAGGATCTGGAGATAGAAAGATTAGGTCCTGCAAAGCCGGACAAGGGCAAGCTCTTCCAGAGAGCAAGGAAACCAATGCTGACACTCCTTGTACAAGACTTTAGAGATTTTGCAAGCCCACAGTGCCTAAGGATACTTATGATGGGGATACGGAAATCAGGGACATTATCACTTAGTAGGGTGCTGGTACAAGATTCATGGATTGGCTGATGGAGGCAGAAATCCATGGTTTGTTAAATGTGGGTTGGAAGGAGGAAAGAGATCCTCCTGGGTAATAAAGAAACCTATGTGGGGTGTGAAATTAAATTGACTAAAATATGGGAAAGATGATAAATGCTTGAATCATGTAGATTTTCTCCGATTCATACTGTTGGGAATGACAAACAAGGAAACACCTTGGGAATTCCCTTTCTTATAGTCATAAAAACAGAATTCTTAGGAATGTTAGACTGAAGGTTGAGTGTTGAGTTAATGTTCCAGAACTATGAATGTTCTTGTTCGGTTCTAATTCACGAGTACCTGTCTTTTTATATTACATGGTGACATTTGGTTTGCTTGGCATGAAAATGATATCCATTAGCATGAAAACGTTATCGTAAGCAGAAAGATGAGTGATTTCATAGTTTATTTATGTTTGTCAGAAAGTGGAGTTATAGTGATGGCAGTTTCTTATTTTTATATTGATTTTTAAAAGAGCAATTTGTCTTAAAGTGGAGGAGATTGCCAAGGTTCACCAAAGTTTGAACAGAGGATTCCATTCAGTGAGATCCATTTTACGTACACAGCATAGATAACGTACCTAAAGAAATAAAGAGTCATATTATATTGAATAGTGCATTTGAATTATTCAGATGGGACTGTCAAGATCAGCATAGCATAATTGACTGGTGAGAACAAAATGGCTGAATTCCTGTGCCTGAAATCCATAGTACACTGAAATGATTGAGTCTAATGAGATTTAGAAAAACATTTGCATGTATTACCCATCATGACCCTCCTTTCCTAAATACAATGTCCAAGGTCTTGCACCTGAAGTCACAGATGACTCCATGAAATAAATCAGCTATGACATCGCTGGTTAAAGCAATGATGACATCAGTCGTGCCATCTATGACATCAAAAGTGCATTGGCAAGTGTTCATATACATGCACATTTAAACTTCTTAGATACAGGATGGCACTTTCATGGATTTTTGTGAACACTAGCAATCCAATAGCACTTATTTGGCACATAAAAGCACTTCATATGTGTATTCTGGTCTTTTGTAACTATGAAATTTCAGTGAGACCATCCCTTGTCTGCTAGTAGAAGGAAGCTAATTTATCTTCATAAGATACTTGTGAGGGCAACTGCAACCCTTCATTTCATGTAATCTCTATAAGGTTGTATTTTGAACCACAGTGGATGTGCAGCCTTTTGTTTCCAAGCAACCTCTGTGAGCACATCTGCCCTTTGTAAATGGACCTTTAGCCGTTCACCTCCCTTAGAGCTCTGTGTGAATACAGTATGTTGGCTGCCATACGCACTGTGGCCATTCAATTCCATGTGATCTGTCATTAAATTATGAAATCTAATACGAATCAGTGGAACTGCTACCTTTCACCTCAGTGTAATCTCTGAGAGCACTGGGTGGCTCTCAGTGGAACAGCTTTACACCATGCAATCTCTATTGTCTTCCAGTGGGCCTGCAGTATACAAAGTATACAAAACGTGATGGGTGGAATGCTTGAGTTAATCTAGGCCACTGGTAATTACTCAAGCTGCATCCCAGTCCATTGTTATTTTGCATACCATGCCATCTCAGTTTGGAGTGATACACATGCAAAACCGTCTTGACCCTGCTCCAATAGGAACACTCCATCCCAAGCTGCCAGGCCAGGACCTCTGTGAACTCGAACACAAGTAACCAATAACTAGTTTTGCCCTGATTGGGACTCTTCCGTCAGGTGCAGCTTGGTTCAAGTGGCACAGTGAGCAAGGGACCCCCGTCGGGGCATAGACTTCACACTTAGGGCATAGTGCTAAAATGGAACTACAGCGCTGGTTGTTCATTCGTTCGATAAAGTACTACGTTTATGGCAATCATGCACATTGTAATGTTGCTTGTGGTGTCACCTCAGCATTGGTGATAGTAATACTATTTTTGTCATCTTTGATTCTTGAACTCAGGGTCCTGAAGGAACAGTACTGGCATTTATACTTTCCACATAAATATGAAGCAAAGTAAATGTAATAATGCTCAAATTGTTCTTAATTTAACAGGAGTTCATTACACAACCTTTCTTTTCCTCACTTTTTGTTTAACTATTTTTCATATATTCCAGCAAGATACGCATGGATTCACAAATGAAATGAATGAATAAAACAAACTGCTACTTAGTTTTTTTGCTGCGGTCGTTTGCATATTTTTTCTACTTTTGCACGAACTGCACCATATTTTTCAGATTGTTTCTGTCATTTCATTGTATTTGACTCTTGTGATGGGAGCCTGAACTGTCTGTTTTTTATTATGGTGGGAGTGTTGTGTGATATCTATCTGTTCATTAGTGGATGGGAGGGGTGTAATAACAGTTCCCATCCCTGCTGTTGTCACACCTATCCACAAGATCGCTGCTGGATATCATGCGAGTGATGCGATAAGTTTGAAAAAGTAGGCCACAGGAACAAATAAAAATATTCTTTTAAGGAAGACTATCTACTTTTGAATTTGCAATGGAAGTCCAACGGGCTACCTTGGGGTGTCTCACCCTCCTTCGACAGCCATCAGACAGCGGCTGGTGCAAGGACCATCTTCCCATTACTTGTAGAAGATTCAAAGGTAACACCTGAATCTAGAAGTTTCTAGTACAGTATATAGTTTTTAACAAAAAACATTGATGAAGCTGGAGACCATGCATGCTCAGGGTACCAACAGCATGAGAGAAGTAGGACGTGTCCTGATTCCTTACTCGTAATCTTCATTAAACCGAATTCAGGTCTTCTACAGATTAATTCAGTTCTCCTCCACCATGTCTATATAAAGTGTTTTTACAGGAAATAAAATCACAATAAATTGCAATTCCTTCTAAACAAAGAGCAGCGTCCATCAGTCTATTGGTTTTAATCCCCAATCACCTTGATTGCTAGATGAATTTTCATGACATGATTCTTGTATACATCCTTAATCATACATGGTTTGTAGCCTTTCAGCCAACGCGTTTCGTTCTATGTGAACTTCATCAGGGCTAGTACCTCAACAGTGCTTTCACACAGTCCATTTTGTCAAGTATCAGAGAATGGTATGGTCGCCAATATGACACTGAATGGGTCATGTATCACACACCCAGGTGGGTGTAGTGTGCTTCTGGTGTGCACGCCCTGATGAAGTTCGCATAGAACAAAACGCGCCGTTCAGTGGACTGATGAATGGTGCTCTTTATTTCAAAGGAATTACCAATTATTGTGATTTATTTCCTCTAAAAACTCTTTATATTGACTGGTTGAGTGCTGGATCAATCTGTTGAAAGGATTTTTTTCCAGAAAAAGGGGGTGAACTGGCCGACCTCCTAGAGCAGTGGTTCCCAACCTTTTGATTTCTGTGGACCCCCACTTTAACATTACTGAAACCCAGGGACCCCCAATGAATCATCACTGGAATCCGGGTACCCCCGCCTGAGTCATTACTGGAAGCTAAGGACCTACTTTTTCAATATTTGTTAATATGTTTTAATTTTCTAGGCTCTCGCGCACCCCCTGAGAAGGCTTTGCGGACCCCCAGGGGTCCCCGACCACAGGTTGGGAACCACTGTCCTAGAGTCTTAAGCACTCCAGGAGCTCTCTTTAAACGACATTGATGATTATAATAGGAGAGGCTTTAATGTGGCCTTGGCCAGTTTCTTTGTAAATAATTCATCGAATTCAGGTCTTACTCGAGGCCTAAATTGTCATCCCGACTTCCCAAGGTTGAGGGTAAAACCAGAAATAAATTAAAGTGTGTGTTTTTAAATTGTTTTATATGCTTGTTATGGTCAGGAAGTAGTGTATGATTACGCCCTCGTTATGCCCTTTCGACAGGAAGAGAAAGCTGGCCATGTTGGGAGTATTTTTTTTAAGTTAACTTTGGTATATAAATCAGCTCTGTCGGTAGATATGAAATCTCTCAATTAGGACTGGGACAAGGCAGATATAGGAGGGTGTAATGTATACTTCGTGGCTTCCTAGTTCTCAACTCTATTAAATGTTACTTCTCTTTACTGGGCAGGTGTCTGTTATAAATGGTAATATAGAACGGTGGGTAGTGTGCCTGCTACTTGTTCGCAGTGTGTCTTGTATGTGATAGGTTTGAACCCTACTTAGTAAACGCGACACACATCAGTCTGCGCAGGTGTTTAGCTAGGTGTTAATCATGCAGATCTTTATAGCGCTAAATAATCATTCGCTTTGATGTGCGCGCTATGCAAACTTGGAACAGTATATCAAAATGCATTTCGAAAAGCCTGAAGACTGTAATGCAGCCAAGAGAAGAGGCATGATTGGGAAGCCATAAGTAGGTTGATTAGGAAAACCGAATGGCCGTGTTAAAAACGCTGGTGTGAGGTTCTTTTGTGTGCGTGCTGAAGGGGTTCTCCCTGAGAATGGAAGGGGCCTCGCAAAACGTGTGTTGCAATAGGGTTTATTTTTTTCTTTTTTTTTAAGTCGGAGTGATTTTGTAGACAGCCAGAGCTGGATTCAGGTACCGTGGTTGGTTGGCGCCCTCTGGTGGCGAAAAGCGCGCACGACAGACCGCAGAGAAGCAAAGTGGGTGAGGCAGCTGGAAGAAAGAGACTGAAAAAATCACCAGCAGCAGCACAATCAGAGGACGGCTGAGGGAGGGGAGGAGTCGCGATCGGCCATTCTGTATCTGGATCCCAGCTGGCACTGCAAGAAGGGATTTACTATTGTCTGAGAGGGGAGAGTCCAACCCCACAACACCCACAGCCCCCTGCCCCCACCCTGCACCTGATCTGCAGCATCCCCGCCTCCATCATAGTTGAAGTGTGCGCGAGCAAGGGAGAGAAGAAGCCATCCTGCCACCGAAAAGCCGCAGCTTCGCAGCGCCACCATGTCCTACCAAGGCAAGAAGAACATCCCAAGGATTACCGTGAGTGCCTCTCTCTGCATCCTGTGTTTCTGCCCTCCGCTCCCCCGTCGCCTCGCTTCCTCGTCGCCATCCTTCCCTGAGCCGTCTATCTCCGCCCGATCTCCAATGCGTGCGCGCCCACCTCCACCCGTCTGCTCTACTGTCATCTTTCCTTCTACCCCAACATACCCTAGTCCTCGAGTCTACCCTCCACTACCCCAAGTTATTCCGCCCTTCTGTCCTCCGCCCCAATGTCTCTGCCCCGTATATCACCCGTTTTACTCCCCTGCTCTCACCCCCACCCTCCTTGTGCCACCCCAGTCACTTCTTGTCTCCAACGCCATCCGTCTTATCTGCCCTACGCCAGACCTGCCCTCCATGCCACCCGTTCTACCCACTCACAAACCCATTTTGACCCATCTACTGCCATTCTGATTTCCTCCTGTCCTCATCTCCATCTTGCCTACCCCCACCACGCCTCCCGCCTCGCTCTGCCTCCATTAATGTTCGCACTCCTCGTTCGGAATCACTCCCTGTTGCCCCTGGAAATTGGGATGAATTTGCATCGCTGCCCCACACATGCATTGAATGTACAATAGAGAAAAGGGTGTGTTTGATGCGGTCGGGGGGGGGGGGGGCGGGGGGTGGATGGACATAGATTATGCAACGCGCACCTCGTACTATTCTAGATTGTGGTTTAAAATGGATTCTGTGATACGGTATTTATTTTTAGTATATGGAAGTATTTTAATTAGTATTCTTGGACAGCAGAAGTGCGTGTAACACCCATCGGTGCGGGTGGGGTTCAAAGGGAACGCGGTAACAGTCTGATGATATTGCCTAGAGACCCAGCTATGAAGTCGCCCCTATGCATATGAAAACTAGGCGTTGGCGTCGATCTGCTCGCATGCCTTCCAGGGATTACTGCTGTTGTGGGCGCCGGATCGCGAAACGACCTGGAAGAGGGATCAAATAGGATTATCACTGCAGATCTCCCTGGGATACACACACCCAGGCTTCATCTCCGGTGCTCACATATATGTAGATATATTCTCTGCCGGACAACAGTTTTTATCATCCCATTAAAAAGGCAAGCGGTACATGTATACAGGGAGACGCTTGAAAAGATCACACGCCGATCTACCTGTACGAAAAAAATAAATCATCCATCAATGTTTGGCTGTCATTATTTTATCGCCCGATCAATTTCTCATTACCCCCCTGGAGCGCATGAATGTATCGGTGGTGGCATGCCATTCCCTGAAAGGGACTCAGAGTTTGAGAGTCCATACTAAGGGACGGTCGTCAGTAACCCAGTTTCTATCGCGATTTGACAGCCCACTGCGGGCTTCACGCAGTGATGCTAAGTGGCTAAAAAAAGAACCCAAACGATGAATTTTCTGATCATTTATGGAAAGAGGATTAAATGGAAATACTCCTGAATAAATTAATTTTACTTTCGATTATCGCCTGCCTTTTGCCAGCAGAGATGGTACGCCTAGAAGGGCCCCCCTCCCCCATGCTTTGTGTGATGGTCAGGAGGTGGCGTGGTGTAGAACACACCCTACACCACTTGGGGCTGGCTGGATGGGCGGCTGAGGCGTCTCCCAGCATCAGGACCTGAATCTAGGGCACCGCAGACTTAACGAGCTCTGGCAGCCTCGCAGTTTATAGATTCATATCTTCGCATCCCAGCGACACACCCATCCAGGGCTGGGGCGCAGGCAGCGCACTGCTTGAACAGGCGCAGTGCATGTCTGCCCCTCTCACAGGGCCCTCTTTACATTATCCTCATGTAAGAGAGGCAGTGCGTCGCTGGAGACCCCTGCACTTCAGAGGCTGGTCTGCATTGTGCCCTTTGACGGCAGCAGTGCAGTGCTGGAGACCCCTCTCTCCATCTTTCAGAGCCCGGTCCGGATTGTGCTTTTTCAGGGTACAGTGCAGTGCCGAAGAACCCCGTCCTTCAGAGTCCTGTCTGTATTCTGCCCTTTGAGTGCATGCATTGCAGTGCTGCCCAATCTTTGTGCCCTTCCAAGACATGCAGTGCAGTGTAGACCTCCTACATCCTTCAGTGCCCGGTCATCATAGCGCCCTCCAATGGAATAGAATGCGCCAATGAAGACCACCACACCCCTATTCTCCAGAGACCTGTCTGAATTGTGCTATGCCACTTCATGCAGTGCTGGAGACTCCTCCCATGCCCCCAGAGCCCTGTCCTCTTTGTGCCCTCAATGGCATGCATTGCTGTGCTGCCCCCATCCTTCATCACTGTGCCCTTCCATGGCTTGCAGTGCAGAGCAGCCCCCGGCTCTCCGCCGCCTTTCCTTCAGAGCATTGTCCGAAGAGAGCTGTTTTACAGAGCTGGAGACCCCTTAAGGCCCGGGACCCTGCCTGCATTATGTCATTCCATGACATGCAGTGCAGTGTTGGAGACCTCCTAAATCCTTCAGTGCTAGGTCTGGGTCGTGCCCTTCCAGGGCATACTGCCCTATTCTTCAGAGCCCTGTCTGAATTGTGCCATGCTGGTCTGGAGACCCCTCACACGCTTCTCCAGAGCCCTGACTGGATTGTGCCCGTCCATGACATACAGTCCAGTGCTGAAGACGGCTTCAAAGGCATGCCACCATTGTGCGCTTCATTGACATGCACCAGTGCAGCGCCGGAGATCATTCCAGTCCTTCTTCGCTCTCTCCGAATTGTGCACTTGCACAGCATGCAGTTCATGGCCTCTGCCCTCAGCATGCCCTGCACTGCAGACCTGCTCCCACACCTATCCGTCAAGGCTCGGCCTGCGTTGTTTGTGTGCACGCCACGAGACAATGCCGGTAAAGCCACGACCCACACCCCCCTCGACACCGTCTAAACCATCCATGTTCGTGTCACACAGTGCGTTGCTGATGTAACGTCTCCTTCATTGGCTTTGCATACGTTCTGTCGGGGTACTGCATGCATCCGTGCAGCCCTGCTTCCAGTGTAACGCATCTCATGCATGTCTCGCACTGTACTGCTGGCCCCTCCCTCCTGCATTTTCCAAGTGCACTTACTGCAGTCATCCAGTGCAGTGCGGGATGAACCCTCTTAGATGGTTGCCACTGTCCCGGTAAAGAGCATGCAGTGCGGGGCTGGGGCCTGTGGCACCGGCTGTAAAGAGCATGCAGTGCGGGGCTGGGGCCTGTGGCACCGGCTGTAAAGAGCATGCAGTGCTTGGACGCTTCCCTTGGTCCCAGCAGCCCAGGTCCTGCGTTCTGTTTTGCCTCGGATGCTTCGCGTAGAGCTGGGCTTTGTCTCCAAGTGCATCTAATTAGAGTCTTCGTGGGGTGGGGCGAGGGTTAAGGGGGCGCCCACTTCTTACTCCATCTTTGGAAAATGGGACAAAGGGAGTACGATGTTGGCTGTCTCAGTGAGACACGTTTTTCCCACCAAACCGTTTTTTTTTATTTGTGTTTTGTATAGAGAGGGGGAGGGGGGCCGTGCTTGACAGACCCTAATTAGCCTTCTGTGCTCGGTGAATAGAGAACTGTTTACGCGTCCACTTCCCAGAAGACATGAAATCTTATTCGTTGACTCCTGTTTATTAAAATACACCAAACAGTGTAATTGCGAGCTGTACCTGTGAGTTTTGATTTGCATAGATATCGCTCGTGCGCGCACAGAGACATATTTTGACATTGCTTTGTACTGGTGCATATATTGTCCATGCGTTGTCTTATTGGCGTGCATTTATTTTTATATAGCTCTATGTATACATGAGTAAGCAAACGTTCATTTTTCATGACGTCTTCTTTGTTATTCATATACATATATATGTTTCTTTTCATGGCTGTGATCTCACCGCTAATTACACACACTCCCACGGCCCAACCTTCACCGAGGGAAACACCCAGTGGCTCAGAAGTAGCTCCAAGCCTTAAGCCTTTATTACAGACACAGCCAGGAGCGCATTGCGTTGTATTTTTTAAAAATATCTTTCACACTGTGAAAAGGATTTTCTCACCTTTAATTTAGCCTGGCAACAGGACAGGCGCAGACCCCACCTGGCTGGCGACCGGCTCCTCTCAGCCGTACAAGCCTTTCAGGGATGGCCTGACAGGAAGGCTCCAGGTATTTCCATTGGGCAATTCGCCAAAGCATGCGTCATGGTCTGGCCCAAGAGGTCACCCATTGGTTGTAAGGGGTTTGAAGAGATTAATGCAAACACTTTGTGTGCTCGTAATGCCTGCATAAACCCATTATTCTGCTCCGTGGCAGAGCCTCTGCCAGTCTCCAGGGCCTCATTATTCTGAGAGGGCCTAATGGGCTTGTAGGCATGTCTCGCATAGGTACAGAAAGAAACACAACTCTGCGTGAGAGGGCTCTGGGGATGCCAGGAGGAAGGGGCGAGATTGCCACTCTAGGGCATCTGATACAACCTCAGACAGGTCTGAAGCCCTGTGGGCCTAAAACAATGTATCTGTGCTGTTCCACCCCCACCTTAACTCAGTCTGCATTTGGGTGAGTACATTTCTTTTAAGGACTACAGAAGTGCTGAAATACAATGCAATACAACGTATTCCTCTCCTTTCGCGGAATGCCATTTATTCAGAGAACTTCCCATAGATCGTAACAGGCCCTTAGTGTACATTTATTTATTTAACGTGATTTATAATTCTGCCAGTTATCTTTAGATGACATCAGAGCCCTCAAGGTAGAACAAATGTACAGTCAGATAACAGAGGTGGGGAGTAGGTAGAGTCCAGCCACATAGGTTACGTTTTCAGGTGTTCCCTGAATCGATTTTAGTGGGGCTTAGTTTGAGGTAGGGTTTTCAAGTAACACCATGAAAAACAAAAGCCAGGTGTGCTTTCACCACGACCTCCCAAGCATGTATTCTTACCTGAGCTGTGGCTCAAAAGATTCCGCTCCTTGCTCCATGAGTTTCCACCCGCAAATCTTTGATTTAGTGCTGAGCCTCATTGTTACGTCAGTTGTGTAGCAGTTCTGGATATCATTGAGTCAGCTCACTCAGGAATGGGTCTCCGCCATAAAGGGTTTCACCTCTACTTATATTATCCAAGCATGAAGACCAAGTTGCTGCCTGGTGTGTGCCTGATAACTGGCATGCAGCTAAGTCACATTATTCTTCAGGTTGTGAGCATGCAAGCAAACAAGCAGCTTTTGGGACTCTATAGCAGACTGGGCCTCCTCCACCCGGATTTTCATGTACAGTATTATCAGTTATGTCATCTTAAATGTTTACCATATTTTTCATTGATGAGGATCTGACCCTGCTATCTATTTTAGCCAGATCTGTTACTGCTTCGAGGTGGGTGGTGGGTCATGTGGAGATTTAGAATTTGTGTGTTGTGGAATATAGAACACACTATAACATTTTTTATAAAGTAAACCCCACTTTAATATAATAACCAGGAGTATAAACATCGGGGGTAGAGACACTCTTCTGCCTAGACGGCAAAATAAACAATATATGTGTGTAATCTGAAAAAGTTTAAATGTTCACACATATTTGTAGCAGAGGGCTAAGATAAATGACAGAAGTGAAACTGAAAGGTGTCAGTGAAACTGTGAGAAAATCTCTAACACCTTTATTGGTCGAATTGATGATGAGCGTCACATGAGACTCCCATCTCAAAATAGAGCGCCCAGAAAAGTAGCAGATCACCAACTCTCTTGATGGAGGAAAGGGTTATTGAAACAAAAACATCTTCAAAAACTTGGAATTGGAGTTGACTATTCATTAGGACCCATCCTTAGAATTAAAGCAGGCTACAATGATTGATGAATTAGTAGTGTTTGATCTAATAGATGGGCTATCCAGAAATAGGAATGAATCACACAAAGCAGCATTTAACCTCTTTCTGAAAGTCAGAAACTGAAGACATTTAAACTTTCAAGATAAAGATTATCCTCATTGAGTGGTGGTGGTGGGTAAAGTGACAGAATATTTTGTTAGTAAGGATGATGGTGTTGCGTACATCCTTTGGCATCATGATCTTAGTTTCCCAATTACCTTCACTGATGCTTCTAGGAAAATTATTCGATGCTCCTCATCTGGTGGTAATGGAGTCACCTGATAGCTGTAAGTACACTATTCTAGCAGTATGAGACCAGAATATTGCAGCCTAAACATTTTCAATAAGAAATAGTGTTCTCAGTATTGTTTAAAAAAATGCACCCTGAACTTTATAAGAAAAAAATCTACACTCAATGGTGCAAATTTGTTGTCAGCGATATTTAGAGCACAATATTTATGTCCAACAATATTTCTTTTATTGATATACTGACATACAATTCTTTAATGTGACAAGCCCTTTCATTGGACTACTAGAATCTACCGCTTTCATCTAGGACTAAAACTAACAGATCTCGAGCTGCCCTGAACCCTCTTCCAAACTATTTAACAATCAGATGCTTGATCAAATTATTAACCTTCACTTTATTGTACTCCATTATACCTGGTGCCTCTGCCTCACTTTATCCTTAGCAAAATAAATGTATTCAAACACACTAAAAATTGGGAAAGTAACAACACCCTCAATACATTTCAACAGGATCATGAAATCCTTGTGAACATTTGAATCATTACCAACTTTTCTTGGCAGGTTAAGACATTTAAAAGATACACTACCATAGAGCTGGCCAAGTAACTGAATTAGAAAACCTCTTTGTTAAGTACAAATGAGGCCTCTGCTTTAGGTGCAGCGTTGAAATCATCATACTCAAGACTTTAAACAATCTGTTCCATTATCTGAAAACAGACTGATAATGTGACTTATGTTCCGTGAGATATTTCTGACCTTATACACAACTTACTTTATTTATTTTAGACGCAGGTATGCTCCATGGCTTTCTGAGCAAAGTCCCTCTGTAGTTTGGATTCTACTTTAGCTGTTTACATTCATTGATCACAATAGGGAATACAAATTAGGTTTTTGCAACATTATTTGTGAAGCCCTCCAAAATTTTCCTTATTAGTCTGATCTATTCAATTTGCTAATAAACATTATAGGGTTGTCAGCTGCACCTTCATCATACCTCATCCATTCACCTTGTAGAAGTTCTAATCATACCTAAGAAGCATCATCCTCATGCACAACCCCAAATAGTTGAATTCCTGCTACTACAGCCAGAGTACAAACAAGCTTAATCCAGCCTGAATGCATGATCTCCATCTAGACAACTTCGCCTCAACCCTATCCATACATGTAAGTTGGGGTATATCTTTGACCACACATCAAACCATTGATGTAATCATCAGTCAGACAGTATTATCACAAAAATGTAACCCAGAAAGCCTTCTAACCATCATCTCCCTATAAATTTCAACATGCCCATTCTCATTGGCCTTACACAATGAATCCTCTCTTGCCAGTTTAAACGTTTTTCTATGTTATGCAGCCAACAATTGAGCTAAGACATTTTGTCCGCATTACTCAGTGCTCACTTGCAAGCAGTGGAAGCTAGAATTAAGTTCAGATTGAACCACCTCACCTGCAAAGTCACTCAATAGAATAAACCTTCCTACCTGTCCAGCCTGCGGTTCGTCCTTACGCTCATTAGGTCTAAGAAGCAAAGGCTTCCAATGTCTTGAAACACCAACATTTAACACAAAATGGGGATTTAGGAAAGATGTTCTCCAACGCACCAACTACAAAGGACAAGAAACACAATAAGTGCACAGTGAACATCCTATCAATAGCTACGGAGGGCTCAGCAAATGTGGCTGCTTTCAAAGATGATCTGGGACCTTTGTTCCCATTTACACTTTGTCTGCAGGAACTCACGGATCTTACTCGGCTTCACTTTTTTTCAGACTGGACAACAAACATGTTAAAGGATTTTTATTTAAAAATCTCATTCACATAAACAGCAATGGCTATAATATATCCGCTTTTCAAAGGTCTGATTATGACATCTGCACTGGGCTCTGAATTAACACTAAGTGAAGGGGGTTCTTCACCCACTTCATGCTCAGAATGAAATTAATTCCCAGGTAACAACTGTATGACTGATTTCATCTTCTGAGTCAACCACTGTAACCTGCTGAGGTCCAGTGGCAGCAGCTTTTTCTGTTTGTTCACTTATTACATAAAATTGATATTATTTGTAAGGATCTGGAATTAGCAGTAGTACAACTCCCAAATGGCAAGATTGAACCCTCTAGTTTAGCATAGCTGTAGTTGCTTCCTTCAAAGTATGTCACCACTGGAATGACCCTTTCTGAACCTAGAGCCAGATATACAAAGGTTTTTTTCTTGTCGCTAATGGCTCGATTCACAGAATCAGGCCGTTTGTGACAAGAAAAAAGCATTTCACGATGCACAGGCCCAATTTTGCGATTCACTAATCTATTTCCTAAATTGTAAAAAGGGTTTGTGAGTCGCAAGAAGGAAGGGGCAATCCCTTCCTAATTGCAAGTCGCAGTGCGATGTATGATTGTTTTGTTCCCGTGGATGCGGTCACAAAACAATTGCAGATAGCACCAATTTCGAATTGGTGCTAACGCATTTGCAAACAGGGAAGGGGTCCCCACTGGGCCCCTTCCCCTTTTGTGAATGGACGTGAAAATATTTTTTCCAGAGCAGGCAGTGGTCCCAAAATGAAATATGAATGAAAAGAACCCTATGAGACATCAAGCTAATGGTCAAGCCTTATTGGATTGTACAGTAGCCACCACAGAAGGTGGGACTTCAGACGTCCCTCAGAAAGCAGGGTATAACCTTAGGAATGCCACATGCTGCTGTATTTTACATATATCAAAGAATAGCTCTCTAGAAGAGTTGAATTTGGATTAAACTGCGTGGGTCGAGTTCTGGAAAGGAGGATTTATAGATTCCCTCCACTCCAGTGGGTTATTTCCTGGCAGCTCTTTAGATCCATCTGTGTGAAAGAAAGGGCCTTCATGGGGTTAGTGGACATTCCACTCAGCTTGGAAAGAGAAACAACAAGTAGTCTATTGTACAAATTAGTGATATGTATTGATTTTCTAACATGCCTTTTATTAGAATGCACTTATATGCGTTTTCCAGAAAGTTAAGGCTAGGTGCCAGAGCATTGCTACTTCAAGTGGACATCCATCCTAGTCATCTTTAGCTCTTATGGACCACACTGAGTACTTATTAGCAGCACTTTACATTGAACCATGAACATCATGGGACTTGGTAGAGGCATTGCCCATAGTTCACGGCATTCCAGAGCTTTCCTGCACATGTAAATAATTTCTCCCTGTTTTATTATTAGTTAGGGTGAAGGTTACCAATAGGCCTCTCACTTTTGAAATTGATCTGTGAGTGCTACTCATCCCGAAGAACACAAAAGGACCTAAATTCCTTGGATACTTTGTTGACTGCAGAATAGTGGGATTGCCAAGCTGCCAAACTTGCTTCAAAACAGCAAAGTCTAAATTCGACATGCTCCTTTTAGTGTGTTTGTTCTGCAGGTAGGATACTTCCTCACACCTGTAGGAAGGTCCCATCCATCATATTACAAGTGCATTATAGCCTGTGACACTTGTAATATGGAGAACGAGATATCAGTCGCATTTTAACAGAGTACCCCATTCACTAAGCAAAGAGCACAAGCTTGGCCATGGGCATAGATGCATGGACATCATACATAAGGTAGCGTTGAGCACATCAGTTCCATTCGAAACAGCAGATGGATCTTTTAGTGCATATTTCCATACTACGAGACCTTTGTCGGAAAGGCATCATGGACACATGTAACTGTAGTCTGGAACTGACAGAATCTGTGATCTGTCTATGAGTTGAAGAAGCCAGACTTTTTAAAAACAACATATTTTTGAGGAAAATCATAATTTGAGAAGGCAAATATATAGAATTGGTTGAATTGTCCTTAAAGGATAATAGCTCAATTGAGAAGTTATGGAGTCTGTGTACATCATTCTAGTTCCAGGCAGACTATGGAGAATAAACATATGGTCCTAACCACCTCCACACTGTCTTTTCAGAGGTTAAAGTATTGTAATATAAACACTCAATCTGTAAAATCTTCGGCAAAAAAAATTCCTGGCATTGGTGTCAGCTTGAACATTATCCCAACATAAGAGATGCTCGTGAAGTAATCATTCTACATCCCTAGCAGCACCTTGTTTAGGAAGGAGCAGGAGTTGCCCTGAGGAAAGTGGCATAGAAAAAACAGCTCTGCAGTAAACTATCCAATGATGTCAAGCCAAACAGCCACACATTATTTTAGAGTGGTTTACAACAGCTTCCCTAAATCATAATTGCAATTGTATTACAGACAATTTAACTAGAAGCACCAGAATATCAGCAGACCACCGAATTAATGAAAACACGCCAGAGGACAGACAGTGACCTGTTGAAATTTTCCAGTTTTCTATACCAAGCAATTATGGAACCAGGCCTTCTAATAAGAAGGACAAATTAAAAAATCGTAGATACCATCTGGTTTCTGCTCACTGTGGTCCATGCTGAAACCTTTCAACATTGACACTGGCATTTGGCGCCCTGTCAAGTATTTTTAGGTAAAGTTGTAGCTCTGTGATAAATCTATTACTTTAGGGACAAGGACATTGTTTTCCACCATGAACTAGAACAGAGAGTCCTGGATCTCCATAGACACCCATGTCCCCAAAGATTCACTTGCAGGTGGTGAGAGACCCCAGACAATAGGAATCTTTATCTGCTCTCACAAGCCTGCAGAATTTGTGTTTGATATGATCTAGCTTTGAAACACTAGCATGTGCAGGCCTTAATGAGTGGATTACAGAGTGATACAGTATCGCTGAGAGAAGAATATTGAACCCTGGATTCCGACATCTCAGAAAAGGATTCAAATGAAAACATCTGTTACAAAAAAGTGTGGATCTATGGGAATTGGCCATGACTAGGTCTTGTGGAACAGTCGTCAATGGAAAAGCAATTTATTTTGTGTGCTGCCTACCACAAATTGATGGACACCAGATGAGACTGCAAAGCTATAATTAGCTCTTCCTAATAAAAGCAAGGAAGACTCACATGCCACAAAGAGAACAGCCATTATTTTACCTTATTACAGAAAAAAGGAGCATGCATCTGGAAATGCTTATGTTCTCTGTCTGGTTCCTACGGAACACATCAACTGAATGTATTCAGCTGAAGTGTGAATTAATTGTATGGTTTTATGCTTGAATGAGGTCCATCATGGACACAGCCACGCAAGAGACATTCTGAAGGTGATTTTCTCATTCATGTGAAGATTTTTTTAGGTCGGACCTTTGGACAGCAGAATTATGTCTCGAGTTTCACGTTGAAGGAGATTGATTATGTCCCCCAGGTTTTCCAAAGTTTACCCGGTAAACGGTGTCCCCTTGCACATATATTTTACAGGCCAACAATGCTCATTTTTTGGGACGATCTCTGAGAAAGTCAAGGGACTGATTGTAGCTAAGAGCATTAGCTCAGGGTATGAAACTGGCACAAGATGATAACTCCCAGTGATGACCGCTTTCTAGCCCACTTTCATCTACAAGTTGTTCTTGCTTCATGAGCTATCCGGGACTTCATACATTTGTTATAGGCAGGCTATAGCACAGCAACTTTCTGATTTTTCAGTAAATCAAGTGCTGAGATTTCCTGATCAGTGTACAAATATGTAGATGTGCAATTCGCATTATACTCTATTACTCAGACGTTGGTTAGGATACAGTATGAGCTAAGGGCAGTTCATAAGTGTATACAGAAGCCATGATCCATGCCTCAGAGAACCGAGTGCCCTACAAAATACATAGCTGTCACAAACATCTTCGTAAGAAGATAAGCAGCACAGCTACTAGCAGAATAGTCAGCTATTTGTGTTAAGCCAATACAATTATACAGATCATCTATTGTTGTAGCATAAAATGACAGTGCAGATTGAGCACAGCTACCACATAGCTAGTGCCCGCTTTTACATCATGTAACATATTACAGATGAACACCCCACTGCCTTGGGCAGCAGAGCTATGCCTCGGTCCTACTACTGGTAGGCTTTAATACTATAAGCAGCAGAGTGTGCAAAAATATAGTGGCCGAGCCAAGCTACTCAGAATAAGGAAGCAGTAATATTATTGACCATAATTCACCAAGACCTGAAAAAGCCACTGGCCTTGCAGCCATATGGGCGAAACATATCTTGGCTGTTGTTGCTAGCCATTTACTGAAAGACAAGCTTAATTAATCATTAGAAGACAGAAGAAAAATCTGAACAAAATTACTATTGAGAGGTCCAAATATATGGCTATATTGTGATGGAATTTTTGATATAAAAAGTAATTATACTATTATTGCTATGGCGGATGCAATCTTGCATGATACAAATAAAAGACTATGCAGCCATATTTGTAACAATGTACAATTTATTATGTGTAATATTAGAATACTATAACTCTGGGAGCTCTATTAAAGAGAATGAAATAGCTCAGGGCCAGTAATGACTGGTACAGACCTTCTGCTCCAACATTTCAATGGTTTTCTTTCTGTTTCTCCATTTAATTTAGAACAATTTCCACTCAGTGTGTGGAACACTCTAGAAGCATTATAACCCTTTTCCCTGGAGCTGGGTCAGTTGTTAAAGGCCTCTCCCTCATTTTAGGCCTTTATCTTCAACTTATGGTGTTCAAGGTCTATTCAACAGTTATAGACCTTCCCTTGGCAGTAGCCTATAATGGTGTATTACAACACTGGGATACTGCATTAAAGAGAATGTAATGGGCAGAAGGACCTTAATGACCTTCTCCACCAGCATGCAAGTGAATGTGTTTCTGTTTTTGCCTGTTTAATTAAGAACAAAATTGCCCACAGTGAGTGGTATATTTTAATAGCATAAATCTCTTTCGACAAGGTCTATTCAGGCCTATTAGAAATGGGGTCTCTAGTTGGCAGTATTTTGCACCCCTGTCCAAGTAAGGACCCTCACTCTAGTCAGGGTAAGGGTGTCACACACACCACACCTAAAATAACCCCTGCTCGCGCCGTTGGTAGCTTAGCTCAAGCAGTCAGGCTTATCTCAGAGGCAAAGTATAAAATATTTGTACACACATACACACACACACACACACACTAACACAGTGAAAGCACCACAGAAGTCCTCCACACAGGTTAGAAGAATAGTCTTTATTTATCTGAGTAAAACAAGACAAAATTACAAAAATCCAACATACACAAGCATGGATACAAAATTTTAAAGATTAAATCTTATTATAGCGCTTAGAAACAATAGGTCCAACTGGCGCTATCACAATGTCTTATGGAGTCGTTCCCAATGGTCCGACACCACCCACATGGGGGTATGGGCCGATCCCGGAGTCGCTCAGACTTCAGATATAGTACCTTGGAAAATGAGGAAACAAAGACTTTGCATGGAGTCGGGGAGGTGAGGCATCACTGGAGCCAGTGTGGCATCGGTTCCTTACTGCTACTGCGGAGGGGAGGTGTTGGCTCGACTTTGTGTTGTCACGATCACACCACAGGGCAACATGTGCTGTGGCAGAGTTGGGTGTCACAGATGTCGGTGACACGCCACTCGGCACTCACACTATGGTGGGACTTTGAAAGTGCTGCGGTGGACCTGCTGCATCTGTCGTGGTCGTTGCGCTCAGCGGGAACAATGGCTCTGAAGAAAGCAGCGAGTCAGAGAGAGGCACCAGTTCCGAAGTCGCTCTGGAGTCAACATGCTTGGTTTCTTCTTGGTTGCACCAGAACTCCCAAGGGCCCGGGGACTGGATTTGGCACCACTTGGCAAGTCGGGACTCTTAGCAAAAGAGTCCATGGGCTGGCAAATGAAGTCTTTGATGTCCCTGAGCCTTGTTAACAGGAGGCAAGCTCAATCCAAGCCCTTTGAGGAAGAAGGATGTAGAAAGTAAAGTCCATTCCTTTAACTCCCAGGAACAAAGCAGCAAACAGCAGGCCAGCACAACAAAGCAACAAGCAGAGTGGCAGTCCCTCCTGCAGCATCCAGCTATTCATCCAGGCAAAATGTCCTCAGTCCTGAAGCATTCCAACTTTGTGGGATCAGAGGTCCAGTACTTATACTCACTTTTTTGTTTGTAGGCAAACTATAAAGAATAGTATTTGTAGCACACATGACACTGCCTTTCCTGCCCTGGTCCCAGACACACTCCAGGGGGTTGGAGGCTGCTTTGTGTAAGGACGGGGCACAGCCCTATTCAGGTGCAAGTATTAGCATCTCCCACCACTCTAGCTCAGGAAGAGCCATCAGGATATGAAGGATGCAGCTTAGCTCCCTTTTCGTGACTGTCTAGAGTGAATTCACAAACAGCTGAACTGTCACCCTGACCCAAACGTTTATTCCACAGACAGGCAGAGGCACAGAATGGTTAAGTAGGAAAATGCCCACTTTCTAAAAGTGACATTTTAAAACTTACAGTTTAAAAACCAACTTCACCCAAAGATATATTTTTAAGTTGTGAGTTCAGAGACCCCAAACTCCACATCTTTATCTGCTCTGAAAGGGAAATTACAGTTAAAAGATATTTCAAAGCAACCTCACGATACTCTATGGGAGAGATAGTTCTTGCAATAGCAAAAAACAAATTTAGCAGGACATGTAAATCACACCAGTACGTGTCCTACCTTTTAAATGCACTGCACACTGCCCATGGGGCTGATTTGGCCCTACCTTAGTGGTTACTTACATGTAGTAAAAGGGAAGGTTTAGGCCTAGCAGCGGGAGCAATTGCCAGGTTGAAATGGCAGTGTAAAACTGCACACACAAACACTGCAATGGAAGGCCTGAGACATGTTTGCAGGGCTATTCGGGTGGGCGGCACAATCTGTGCTGCAGGCCCACTAGTAGCATTTGATTTTCATGCCCTGGGCACACCTGGGGTACTATACTAAGGACTCACTGGTAAATCAAATATGGCAATCATGGATAAACCAATCAAAATACGATTTAGACAAAGGGCACTTGCATTGCAGCACTGACCAGCAGTGGTGCCCAGAGTTCTAAAAGAACCTAAAACAAAATGCAGCATAGAATAAAAAACAGGAGGTCGGAAGCAAGAAGTTTACGGATAACCCTGCAAAAGGGGCCATTTCCAAAAAATTCTTATCCCCTCTTAAAGACCCCTGCCTGTAACTCAGACCTATAACTGGTGAAAGGACTGTTGACAAACATTTAATCCTCAGCAACAGGCTATGTAGCTATGATATGATTAGCCACAGCTTTTGCCAAAGCAATACAATTAAAATAAATTAATGAATATTAGGTGCATTGTACATAGCTTGATATATGGGTTAAGATTGTACCCAGTGAGAGCAGATCAACTGAAAATCTGTTTTGGGAGGCTGCATCATAGTGGGTGAAAAAAATAGATGACATATAAAGAAACAAAGTTAGCATATTTTGTCGAGTGGAGCGCTTAACAAAGCAATGCATTCTGGGCACAGAAATATGGGACGTGAGATCTGCGAAGGCATTGAAACCGATTTATACTGTTAAAACAATGCCACACATGCATAGGGTGATCAAGAAGTATAAATAATGTGTTCTCCTGTCTGCAGCACGAGGGGTGTTCTTACCACTGGATATATCACTAGCAAGCATGTGTTGGGATTATTATGTCCAGTTTCAAAGATCAGGGGTGTTGTGTCCATTTCCAGTGGCGGCACCTGGAGGACTGTGTCCAGTTCTAGGTGCATCCGGGGCATGATGTTCCTGACTGGTGGGCTTTTCCTGGATATTAACTCCTTCTGATGGCCTACGCTGGGTGTTGTGCCCGGTTCTGGATGCCACATTTGATGTATTTTTATCATGCTATTGAGGCAACATAGTGAGTAATCCACCTAGTCTCGATGCCAAAATGGAGCCTCATGTTAACTTATTTTAGGTTAACTTGTTCTATGTAATACATGTATACCTACATACAATCAGTGAAGCTACTTGGCACAGAACCGAGGAAACACAGGAAAATTATGATGCAGAGGTATATAAGCTACAAAGCGCGAATCAAAACAAGTTAACATTTCGCAAAAACAGTCCTTTCTTAACGAATTGAGAAAGGAGAGGACTACATTATGGTTTTAAAAGGCTGAGTGGACGGGGAAGCTAAGTCCTGATCTATGTATTTGTTTGAGAACACCAGCTTGATTCTGGAAGTCTCAAATGTCAGTGATGTGCCTCGTTAAAATACCGCTTTACCATGCAGCAAGACATCCTTTCACCTCCCTGCTCTGGCACAACATGAGACCCCTTTGGAGAATTAAAAAATATATATATTTTTTTTATTATTATTATTAATGTGTCTCATGCTTCGCTTAACAGTCCAGCATGCCCAATGTCTTTAAAACGTTTTTTTTCCCTACTGTTTCTAATTCCGGCATAAAGTGTTGATTGTTAGATCAGTGAAGACTTGTACGGTCTTTCCTCTAATATTAACGATTTTTGTAATAGCTTTTTGGGTCTAAAAGCCGGAGGTTGTTTCCCCTGTGCAGCCTTCTGTGTTTCCCTAAACTGTTTGTGTTTCTACATATTGCACGAAGGGATTCAACAAGATCTGAGACGGAAACAGTGGGAGGGAAAACAAAGTAATTCCGAGAACCTCTGGAGACCGTGGAGAGGAAATATGGCAGAGGAAATATGCCCGATCTCGATGGGAGAGCTGCATTTTGCACCTTACTCTATATTTGTTCAGCTTTTTCTCTCTGTTGGGTTGCAAATAGTAATACAAATGGTCAAGAGGGAGATTTAAAAAAAGAAATGCGTTAAAAAGTCGAATAACCCACACCAGGACACAGTCCCTCCTTAAGAGGACACTCGGACGTGGGGGCGTGGCCCGCTGGCTCTACTCTGCATTGCGCCCACATTGTGTACGCCGCCTATCAATACAAATCGAGGCTCTCCCAAGCATGAGATTCTCTGGCAGGCTGCCCGGGCTGGGCTGGGCAGGGCGCTTGGCCAGAGTGGCTTGGCAGCAGGAACAGAGGGTTTATTGTGGGGGTGTAGGAGGCTGTCCTTGGTGACTCTGCTGCCGCACGTCACGTCACCATTTCCCCACACATTTCCTCGCGCTGCGCCTCACATTTTCCCTAATAGCCGCATCTGGACACCCCATAAACTCATTTCATAACCATCCCCCTCTAGGCGCAGTATACATATGATATAATTTTGTAGCTAAATAACTACGGTTCATCTGTCGTTTCCTTTTATTATTTTTGCATGCCCCTCCATTTTTTTATTTATTCTTGCCTTAGAAGGGGAACATTGTGTCGCGTGGTTTGGGAGGTCCTTTATCAGAGGACGGCAGTCTTATAAAGGTAAAAGACATTTTCTAACAGGCCCCAGCAGCACCGACTCTGGATGGAAGGTCTGGCCCAGGCAGAGTCAGGCTCGGGGCAGAATGCCTAAAAAGCAATTGACTCTTCCTCAATCCGACCCGCTTTCAAGAGATACTCACAAACCCCTCAGGAGCATTTACCATTACTGTAGAGGTCAAACCACTCCCGCATTCGACATAATTGCTAGGTATGCAGGAAAGTGTGGGTTTCCAGGAGGCTTAAACATTATTGGTGTGGAAACTCCCATTGTATCCATGTGCTAATAGTAACATTTAATTTCTTGCCCCAATGAGCAAAACCTTGAGATAGAACCCACAGCTTGTTATGTTTATGGCTAATTTACATCGTTAAGCAATTTTATTCATACCGAAGAGGTATTGGTCATGCTTATAGGGTGAAAAGTTTCAATGCACTCTCATTTTGCAGCCCTCTTTTGCATTCCGCACCTAGCCACACTTGGAAATCCCGAGTTGGATATGCCCACCGATGTTTCCAGAATACGCAGGTCATCTGTTTACTTCTACAGTGCCCATGCTGTACATGTTTTGTTCCTTTTTATAATGCACGTAATAGCACGTCTTTAAGCGTTTCCTATAATGATAGGTAGGAAGCAGCATTTGAAAATCCATAGGTCTGTCTACGCTTGTAGGCACTGACTAATACGTTTAAAAAAAGCCTGACGCAGGGAAAAAATAAATACAAAAAAGGATTACTTTCTGTATACAATGTGTCCATGAAACAAATAATGGAATGTGTGATGATATGGAGGACTTTTGAGATGCAAATTAGTTTCTTAATCCTGACAGTGCAGCAAACCGTAGATGGGGTAATGAGACATAAAAATATCAATAGCCTATAATAACTGAGTAATACTCCTCCGGTGGAGCCAAAGCTCTCTCTGAATACTTTTTAAGGAATTGGTGACAATAGGTCATTCAGACTGCTCTACTGCCAAGCCAGACCTAAAAAGGGCAACAGTGGAAGTAACTTAGACAGGATCAAATAAAGTGGGCTCTTTAGGGAAGAAGGGATTAAGACTCATGTGTCTAACTTTCATAGTCAGTAATTTTTTAGACACTAGAAGACGCCTCCTTGGCCACAAAGCCACACAGCCTTGGCATAAGCAAAGTATCGCCCTCGCTCTAAAACAGGTCCTGCCCAAACTTGTGGCAGCAACACATCTTTGACTGGCACAGAGAGTATTTTAGTCTTGTGGTTTTATCCAAACATAAAATGTCTGCTCTAAGTCGACAGTCTGCTATCTGGCACGGAAGTTGTTGGTGACAATGGCTTCTTACATGAAAGTTCTGTTGGCAGAATAATATTCTAGCGGCCACAAGCATAACTGTGTAGCACTTAATGCTGTGGCTGAGCCTGTCTGCAAGAGTTTAAGATTTTTAGGCAGATTAGAGAACAGATGGTGAAGCGCTTTAGCCCAGGATCACACAATTTGGCAAGAGGGAAGATTGAGATTAGAATGTGGCTATTCTGTTTGCACACCTATTAAATTAACCTCTAAACTACATCTCCTCCCAGCCTAAAATTTGGACCAAACTCAAGAGAGTAGTTCCTTACCATCTCTTTCATTCTATGGCCAGCACCTTTCAAACACAAATTTAAGGAACATTTAGAACAAAGATAAGAAGGTTGAAGATAAAAGTGTCTTGGATATGCTACAATTATAAATAATATCAAGATGGCACTCAAAACAATGCAGATTTATTTCTACTGTAGAAAGTACACGTATCATAAAAAAATTAAAGCAGGTGTCTTTCTGACAGTGAGTAGCTGTTTACAGACATTTTGAAAAAGTAGATAATCAGTTTTTACAATTTGCCAGCAAAACATGGATCTGCCATTTTTGCTTTGCCCAAAGAGGACATAGATTTACCCTACTATATTCCCCTTAGAACATTAGGTTATGTTATACTGATTTGTATAGCTCACCAATCACTGAGAGGGTATTCGGACGCTTGAGCAAGTGTGTAGTTTTGTGGTCCTCCAAGGTGCTTATAAAAAGAGCCAAGTCTTCAGCTTCTTGATGAACTCAAGAAGTGAGGAGGAGGCTCTGATCTGTAGAGGGAGGTAGCATGTCTTGGGTGCTATCTTCATCTGTGGCTTGTGTGATGGCTTACCTCACAAACATCTGGCTTATGTACTGTCCTGGAAATTGTTGGGTGGCATCTGACATCTGAGACAAAAGGAGATAATTGGCAAGGAGGTAGATGAGCTGAATCTGGAAATTTAACCGAAAGTGAGAAACTGACATGGATGCAGGATTGAGCTTGGATTTTAGAGCTGGGCTGAGAAGGTGCATTCTTTAATGTTCATTCAAGAGGATGTCCTGTGAGATGAGAAACAAGTAAACCATATTACGAGACCATCCAAGAGCTCACCGAAGCTTTGATAATGGCCTTGGATGACCAGAGTAGAGGAGCACAACTTATGGCAGTAGAGGTGTGGTCCTAGAATAAGGGTTCATTAGGCTACACTTGCTATGCCAGAGTTGTTTCAGAGTAACTTTAGTAAACACTTGAGACTGTTTTCACTAACATAATTTGAAAGGGTTCTCAATCAACACAGACAAATCAACATAGTGTGAAAGCCAGAGACCAACAGACAGTTTTACTACGAAATCACAGAGAACAGCAAAGTAAGTTACTACACTGCATTGCTTGAAAGAGAGGCAGAAGCGTGCCACATCTACTATGATATGGTGCTGTTCTGCCGTCTCCCCACACTGGTGCACTTTATGCAGGTATGCATCAACTCAGACACCCTTGCGCCCTAATGAATGTATGTCTGCACTGTGGTAAGCATCATTTTATAGCGGAAGGAGTACCTTCCAGTAATAAAAATATGCTTTAATGGATTTCCCACTTTGTATATCTGCTGTAGAATGCAGAACACATGCAAAGAAAGAAAAAAGAGGAGAAATTACACTTTACACCTGCCTCAAGGGGGCACTGGATTTTGGTGCAAATCCCTGTCAGCAGTTATTGGTATACAAAGATTTGCATCAAAACCCATGGGTATTTGTATTGGAATGCTCATGCACCACTCATGGAACACCCCATTGATGCAAAGCAATGCAATTCAGGGCATTGTGCAGCTTTGTGTTACTTTCATTCACAGCCCGCATAAATCGTGATTATGCGTTGGACTGTAAATACCAATACAACACTTTGCAGTGGGTTGCTTCAAAAACGTAAGCCAAACTCAGTGCAAAGTCTTTATAAATCTGGGCCTTGGCAGGGCTTGGCTTGGTCATGGACACTCTTCATAGCCCTGGCAGTAGGTAATTGCGTGCCCTGATTCATCATTTAATGTATTCAGGCATTTCTGTGAGCAGGCATCCCACAACTAAAGAAGGAGCATGTGGTCACCCCTGTTGATCATTTTAGCTGCTGCTTCGTCTCAACATAACTGGCACAGCTAAATGTGAACTTGGTCTACATGTCGAAGGCTGTCGTTAGTATAACACAGTTCACAACCCAGAGTCCTAGATCATTTTCTTTGGGTTCTCAATGCAACTTCTCTGGTGGAGTCCCAGACTGAAATATTAGTTTCTCCTTGAACCTGTGATGAGAACATAAATTCATACCGCTTTCTACACTGTAGAGAAAACTCCATCTACCAATGTCTGTAACTTGAAGTGTGTGCACAATTGGTAATGGTTTTTAAAATAGCTAGCCCCTCTTTAGAAACATGTCATTATTGTAAAAATATCGGCAAAACACATTACAAAAATGCTTTATTTTGAGGGAGAAATTTGGATGTTTGTGATTTTGTTATTTCTTACCTATCACATTTTCCTGCCAGAGGAATGGAATTTGTAGGTACCCACAGACAACGTTACAACACATTAGAGCAGCATGTCTTGAAACTGTGTGCAGGTGCCATCTTTGATGTGTGTGAGAGGAAGGTGTGCAGCGTGTGAGCTCCGGAGCTAAGGTCCCCACTGCATAGAGGCCTGCTGCTGACAGTGTCATATGGTCTGGACATGCTTCCAAGTTTACTCATGGCCACAACCACCAGAATGTGCAAGGATTTCAAGGATTCAGATGGGAGCTCCGTTATCATAACACTGCTCGACGTGCGTGCTGCTGGGAGAGAGCTGATGTAGCGTGCAGGATTGTTTGTGGCCACGTGCAAGGGGATGGGCACGAGAAGTGTGGTGAATGATCTCACAATCAGGCACCCATTCTGTATAGAAAAGCCATATGAAGTCCCACGAGGGAATAGTACTGATAGGAACCCTTCTATACTTAACCAATAAGGTGAAGTTATAACCGCATGTTACTCTGGCACGTTCCTTTAACAACTAGCATTTATTCATTTTTGTTATAAACTCTTTTAGATATTTGATTCTTTTAAAGTCAAACAAATCTGCATGGCCCAGATTGCGTTAGTTTCTTAAGTGAAAGTCTACTGCTGGTGCATGTGGTCTGATGTGACCCATTGCCGTATGATAAACCTACTTGACAAGCATAGGACAATAGGTCTCGCCTATGCAAGAGCTATTGGCTTTGTCAATGCACTTTAGCCATATTGTACACCAGTGTGGCTGCTGTTCAGCCTGGGTATATGTTATTGGTGTAGAGGAGAGTGGCTCAGAGTGTCATAGAGTGCAAAGGTGAAAAGTTGGAGTACCGTGTTTAGAGTGGACTGGCAGAGAGTGTCATGTATTGGTTTGGCATAGTGTGGAGTCACGTAGAGTGTCATACACTGGAGTGGCATAGAGTAGAGTGGACTGGCGTACAGCACATTGGCTTAGAGTTTTGCTGTAGTGGTATTGAGTGCAGTAGCATTGAATTCAACAGTGTGCAGTGGTGCAGAGTGGAGTAGAGTTGAATGATGCAAACAGCAGTGGTATAGAGTCAAGTGGCATAGAGTGCAGTGATGTAGAATGCAGAATAGAGCCAAAAGGTATAGAGTGCAGTAGCATAGAATGGCGCAGAGTAGATCAGCATAGAGTGGTGCAGAGTAGAGTAAAGTGACACAGAGTGCAGTGGCATAGAGTGCATTGGCGTAGAGTGGAGTAGTGCAGAGTGTAGTAGTGCAGAGTAAAGTGGTATAGTGTTCAGTGATGGAGGGTGCAGTGTTGCACAGTAGAGTGTCAGAGTGCAGTGGTGTAGAGAGGAGTGGACTGTCAGAGAGCAGTGACATAGAGTACAGTGATGTAGAGTAGAGTACAGTGGCATAGAGTGATGTGACAGAGTACAGTTTTGTAGAGTGCATTGGTGCAGAGTGCAGTGGTTAAGAGTAGAATGTGTAGGGTGGAGTGGCACAGAGTGCAGTGGCATAAGGTAGATTGTTTCAGAGTAGACTGAAGTGACGTAGAGTGAAATGGTGCATGGCAAAGTGCATTTGCGTAAAAATGGCATAAAGAGTAATGGCTTAGAGTACAGTGGTGTAGAGTGCAGTGGTATAGAGTCCAGTGGTGCACAGTAGATTAGAGTGGTGTACAGGTGACTGGCATAGAGCCAGGGGCATAGAGTTCAGGGTTACAGAGTAAAGTGCATTGGTATAGAGTGTATTGGCATAGAGTGCAGTTGCATAGAATTCAGTGTTGCAGAGTGCAGTGTTGTAGACTACAGTGGCATAGAGTGGGGTTGTGCAGAGTAGATTGGTGTGGCCTAGACGGGAGTGGTGTAGAATGCAGTGAAGAAAAGTCCAATAGTGTAGAGTAGCAAAGAGTGCATTGGCAGAGTGTAGAGTGGAACAGGGTGGAGTAGAAAGATGTAGCGTGAAGTGGCGTTGAGTGCAGTGGCACAGAGTGGAGTGGTGCAGCGTGCAGTGGCAATTAATTGGTTTAAAGTGTAATGGTGCAGAGTAGAGTGCAATGGTGTGGAGTGGTGCAGAGTGGAGTGGTGTAGACTGGCGTATACATGGTGTGGTAGCACACTGCCATTACAGACAACACATTTTCAACAGAAATGACCATTACATTTGCACAGACATACATTTTAACTAATAAAACGATACAGCGAATAGACGAAAATGTCTGAAAATTGCATCACCTAGTGTAATGATTTCTTTTGATCATAATAAACTATTTGTTTCTAACACACTTCTTTCCAGGGTTGGTCTCGTTTTAGGCTGTGGCTTGTCAGGTTGGTCCTTGCTTGATATACACCCCACGTATAGTTGGTTCTACTTTGTATTGTGCAAAATGTGAAGCTAGTTCCTTCTTAAGGACGACTGGGCATGGTTTGCTTTCAGGTTGCCTCATTTAGGGATGAGCTCCATGGTCATCTTATATTTTTTTCTCGTGGTGGTTTCTATGCTGGGTATAGGGGTGCAGGGTTGCCCAATTGCACACTTTTTTTTAAACCTTCCAAACTTTGTGAAAAGCAGAGCTCACAAATTTAAAGAACTATGGGTGGACCTTTGCTGTTTGGTAGCTGTTGCCTGTGCCCTTCCGTAAGGCCAACCAAGCAAAGTCACAACCCCAGAGTCTCAACTGCCCCGCCACTATCTCATTCACTTCTGCGCTCCACCTCCTGCACTATCAATTTAAGGAGTGCTGTTTGCTTTACCACAGCCTAACCCCATTCCTGTTCTCCTGCCTCCCCTTTCTTGGAGCAGGCAGAAGATACCAGGCTCATAAAAGCTCTTCATCAGACTTGTCTAATATTGGTGTGTTCCGTACGCCGAGCTGGTTTATTTTTGGTGTATGCTTTATGGTAGGCCAGTCTCTCCTGTGTAGGAATTTTCTTGGTCTGATCTCATCTTAGGTTGTGTCTTATGTTAGCCAAATTAATTCCAGTGGCATGCTCTTTGAATTGTGCACTTATAAGGAGTGCTTCCTTATTTCTAGTGTCTATTTGGGCTGCCCCTAATTGTATGTATTTGCGAAGGTGGCTCTGTTTTAGCTCACTTTAGTGAGATATAGTCTATTCTTGTTGTGGGCCTGGTTACATTTTTAGGTTAGGATAGCCCTACATTTGAAAGTGGCATATATGGTTAGTCCTTTTTTTCATGTCCCTATGTGGAGTTATGACATTTGTCCGGTATGGTAACAATTTCATTGCCAGGTCTGCACTGCGTCCGGGCATGTGTCATATATAGGACTGATTTTTATCGTGGAAAAGTGTCCTATATTTCGGTTGCCCTATTTTGGTGTTTTCATGTGCTGAATTGACTTTGGGTTAGTCACATGTTTCGCACATTTCTTCTTGAAGTTGGCACCTTATAGGACTTGTCTACCCTAGTGCTGTACTGTAATGCCATTTTATAAGTGCACAAATACCCAGAAGAAGGGGGTTGTGGCACTGGAGGAGAAGCAGTGAATGCAACATCAACATGCAAACAAGCAATTTCCCAGGAACTCGCGAAAGGTCAGTAGACTACTTTTGGATCTTGGGAGGGTGGGGAGGAGCTTCCTTTTTGGGAAGTGACAATGTAAAAAAACACAGCCTCCTACCGAGGACTTGTGGTAACCAGGGATAGTGAGAAGATTAGCTGAGCTGGAACAAAATGTTCTGAGGAGAATATCACGTAAAAAGTCTGGTGATAGCTGGTTTGGACAGTTGGGGGACTTTTTTTGGCAGAGGCAGAGTGTCTTGAAGATACACCTTTTAGATACTGGCAGCCAGTGTGCAGAGGGGTTACTGAAAAACCTTACTTCAGTTTGTTGGAGGTAAAGTCGAGAGATTGGAATTCATCTAATTTGCAACTGTTCCAATCCATTCCTTGAAAAGTATTTATTGGCTAGTGAAGTTGCCACCCAAGTGGGGGTTCAGCTGTGTGTAATCTGCATAGGGCAAGAAACGGATAACAAAAGCTTCTATAAGAATAGGTAATGGAGAGACCGAGGGCCGGATTTTTCATTTGGCGGAGGGGATTACTCCATCACAGCCGTGACAGCTATCCCGTCCGCCCGTTTACAATTCGATTATAGCCTATGGAAATTGTAATACGGTGGATGGGATATCTGTCACATTTGTGACTGAGTAATTCCTCTGAGCTCTAAATCAGACCCTTAGATATTAGATGGGCAGGGCTACAAGTGGAGCCCTGTGGATCACTGCAGCTGACCGGCGGAGGCACCGGGTGGTATAGAGACAATGAGACTGCTGGACAGTGGGCTGTTCAAAAGGAAAGGAGCCACTGAGGAGTGGTGTCTTTAGTTCCTGGTGCAGCATTGTGTGAGGCACCATATCAGATGCTGCCCGGAGGTCGAGGATGATGAGTGTGGAATCGCCACCTTCATCCAGAGTGTACCACAGGTCACCACCTTCATTCAGAATGCACCAGGTGCCCCCCGTTGTTCCAGCAAGCCATTTTGTCATGAACTGAGGACGAAAGCCAGACTGTTTGGCCGTATTTAAATTATGACTTCCCACTTCGAGTGACAGTTGCTGATTCATGATAGATTCTGTGATTTTTGGCTGCAAAAGGAAGCGGAGACTTGAGTGAGTTGTTGGACCTGATGTTAGGAACATGACCGGAAACTAGAGAGGCACTGCGCAGAGAGGTAAGAACGGAGGAGCTCGGAAAGGAAAGCGCTTTGACAACTTTCATAAACTGGGGTCCATTGGTGACCCCGAATTGATTTGACTAATTTTAGTTAAGAGCTTCTCTCTGGTACCTGGCTTGAAGCTGGAAAGATTAAATTCGCTCTTGTTTAGAAGGTGGGGGAAAGTTTGAACCAAGGCTGCTGGATAAAAGGAAGTATGGTCTATAATGGAAAAAAAATAGAGAGGTCTGAACACAGACTTTGCGAAGGTTGAACAGCAGATTTGGTAGATTCAAGCTGAGCACGACTGTTGAAAATAGAAAGGACTCTTTAAGTGGGATTAGAGGCATGTACTATATGGGATTGATACCGGCATTGTGCAGAATTCTTTTATATTTAAACTTTACCTCTTTATATAATTCTTCATCTAATACCAAATAGGACCAGCATCAGTGCCTTTCACATTTTTACAGTCTTTTCACTTAAGTAGCTTCTTAATTGTACCAAGGGGCAAGGGAGTGTGAGGATATGTTATGTTGCTTCATGGGGGCGTCTAATGCAAATATTATTCAATCATTGAAGGAGGAGGAGGTGCATCAATTAACCTCCACATACATATTGGGGGCGGCGTGTCTGAGAGCATTGTTACCAAAGTAACAATTGACTTTGATCCAATGTCTTTTTGTATGTAGGAAGGGGATGTATCCGATTTGAGTGGGGTAGAAGATGGGTGATGATGAAGAGTACTTCCTTATCACTTGCCCAAGGAAATAAAATTCCTTCTTTAAAGGGGCATACTCAGTAGGTGCAAGCAGCAAGTTGTGGGTGTTCCCTATTTTATATGTGGGATCAGCAGGCAGCTGTGAGACCTCTAGGAGGCAGCATTGAAGTTGCCGTCTGAACTGTCAGTAGAATTGTCTATCTTGACGTCCGAGGCCCCGAGTATGATAAAGTTAATGGGCCTGAGACTAACAGAGGAAGCAATGCTTGTGGAGGAACTGAGAAAAGAAATAGTCTGACTGGGAGGATGATACACTAAAATAATTTTCATGCAAGAGTTAAAATTAATTTTATGGGGGAGTAATTTTGCATCAAAGGGGCTCCCAATCATATAGGAGGTTATATAGATGGACAATTTATTGACAGCTGAGGTCGGGGGAGGTGTCAAGTTGGAGGGTGACAAAAAAGTATTATGGGAGGTGCTGACGTGAGGAAGTGATACTGGGCTTAAATACAAAGATGTAAGTGGTGGGAGGGATGAAAGTAAGTTTGGCAGGAATGGTCATGTTTAGAGGAGGGTGGATAGGGACAGGATGGCTTACCTGATATGTGTAGGAAAAAAAAAACTGACAGCATCCTTCCCTGCCCTGTACCCAGACAAAGTGTAGAGACAGGTGTAGATTGGCTTGACTTTGACACACCAGCAGCTTGCCCGCTGTATGTGTCCATTGCATGTCCATAGCAGCATAAGCGTGAAATAGGCAGAGTATCAGATGGCTGCGTTGCATGTGGCTGAGGGGCGGAGTGTGTCTGCTTGGTCACCCAACCCCTAAGCAGGAGACAGGAGCCGGAAGTAAAACAAAAGAAATTGCAAAATCAATACAATAAAACGTAACTAAAGTAAAGAATGAGTAACCTAGTGTTGCTATAGCTAACACAGTTGATTAAAACAACGCAGTGTCAGGTGGGGCCAGGCTTCCAAATAATTAACAACAAAGAAATTGTGTTGAAATAAAATAAAAGTAAAATACTAACAACGCAGGAATGCCACAGTGCTAGCAATTTTCCTGCTGTGAGTCTGCAGCAGGGTGGGCTTGAAATATGCTGAGAACAAGACGGCTGCAGTGGGTGTGTTTGGTGGGCAGAGCCTTTCTTCTTGGTCAGCCACTATGTATGCGAGGAGCCGCGAGTTGGAAAGCGACCAACAGCTGAACAAACGGAGAAAAAAAGCAGCATAATTTTCTCCTTGCTGCAGTGCAGCTACTCGGAAATAAAAAGAAGGAGACAGTAACTGAAAAAAAATGAATTAAAGTGTGAATAAAATAAAGAATGAGGAACCTAGTGTTGCTGTAATTGAAATAATCGATCAAAGCAACGAAAAATCACGGGTAGGCCCAGGCTTTCCAAACATCCAAGGAACATAAGTGGCAGGGAAATAATTGCAAAACTCAGCTAGAAGCAGCTCATGGATTCTGCTCGAGTCCCTGCAGGCAGGTTTTCAGCTGCTTGTTTCGTCAGGGATGGCTGAGAAGTGGTGGTAGATAGGTTCCATGGTTGCATGGGAGAGGTCAGCCTATGGATGAGTCAGAACTGGCTGAGGATGAATGGGTATAACACCGGGATCCTGGTATTTGGGGTAAATGGGTCTATTTGGAGCAATCACTGGTGGCCTGAGTCCTGTTGGACTTTACCCACTCCCATTGCAGCAGCTGAGCACCTGGGGGCCATGTCTGACATTTCCGTGACATTTGACATGCAGGGTAACAGAACAGCGAGTGCATGCTTTTGGATGGTTAAAATCCAAAAAAATGTCCTACCTTTTGGACCCAAAGAACTCAGAGTGATAGTGGTCCTAGCTCTGCTTACAGCACTATTGGATTACTGAAACACATTGTATTTGCATATTAATAAATCTTCCCTGAATAAGCTTCAGCTTATTCAGAATGCGGCTGCCCGTTTGGTGCTTGGATTACTTACGTTTGCCTCTGCCAGGGAGGGTCTCAGACAACTTCATTGGTTACTCATAAGAAAATGTATTTCCTTTAAAACCCTTTGCACGACCCATAAGGCTGTCCACTCTCAGGGATCAGGATACACATCTGCAGACCTACGGTTGGCACTGGTACCCCTGTGTAAGAAACCTAGATGGAGCGATTGGGCCTTCCCAGTGGCTGTGGCCAAACTCTGGAATTCTCTCCTTGTCCAGATTAGATGCATTAATTCATACTTACCTTTCATATGCATCTCAAAACCTGTTTTTTTTCAGAGTAGCTCTCTGCATTGCCACAACTGCTTTTCTCACGCCGCTTAGAGCGTTTTTGCTAGCGGTCTGAATGTGCTTTACAAGTAACTTCAAATCAAATTAAATGGAATTATCTGCAGAAGCATGGGCCTGCTATAGGCTGAGGACAAGAAAGCCACATTGGGAATGGCAGAGTATGTCACCTTGGTTACCCAACATGTAAGACAGGGACTGAGAGACTGAATGTGACTACCAGCTAGCTAAAACTAGAAGAAATGGAACCCAGTATCACCCTTGGTGCAATGCAACTACTGGAAAACGCAAGTAAATGATGCAGGCTCATTATGGGGCAGTCTGATTCCTTGTTAAGGTGTTTATTTATGGGCTGGATTGACAGTGCAGCTGTCAGCAGACATTTATTCGAGCATCCCTAGAGAGAGGCACCCACGTGTTTGATTGGACAAACGTTGTGTGCTGTTACACAAACTCGTTTGTCTACCACATTGCAGTAATCATTTTGTTTATTTTTCCAGGTCCCTGAAGTTGAACTTTCAGGTGCAAACACATGACATTGTAATGCTATTCAAATGTCTTAGATAATTAGATAATGTATGGTGTTTTACCGTGAGGTATAGAGTTTCAGGTCTGGCTTGATACTGCATTCATAAGCTCGACCTACTGGCATTGCCAATGCTTGTTTTGCCATTGTGAGGGTTCATCTGGTCACATCGTGCGGTGGTGCTAATCTTACATCAAAATGGGGTTCAGGTGAAGCTGAAATCTTTGATTGGAAGTGCTTACATTTATATGATCTCTTGTTAGTAAGTGCTTTATAGGTTTCTTGTTGATGTGTCTCGTAGTTGAGGCTAGTCACTTCTTCAGTTTTTACCTATGTGGAGCAGGTGTCTTCTTGAGGTAAACATGTTTTGTCAAACACTTGAGCTCTAGCTTCAACGTTATGCAGTTCGCTTCAATCTATACTTTAAGAAGTCCATCAGGTTGTAGCATTGTTATGACATTGTTGTCTTGGATCTCCATGATCCTTGGTGCTTAAAGCAGACTTTTCTAGGACACACTTGTAGGTGGTGATATTATTCCTATCAATAATGTCCTTATGGTTATTGTTGTGTTTATATTTTTGTGGTGATGAAGATTATTATTATTATTATTCGTCATCATCGTCACTATCATCATTTGTGCTGCAGTTTGGCAGTTTAGAATACTATTTTTTTAAAGCATAAAAGAAAAATGCAAACTGCCTCATCTGCCATTTTGCTTTTGATTTGTGAAAATCACACCCGAGTTCAACTTACACAAACATGGAACTGTATTTGATACTGAAAGCAACCTCGAGCACTGTGTACTGTTATAAATCAGCAAATAGGAAACTACTACTGATGAAGAAATGCAAAAACTGACATCGTGGGATGGGGAAGCACGTTTCATCCACTAGAAACCAATAAATATGTATACGTAGAATAAGCACCATTATTTATTTACAGAGTGGTCATGTCGAGTGTGACCATGTATTGGTAGACTTTCTTACAAAAACGTACGGAGCACTTGTGAGGCAAAACTCAGCTGTTAGTGGGCCGTCAACGTAGCTTTGGGCACAATGGAGTCTTTCCAGTGGAAGCTCCTTTCTCTAGTGGTGCTCATCCGCAGCAGGATAAGATGAGGTGCCATTTTAGTCCCTTCTTCTATAGGAGGTGGCGGGCGTGCAGGTGATTACCCTTAAGTCCCTGGGAGGACATTCTCACTGGAGACTGCACAGGGGCCCCTATGTGGTGGCTAGGTGGCAACTGGGATATTAGCCTAGAGTTATATAGTCGCACACAAGAGCCCCGATAACCTCATACTGCAAGCGTCAAACCCTTTCCAGAACTGCACTAAACTTGGAGTTTTGTACATGCATCCATCAACGGCCTAACACGTTTTTTAGGCGTTAAATGGAATTGGGAAAAAATTGTTGATTCCCTGTATGGCAAGGTAAAAAAAATACGTTAGGCACAGTTTTATGTCTCCTAGGACAGCTCTTGTGCTGCTAGCACATTCGCTCTCTCTTGCGAGAGATATTGTATACACAATCATATACACAATAGGGGCTTGCAGTTTCCATATTACTTACCATTGTCTAGCTTGATTGTCACTCCCTTTTCCTTGCTACTCATTGGTAAATGCATGGATGCTTCAATTAATTTTTGTGCCTGTCTCTTCTCGCTAGAGCATGGACTAATTACGTTTCCTTCCACTGAACTTATGAAGTTTCCTTCCACTGCTCCTGCTTCTATTGATGTACTTTTTTTGTTTCGTCTTTATTGTTTTGCGTCTTCCCACCCTCCTCCGTCTTTACTTGACCCGCACCCTCCACCTTCCTCGTCACTGTTGCTCGCCCTGTCTCTCCTATATATATATATATATATATGTTCATTAAAAAAAAAAAAATGTTACAGGGATGTTATAGTTAGGAAATAGATTTAAAAAAAACATCTATAGTCACTTAAAAAACAAAGGTTACAGGGACGCTATAATTAGGTTCCGAATTTACTCACATGAACCATAGATATCCAGCAGTTATGGAAATGTTTCAAGTAACTATAACTCGCTCCATAAGGTAACAGTAACTTGCGCCTCCCCATGCACAGTTTTTCTTCAATAATTTGACTGCTAATTTTATATTAATATTTTTAATGATGTTATAAAAGTTGTCATGAGTGCTCTAATATCTGGGGTAAATAGCAGTCTAACTATAACTGCTGAATTGCTATGGTTTTGTGAAAGTAAATTCAGAAACTAACTATATTCTAACCCTGCACCACGCATGGCCGAAAGGGGGGGCTACACAGACACACCCTAGCACTGGGGACCACCACCTCTCCAGGGATACATAATACAAAATGCATATTTGCATGCAGGGAAAGAGATAAAACCTTCACTTAACCAGCATTTAAGACAGCTCCTGCTTCCTGAAAGCGGAGTTATAGTTGCTTTTGCTTGGAGGGATAAATCAGCTCCCATCAAGCAAAAGCAAACAGCAATCTTCCGAGGGTGGGCACCTCGAGAGGTAGCAGGAACTGGCCCTGGGGTGTGGCGGTCCCCAGGGCTATAAATGGCTCCAGAATGCTGGTTGCTATTGGGTAGTTATAGTTAGGACCATGATTCCATAGAAGAAGAGTTTTTTGACTTCCCTATATCATTGGTGCCATTTGATGAATCTCCAAAATTTTCCCCAAAAACAGTTCCAGAGATTTTTGTTATGGATGGGAATTTTCAAGGTGATCTATCAAGCGGGGGGGCGAGAAATTGGTTGGTGTCAAAATAGTTGTGTTTCCCTTGTTAATTCCTGTAGGGATTTTGAACGTGACTTCAGCCCGAATTGCTGAACGGAATTACACCAAATTTGGCAGAAAGGTAGCTTTTGGTCCAGAAAGAAGCCTTTTTCTTGTTTGTTGTAAATCTGTTAGTTTTTGAGAAAGTAATAGAAAAATAAATATAGATATCTGGAGGCGTGAAGGATTCGTGAATAATTCACAAATATTCACAAATGTGCACACAAATAGATGTGCTGTAATTGGCTAGCTACAACCTGAACAGAAAGTTGTGGCTGCCATTTTAATGTGCTGGCACGCGGTTCCCGTGGCGAAGAAACAAAATGAAAAGTAGCATAATGGGTCAGGGTAGAGGTACTGTGAGGTGTGATATAGGGATGTTTGAGGGTCAAATTATGGGATTAAAATGATTTTGTTTCACCACGCACAATATTTGCAAATTATTCAAGAATATTCCCAAATAATTCATGAATATCGTGTATGGTGAAAAACGTTTTGAAAAATATTCACAGACTCCTTCAAACACTAATGAATTCACTCATACATGCACCCAGAGACTCATGTGCCCACTCACACACTCTCTCAAATACTCATGCACCCACTCAGATCCACTCATAGACTCCCACTCCCACTTCCAGACCCACTCAGACACTCACGCACCCACTCACAGATCCACAGATAGAGACAGGCCCTTTGCCAACCCCGCTGCACACGGCTAAAGGCCATGTGCAGCGCTGGGTTGGGTACTTATATAAGTGCTTGGCTGTGGCCAACCCTGGCCGTGCACAGCCGAAGGCCATGCGCATCGGTGGTTGGATTAACATATAGTAACTAAAATTACTTTACATAAAAAAAAACATAGAAATTCATTGAAAAAAGCAAAGGTTACAGGGTCGTTATACTTACCTTCTGAATTTACTCATACAAAACCACAGAAATTCAGGAGTTATAGATAGAATTATTTCAAGTAACTATAACTTGCACCCTAACGTAACTATAACTTGCGCCTTTGCAATGCTCAGCTAATTACTCCACATATAATATCATTGATGACATCTTCTATGGCATCTTTGACATTAGCACTGCAACATTTGCAATAAAATTATTGATGAGAAAACTGTGCATGGTGATGGTGCGAGTTATAACTTGAAATAACTCTAACTATAACTGCTGAATTTCAATGGTTTTGTAAGAGTAAATTCAGAACCCAACTATAACATCCCTGTAAACTTTGTTGTTTTTCAATTAGCAGACAATACTTTTTTGGTTTCCCCTTCATTGTTGCTTCCTCCCAACGTTCGCGTAGCTGCTTGCCCATCTCCTCCTGCTTCCCTGCTTCCCTGCTTGACCCATCCCCCACCACCACCCTCATTGCTCCTGCTTTTTAAAAAATATTTTTCCTTTTTTGCTTTGAACAATTTACATGCACTCCAATTACATTAAACAAGGACATATTCATTTTTGTAGGCATGAGTGATTTGCCCAGAATCACAGGATGTTGAGCCGATGCCAGCTCCAAACCCAACAGTTCTGGCCATCATGCCACAACCTCTTCCCTAAGCATTGCTTAAGAAGATTGCCACTTTTAGCCATGCAGGAAGTAAAGGCAAAACAAGGGTAGCAATTAAACATTATTTTACACTATCACCTCCAACATAGCATCAGTGGTGTAACATGAGCCCCTGCAGCCCCCCCTGATGCGAGAGGGCCCCTGACCTCTAGGGGGCCGCCTCAGCAAAAGTGGTAGGTGGTGTGCCAGGGAGGGCGCCTCCCTCCATGTACTTCGCAGAGGTCCCCCCCTCAAGTTCGTTGCACCCCTGCACATTTCTCCCTACAACCTCCTCTGACATCTTTGTGCTAATTGGCAACTAACTTCAGGCTGCACTCTTTGATTAAAAAATGACATTAAATTTAAGAAGTGCATGACTCTTAAAACTTTACTTTTAGCCATGCTACACAGTCCTGCTGCTGTATACCGTGGCTAAAAGTCATTGATAAAGCCAATAGCTCTCATTTAGGTGAGGCCTACTGGCTTTGCCAATGCTTGTTACCACTGCTTACATAACAGGGTTGAACCCTTCTCTCACCTAGGCCCCTATACAGTAGCATATTGATTGGCTTCTGATATGCTAGGCAGAGAAAGTTGAAAATATAAACTGATATCTCAGAGTCTTAATTACTTTTTGTTCCTACCACTGCCTCCAAGGCCACTGAGACATTGGCTTTAAGGCAGAAAAAGGGGTCATAAAACGTACATCAGAGGGAGGAAGTGCTACTCCTGCCCCCCTTAATCGATGTCCATGATAGCTTGGCGATTTGGTGCAGGATGACAGAGTGTCTTTCACAAGGCTCCATTCCTGGGGAACCACCCGTTAGCTTTTAATAATGAGCCATGCTGACGGTTTAATACAGTACTGTTGACTTATCAATACGGTAGGTGCATAGCTGGCTACATTGCAGTGTGCAGTCGAAAGCTCTCCCCCGCACAAAGACACCACCAAACTGCCCAAAGAGGTCAGTCTCAACAATGTGGTCAAGGGCGAACTAAGCAGAGCATGTGACAATCTTTTCAACATCATGAGGTCATGTGAGATGGGGAGCCCTACACCTCTCACACCAGCAGTTGTTATGAGCATGAGCTCCATCCCTGAATTCACAAGAAAACCCAGTGATAATCCATTTTACACTGTGTTAGATGTAGAAGAATGCACTCACCGGTAGCACCAAAACCACAGTCCCCCATTTAACAGACCTAACTGCAGACTGGAACCGAGTTGAATAGTTTCTCTCAGTGAACACTATTTCTGTGGGTTAACAATTTTAAGGAGGCAGTGATTGTTGATCCAAATAGTTCGTTCAAATCCCTTGAGCAGAAGAAACCTAGTAGGCCACTTCTCCCACACTCTTAAGCAGTGTCAGCCTCTATAAATTCCAAACCAGTCTTCGTGCACTGGCCAAAAAAGACGCAACTGTCCATGAAAAGAAGGAGCCTAACATTTGGGCTTGTTGAAGAAAACTTTGGATGCAGGTTTTATTAACTAGAATCAAAATGTACCATTCAGATCTACATGATCGTAAGATTCAAGGAAACCACGTGAGGGTCCAAATAAAAAGCCCATTCTACTTAGTGCATCCCCATGAACAAGTCAATGTACTTAACCCAGTAACAGGTTCCAACTTCCATCTGAACAGTAATTCGCAGTGAACCACATAGCTGTGTCATCCCTTGGTGTCAGCCACTTGCTTTTCCTCTGTGGAGCAGGTCTGCGTTTAGTTACAGTGCTCAACTTAGCGCCCCTTTTACCACCAAGACAGGCAATCTCTTCCATGAGTAATCCCAATCAATATCAACCAACAAGGTACCACACAAGATCCTTAGCTGAATGGAAATGATGACAAAATTAAGTCAGGAAGAGTCACACTCACTACGCTGAATCAAATATAAATGGCATCTATTGAACAAGGGCATGCCTTGTTTTATGAGATAGGTGGCATAACCTTTCCCTTACCCATACTCTTTCAAGACCCTTTTGAAGCACTTGTAAGTAGCACATGTTTACCCTCAAAGTAATAATTAACCCCCAAGATCCCAAAGATTTACATACATACTTCAGGATATGAGTGGAAGCTGCAGTGACGAGATGATGACTTCGTGCTGTGACTGGTGCTCCATTATTTCCTCCACTGCCGCGTGTTCTTTTCAGCAGAGACGCAGAAAGGTCAATATTTATGCTGAAGCATAAGCACTAAGGAATGGAGCTAGAAGAAGCCCTGAATGTCTCATAATATGACACCTAATTCAGCCTATGAGAGCAAACTCTACTAGATCCACAACATTCTAGAGGGGATGGAAGGTTCACTTCCCAAGAAATTGGTTCAGATGTTTTGTTCAACCATCTATTTAACATCACAGTTCCCCAAATCCGTTGATTTTATTCTGGAAGCTCTGAAAAGAAATTCATGAAGCATTGCAAAACCTACGGGTCTGTTCTGGCGCCCATGAGTGTTATTTTATCAAGGTAAGTTTTGTTAGCATTGCCTCCTGGGAGTCCTTCCATTGCCCTCCACCAGATTGCATCCGTCACAGGATGGCTTTGTTGGGGCTAGTCCTGGCCAAGTACCGAATAGCTATCCATTGGGCGCAGCTTGCTTCCCCCACAGTTGATAGGCAGATGGCAGATGTCCTGTATGGGGCATGGAAGAGGAGAGGCGCCTACGTGCCGGTTGCACAGATGAAAACACTGAGCGGGATCTCGGTATATGGGCAGCAATGTTGGATGCTTTGTCGGGGGATCCTGACGGTGGTGATGGCTCCGAGCGGGATCCTGGTGACCCGGCGCCCTGAAACATTGCATGTCCATGATCCAACCCTGAGTTGGCGTGGATTTCGGCTCCCCCCCCCCACAGTTTCACCCACGGATCCCTTTTCCCCTCAGCCCATAACGAGTCTCCTGGCCGCCATTGGCTCCCCTGCCCCCACCACCCTCCGACTGCAGGACTGACCATTGTCAAGCTGCTTTTACTGTTATTGAGTTGTTTGAAATGTTGATCACTAACTAGTCTTTCTCACTGAACTATAATACTTTACCTACGTGTCTGCAATGCGTTAAGCAATATGTACATCATAATCGGCACTTTGTTTGAAGGTATGCTGCAAGTAACATCTTGAGTGCAGCGCACTGCTATATAAAAGTAATGCATGTTGTGAACAAATGCAATAAAGGAATGTTAAAAAATGTTTTTGTTTTTCTGCAAGTAGAGTGTGCTGCTTCCTCGGGGTTTTCCCGGTCATCGTGCCGGTCCCGTTGTGGTTCCCATGTGTTAGAGGTTATGCGTTTCCCAAATTTCCCTGGATTACAATTTGAAAATATTTCTTATTGAGAAAGTGTATTCCCGGATGACCCCCTTGATCCCATGCACATATGCAAACCCAGAAAGGCCAAGCTCATCCGTTGGTAATCGACATCCACTATATGTCAGTGCAGTCACCTTCGCTCGAGATCGACTAGTCATTCACACCTAAATGAATGATGATGAAGTCTAGCAACACAAATACGTGTCCGTTGAAAGATCAGATTTTTTTTAAATACAGCATTTTTGATTGGTGTGCAGACAAAGGACTCGCTACAGATTGGCTAGCAGGCCAACTAGGAAAGCCATGCATAAAAATTAACTTCCAAATCCCAAACTCCTCCATATTTAACTCTTGTATTATTTATCTGATGTGGGTGATTTTTACACCACAGGCCAAGCTGCATTGCCATGGTCTGCAGTGACTGGGACAGTGTGCTTAACTACAGTAAATGTACTGTTCACAGGGCAGGTGTAAACCCACACCTGTATAGGGAATGGCGTCGTAGTGAAAATTGGGCTCACTCTTTGAAACACTTATCACTGCAAGCGCCAACCCAGTCTACATTTGAAAGGGGGTAGACATACTCCTATTAGTGGATGCACTCAATGACTACACCCACCCTCCTGCAGGAGGATGTCAGGAAGGGCCCTGCAGAAGGGGATCCCGCCCTTTAGAGGAGCATCTATGTAAAGTGCCGCCTTGATTTGGTTCACTGTCGGAGAGACTCTTGAGGGACTCTTTTACCTTGACCACTGTCTGTAATATGGCATGTTTGCAAAGGCAAGCGATTCCTACATTTGCTTGAGGCATGTTCCTGTTAAAATGAGAGCACGGCCTCTTGGGATTGTGCTAGTTAACATCGAGCACCAATGGTATCTGTATTACAGAATGGGCCGCACAAATGTCTGTGGCCTCTTCTGCGTTACCATCATGCCCTAAGGTTGCAAAAAGTGTATGCCCACACATGTTGGGCCTCTGAGACACTTTCTGTATTATTAATAGGTATTCCACAACTCTGCTCATAGCCCTTTATTCTAACCCATACTGAGCAATGAAAAAAATATTAGAGACGGAGGGATCTGTTGATGGGCTCCTCGTAGCTCTCTTTTGGATGCCTTTGTTTGACTTCCCTTCTGTTTCTGACAGTTTGAGATAACCGGGGTTTGCTGACTAAAAGTAATCTTTTCTGATGTGTCATTTTTCACAGAATGGGTTGATGTCATGACCGCAGCAAACATTTTTTAATTAATAAAAAGTTTTAACCAGTTTCCAACTGTTTCATTTGTAAATAGCACAGGGATTCCAAGCTTCAGTCGAAGCCTCACATTAACCTCCGGGAAAAAGACTAAAGTAAAAGTATGGCTGTGGCCTGGCAATCTTCACTCCCTGAATTCTCTGCGATATGGGTGTAACGCAGGCCCCTGCAGCCCCTGCATCTCAGGCGGCTCACAACCCCCAAGGGGCACCCGGCACTTCAAAGGTGCCCCCTTGTACCCCCAGACCAATGAATACCTGTGAACTATGGGAGTCTCGGCGGGGGGCTCGTCACATTCTGCAGAGAGGCTTCATCATTTTGCATTATGCCTCTGTCTACAAGTAGTATTTGGGTTTGGAAAATACAACCCAAACACAGAGGTAAAATGCTCTTTTGTTTGAAGTGCTGGCTGTTGTCAGGATATGTTCCCTCATATGTGGCAAGAATATCATGCAAGGACAGAGATGCCAGCTACACTCAGTCTTCCAGAGCACAAAAAGCACTTATTGGGGATGCTGAAGTCAATCCAATCTCCACAATACATAGTGGATGGTTAGTCAATGAGGAAGATTTCCCCATTTTTTTCGAAACGTTAATCCTCTCATTTCAAACATGATAAAGTAAGTTTATTGTGAAGGAATCCATTCCTCAGCTTTCCCCGCATTTTTTCTCTTTGCATCATTATGCAAATATCACCAGTACTATCAGTAGGTGCAGTGCTCATACTAACAGATGAGCTGGTAATAACACACATATCCCATTAATTTTCAGAGATGTCTGTCAGTTTTTTGGTGGCAGAGATAGGCTGACGATCTACTGGAGGAAACAATGTTTGTGTTGGGTAGTCCCCAATTTACCTATCAAAAGTGTAAATATGTGTAATTGTAAATTGTATAAATAGCCACCATCGATGAGTTGGTAAAGTGCTTTGTGGTGGGTAGCACTTAACAATAGAACCCAAGAATAGGGGTTAACAGGTAGTAGTTTAGTTAAATGTTTTCCCCCTTTGGGAATTAGTTGTGTTAGTTTTGTGTTCTTGATTTGCTGTATGTTTAGTAGAATTTAGAGTAGAAATAGAATGATGAGAACAGATTTGAAAGAGGAAGTAGTAGGTTGTTTTGGTAAGAATTGGTTGGGTGTGCCGGTTAGTTGGGTGACAGGGCTAAAACAGGGAGTGGAAAGTCTGAGAATGATAGTTGGCTATTCATATTAGTCAGAAAGGTTTGGGATGTGTCAGAGATAGGAGGGATGAGACAAAGGTTAAAAGGTTTTGTTTTTAATTAATTTATACATATACATAAGCACATGACACTTGGTAAGGTTTTAATGGCTGGAGAAAACCTCTCTATATAAATACACATGTGAACATAGAAGCAGCAATATTTACATTGTTTGATGCGCACATTTGTCAAGTGGTGAAATATTCACATTTATTATGACATTTTTTAAAGTTTTAGTAGCTGGCATAAACTCCTACTTATGCATCTATGTGTACATAAAAGCAGCAATTATGACATTATCTGATGTACACATCTTGTAGTGTGATTTGTTTTGCCTTATATAAATATATCCGCTTATAACAGGAAGCATAGATCAATGTTCAATGACACATGCATAATGTTGTGGCACACTGTTGTGTTTTCATGTAGGCAAGAGCCAGCACTTGACTAATCTTCAGAAGCTAAGATGGTTGCTGGTGAACCATTATGTAGGTGGGCAATGAATTCCACAGTTTGGCTATTTGCACAGATGAAAATGTTCCCCCTCTGGTTTCTTTCTTGTATGTAAGAATATTGTTGTGAAGCCATTCTTGAGCATTGCTTCCTTTGTTGTATGTATTTGTTGATTTTCTTCCTGATGAAGAATGTTTGAAGCGTCATGTATTATAAACAGGAACACCAAGTAAAATTCATTGAAGTAACAGGAATTGCATAGGTGTAGCTGCAAAAGGCAAGAAATCTCTCCAAGTGACACAGCACTTTTTAACAATAAACAAAGTACATTCCAATTTAGAACACATAACTGTTCAATAATAACCTAGCTTATTCATACAATCACAGAATGCTAAACAAACCAATTCCTACACAGGTTATAAAAACAGTACATAAAATGAAGCAATTTACCAATGCTACACATTTACCACAGTAGTCCGTTGCCATGGGTTGTGTTGTGTGGGATACAAAGCAGATTGAAGGTGGATCTTCTGGCAGCTGGTAACCAATGTTGGGCCCTCAAGGCAGGGGAGATGTGTGCTTGTGCATTACATGTAGGAGCATTCTGAATTCTCTGTAATCATTTCATAGTTGACTAAGGTGAGCCGTGATACAGACCATTGGTGTAATCCATTTTTGAAAGGACAAGAAAGATAGTAGCTTGAATCTTGTGAGGGAATCCTAGGTGCAGAAAGATGTGTTGCAGTGTTGTTATTGTGAGAAAACTTGATTTGGCTACCTTATCCACTTGTGCATTCATTGACAGCTTGGTGTACATGATAATTCTGAGGTTTCTTACCTCCTTATAATTTTTTGAGGTGGTCCTAGCTTGTCAGGCCAGGCAAAGAGTGGGTCATAGGTTTTCCAGTCAGTGCAGATATTTCGGTTTTGGAAGCATTTAATTTTAATTGGCTCCATGTCATCCATTGGTCAACAACGTGAAAGCAACTGAAGATTTTTGATGTTCCAATGTCCTTTGAGTTTCCTAATCACAGAAATATCAGTGTGTCAGCTGCGTAGTTATAGCAGATGAAGTCAAAACTATTGATCAGATCTGGTAATGGTTTCATGTAGATGATGAAAAGCATTAATCCATGGATTGACCTTTGAGGGGCTCCTACTTTAATGCTGCATGGTTTAGAAGAGAATGGAGGAGGATATATAATATTTGTCCTGTTGTGTAGGTACGATGTGATCAAAGTGAGAGTTGTGCCGTCTATTCCAGCTTCCTCAAGTCTTTTGATTAGTGTGCCAATATCTACAGTTAAGAATAATGAGGACATTAGCAAAACTGCACTCCTCAGTCCCAACACTTAAGCAATCTCATACTCAACCAATCCACAAAAATGGCAATTCCACACACTACACCTTGGTCTCTCATTCAAATCCTGTCTACAATATAATTTTGTCATATGAATGAGCAAGGGACATTCATTAAGCTAAGTATGGATGAAACAGTACTTGACAATGTGTGACATCTGTGACAATGAAAGCCACCTGGTTCACCAACGAACTGCTAAATTCCAAACGCGACTGCCGGAAGCTAAAAAAGGAATGGCTCCTCAAACGCACACCTGACAGCCTCACAGCGCACAAGGACGCCACCTGCAAGCACCACCAACTCATCAGACAAGCCAAACAATCCCACTTCAAAGACCGCCTGGACAACAACGCACACGACAGCAAAGAGCTCTTCAGCATCGTGAAAGAACTCTCCAACCCCAGCACCAACGTCAATGACATTCCTTCATCCCAAAAACTCTGCAACGCACTGTCCACCTTCTTCCACCAGAAGATCATCGACATCCATGACAGTTTTGACGCCACTCCCACGCCAGACCCCACCCCCGAACACTCCACCTGTGCAAACCACCTGACCTCCTGGACCAACGCGAGCGACACAGAGACACGCAAGACCATGAACTCCATCCACTCAGGATCTCCGTCAGACCCCTGCCCACACCACATATTCAACAAAGCCGACGCCACCATCACCCCCCAACTACGGAAGGTCATCAACATCTCCTTTGAAACAGCGACATTCCCTGAAAAATGGAAACACGCCGAAATCCGCGCCCTCCTCAAGAAACCTAAAGCAGACCCCAACGACCTCAAAAACTTCCGACCCATCTCCCTGCTCCTCTTACCAGCAAAGGTGATTGAAAAAATCGTCAACACACAACTAACCAGCCACCTCGAAGACAACGGCATCCTAGACCCCTGCCAGTCCGGCTTCAGATGAAACCACAGCACCGAAACCGCCCTTCTCGCCGCCACAGATGACATCAGACGCCAAATGGACAACGGCGAAACATCAGCCCTCATCCTCCTGGACCTATCTGCCGCCGTCTGCCACCGCACCCTGGAATCACACCTCAACGAAACCCGAATTCAAGGAAAAGCCCTCAACTGGATCGTCTCATTCCTCTCCGGCAGAACCCAGAGAGTCCGCCTCCCCCCCTTCCGCTCCGAAGCCACCAACATCCTCTGGGGCGTCCCCCAAGGCTCATCCCTCAGCCCGACGCTGTTCAACATCTACATGGCCCCCCTATCACAAGTGGCCCGACAACACAACCTCAACATCCTCACCTACGCCGACGACACCCAGCTCATCCTCTCACTCACCAAAGACCCGCGCACCGCCAAAACCAACCTTCACGAGGGGATGAAGTCCATCGCCGTATGGATGAGAATCAGCCGTCTGAAACGAAACTTGGACAAGACGGAGGTCCTCATCCTCGGACCCACCCCCTCCGCCTGGGAAGACTCCTGGTGGCCCACCGCACTAGGAACCCCACCGACACCGACCGACCACGCTCGTAACCTGGGCTTCATCCTCGACTCCTCCCTCACCCTGTCTAAACAGGTCAACTCAGTTTCCTCCTCCTGCTACAACACACTCTGCATGCTCCGCAGAATCTACAAGTGGATCCCGACAGAAACAAGAAGAACAGTGACACAGGCTCTCGTCAGCAGCAGGCTGGACTACAGCAATGCACTCTACACAGGCATCCCAGCGAAAGACCTACTACGCCTCCAACGCATCCAAAACGCCTCCGCCCGACTGATCCTCAACGTTCCCCGCCACAGCCACATCTCCCACCACCTGAGAAACCTTCACTGGCTCCCCGTGGACAAAAGGATAACTTTCAAGCTTCTTACCCACGCTCACAAAGCGCTCCACGACACCGGACCAGCCTACCTAAACGACAGACTCAGCTTCTACACCCCCACCCGTCAGCTCCGCTCTTCTAACCTCGCCCTCGCAGTCGTCCCCCGCATCCGAAGAAAGACCTCCGGCGGCAGATCCTTCTCTTACCTCGCCGCCAAAACCTGGAACACCCTCCCCACCAACCTGCGACAGACCCAAGACCTTCTCACCTTCAGAAGACTCCTCAAGACCTGGCTCTTCGACCAGTAACTCCAGTTCCCCCCCCCCCAGCGCCTTGAGACCCTCGCGGGTATGTAGTGCGCTTTATAACTCCAATGATTGATTGATTGATTGAATGAAAATGAGCTATATAAAGTGATCACTGCAGATGCAGTTAATACACTTAGCACTGTGCAGTCATCGAAACTCCACATCAAGGACCAGAGGTACCTGGTTGTGCCAGTCACCTGTTCTCTACCAGATCTCTGGCTATTTCTGGATAGATCCAAACCTCACCCCTGCTTTATGCATATTCCTAGGCTCATTTTGCTGACCCTCTTCTGCCTTTACATTCAGCGTGATGGGCCATTTGTGTACATGAGGTGCCAGGAGGTTTTAATTTAGGTTTGCAGTGAATTTACATAATCTCAGTCTACATAGTTAAATATTAATTATTATTAGGACTGGCACTAACCAAGACAATTGCATTGCATTCAAATTACACACGCACACACGATAGTTGTAAGGGTTTTCAGCCAGCCTCTTCATCCATTAGTTAGCTGTTGTGTCATTCATATTTTTCTTACTCCCACTACATCATGTGATAGTGGGACAGCTCGCTTTGGCCATTGGCTTACTTCAATGTGAGTGACAACATTCTGCAATTTCACAAATAACACATGTCCATACACAGAAGCTACCACACAGAAGTGGATGCAGATAATGGCATTACAGTCCAGCCCACTCTACTGTATATACCAATTAACATCATACACAGGACCTAAATAGGTTACATTTTCCCTCCTCAAAATAATGGGCACGTTTATTGTTATTATTCCAGCGATTTAGAAGGATGGCTTTTTGGAACTTCGTGGGACACACCTGGTTGTATAAGGATGAAGTAAAGATGGTAGAAACTGAAATCATCAACGATGTGCCCAGATTGCAAAACTAGAAAACTGTGGCTTAAACTAAAATTGGTTATATTTTTGAGCAAGCCTGTCTGGGCTTATTCCAAGGGTTGCCTCTGCATGACAGAATATGCATTTATGGTAGTGGTTTTACAATTGGCTTGACACAAATTATTCTTCATTGTGTAAATCTAATTTCCTGGAGGGAAAAATCAAGGGAAATAACTAAATTTCTATTCCTAAAGTGTCTGATATAGAAATCATTTAGCTGGGTGCTTCGCCAAAAATTGTCACGATTGTCACATCGTTTATAGGCAATATAATAATATTTTTCACATAAATAGTGCTGGGTAATGGGGTAATAATTAGTAAAAGTGACTAGTACGAAACAAGATTTGTACAACGTTGTCCATATTGTAAATTTTCAGAGCAAATTGAACCAGTGGTGTAGAAATCCGCCATGGGCGCTAATGTAAGCAAGGGAATTGGACCGCCCACCCTGGTATGGTAGTGAATAGAGGTACTTTATGGGGGTGAATAGGGCAAAACCCCAAGACCCTGGTGTCTGTACCTGCTGCAATACAGCTATCCGCAAGAACTAAACACTAAACCACTATATAAATTATGAAACCAAACCTTGCTGGAAGTTCCGACCAACCAGGTATTTGCATTTTTTAGGATAAAATTGTTGTTTTTTATGGCAGGTGTACTATTATAATAACACATTAGGTATTTCACCGACCCAATAACCCAGCCCTTGCTTGATTTATTGGGTTAATAATTGTAGGCTCCCCTGGCTCTCTGGTTAAGTTTGGTTTTATACTGTATTGTAATGCAACGTGATAAAGTGTTTATTACCCCTAGATGGGATGCTGAAGCACTTGTTCACGTTGACAGCACACTATACCGTAGAGTATGTTTTGATCCTAGTCAGGTTATGTTATCTTATCAAGTTATGACCACTGAGGTGTGGTTGTCATGTTATGGGACACAGCTTTTAGTGGTGTCATGAATGAAGGACTATGAGAGACAAAAGCACAAGTCTGGGTTGGAAGTATGCCAGTAGCTTTAAAGAGATCTGGTAACTTTATGTTCACAGTCCACTCTACTGGTAACTGAATATGCTCATCCATTCTGAGATTTTATTGTACTTGTAATTGTGATTTTTCAAAACATGAAGTGCTAAAGAATATTACTGTTAGTATTAGTTGTATAGATTATTGTATGATCAAAATCAATATAATGTTCGAATCATAAAAGCAAATACTTTTGATCACAGATAGACCAATACTTTAAGTTAAAAGCAACCATATGTTCATAAAAAGACCTAGAAAGAGATTGCCAAGGCATATCACATACGTACGTGGAAATAAAGTGCTTAGTTGTTAATCGGTTAATAGACTTCAATGTTTCAGGGTCTTTACATTGTCTGAGGCGTAAAAGCAAATACATTGATCACCAGTGGATGAGAACTTTAAAATAGGAGAAAAGGAACCACGTGTTCAAGAAAGACCTAGAAGTGGTAGCAGCAGCGAGACACATGCATAAGAGGCAATAAAGCGCTAGTTGTTAATAGAATGCTAGGCTTACTTATTGTAAAGTGCTTTGGTAAATAAAGTGCTGGTGACAAATGGTAAGATGCAGAAATATAATCTACCAAGGCTGTGTACATAAGGGGACTTGAAGCATGTAGTCTGGCAAGTTAAGGGTAAGATGCATCCCTTCTTAGACATTTAATCACATGGTTATGCCTTTGCCTTCTGTGTGGACTGTAATATTTTCCACCTCATTCCCAGGGTGTCAAGCCCAGCCTGGTGTAGTCTTTTCTCATATCGTCTGTCAGATCTTACTCACCTCTTTTATGTGAGCTTGTGCAAGGCTGATGTCCTCGACGAATGTGGCCAGTTCAGTAGGCCTCATTACAGGTTCAAGTTCCATATACTAGAGCGAGCGGTTTTAAGAAGGTGCGCCAAGTGTGCAGAAGCGATGGGCAGCAGCATAGTAAGTGATTGAAGGACTCAAACGTATGGGTGGCAAGTCCACAATTGACAGTCTTGGAGAGAATGGCCCATTTAGGGTGTCATTCTTTAGTTCTAATCCCATCAGCCTTGCAAACATTATTTGCTTAAGACAGTTTTTCTGAAGTGAACAATAGAGGTATGGCTGTTGCAGTGTGGCTGGGTGCTGGCATATGATTTTTCCATGGCTCGTAGAGGCGGTGTGTTCTTAAGTTTACAATGTCACTTGTTTCTGTAAGTGCTGCATGTGACAGCTGTAGCTTATTTAATTGCAACTGGTCTATTTGAAGAGTGGCAATAGATCATTGGAGATAGTATGACCATACATTCCTCTCTAATTTAAAGATGTTTTGAAGAACTGCTTTCAAGGACTTGGGTGGCGCTTTTATAATCCTGTAGTAGTACTTTTAAAAAGTTGCCATGCTGGACCATGTTTGGCCCTCTAGGCCGAATTGCATCCTAATCACACATCTGTGTGTGTATATATTGGTAGTCCGAAGACCCATTTGTAAACTTTATGTTGGAGTTTATCCATGACATTGGTGAATTGGCCAGGGTAGGCTTTGTGGCCATATTTGATCGTCGAAAGCAGTGTTGCACCTATTACGTTTCTTATTGGAACCATGGAGGGGCCTTTAAGAGTGTTATTCAATTGCATGCTCTGATGATTATTGTTTTCATATTAGCTTCTAGATGCCTCGAGTGCGATTTATCACCTCCTTTTGTTGACAGCCATACTCCCAAGAAGATAAATGAATCAGCACTTTGGATTTTTAGTGGGCCCAGGCTCCAAACATGGTTTGTGTTCTTGCTGGATCTGTCCAAGGTTATTACTTTGGCTTTTGAGGCATTTGCCACCATTTTGTTTCTACAATTGTGTTTGTGAAGAGCATTAAGTGCATTCTGAAATGATCCAGGAGGTCTGCATATTGTAGTATCATAACTTGTGTAGCTCTAATTTTTGGTTGAATTAAGTTGGCTTGATTCAATGCCAAGCTCATGTCAGCATATACCTATTAAATAGTAGGGGTGCAGGCACACACCCTTTCTTAAAGCCATTGTCCGTTGGGATTTTCCTTGTTACCACAGTCTGGGATAACTTGACTGTCACCCAGGTTGAAGTGTATAGTGATATAATTTAGTAGGTTGAACGCAGCAGAATAGTAGATGAAGCACTCGTTAAGAGAGGGCTGCTTCTGGCTATTGGCCTCGTGGATTGAGTAAAAGAGTGCCACTAAATTGTCCAAAGTTGAGGTGTTTGCCCTGAAGCCACTGTGGCAGAGTGGGAATATCTCAATCGCCTCACCCCAAAGCTCTAGCTCTTTCAGAAGGACATAGGTGTAGGCTTTTACTTCAATGTCGGAGAGGGCGAATGGGCAGTACATTGCTGGATCCTGCCTGTTGCCCTTCTTGAATACTGGGTGCAACATCCCAAGTCCTTCCAGGTCTCTTGGGCCTGCTGGGTCAGTGAGCATGATTGGTATAGGAAGACTAGCATTGCTGCCCACAGGTCGGCATTGTCTTTGAAGACCTGAGCTGTTATGCCATTGGCACCTGGGGTTCCTTTGGCTATAGCTTTCTTCAAGATTTTAGAGATGCTGTTAATACTTAGCTGTGCCTCTAAATTCTGAATTTGTACAGGGGTGCCACGTGTGCCCAGATCAAGGATTCTTACCATTTTCGCTACATATCGTTTTTTTAAATGTAGTGTCCAATGTGTTTGTCGATGAAGTTTGTTTGGCTGATTCCAGGCATGTCTTATTTTTAATGTATCTCCAAGATCCAAGCTCCACTTGGCTCCTTTTGGCCATTAACTATATACATGTAGCCATCCTTTGTCCACTTGCTTGCATTTGGACTCCCAGACTAGCTGTTTATGCTGTTTATTTAAGGATCATAGTCTCAACTGTATTTCCTCTTTGCTTGTTTTTTGACTCTTTGTAAGACGTACTTTGTATGTTGCGTTTGCTTTCTGTTAAGTGGCACTTTTTAGGTGGAGTCTTAATGGACGTCCTTTGGGGCACTGGGGTATTCCTTAAAGCATGATGGTTTTCATTTGTGATTGTGTTCCAGTTAGCCAGTAGGTATTTTCTGTTTTCCTTATTTAAGTTGTGAGCATCCTGATGCTACCCAGTATTTGAATTTCTGCATCCCCTCTGTGCCCCATGTTATTCTCCTAATTAGTTGCCAACTTTGGTCAACAAGTGAATCACCAACTGCCCTCAGGTGCGCTAGCTTTTATGGTAGTGAGGATAGGATCGTGATCACTCTTGTGGCGAGTTTGAATTTCGAAATTTACTAGGGACTTTAAGATTTTGTCAGAGGGGAACATATAGTCTAGGGTGCTTATTCTCTTGAAGGTTTTTTGGAATTTTAGAGCCACTGGTTTAATTTCCAGTGTGTGCAGGACGGATTTAAGGCAGTGGTTATTAAGTAGGGTGCAAAATGGGTTTGGTCTTCTATGTTAGAGTCGGTTAGGACTGTCCCCAGGTGGTGCTGATTGCAGCCGCCACAAATTACGTGTTTTTGCAGGTCACAGCCTCCAGAGATTCACAGAATTGTGTCAACCTGTCCGCTCGTCCTGCTCCAAAGCATTTAAAATAGACGCTGGCCAACAGTAACTTTGTTTATGCGCAGGCCATCCAAGGTAACCCGTTGAATCATTTCGTCATGTGCGTCAATCTTTTTTAATTTCGAATCCTGGCCCCTGCATACATATATTGAGAGGTCACCTGATGGTCTCCCAAAGATGTTTGGCTTTATTACAGGTTGGTGTATTTCAAAGAATCCAGGGACTTTTATGCGACCAGGTTTCCTGAAGGCAGTGAAGGTCTGGATTCTTTGTGAGCGAGACTGAAGTAGATTTAAGTAGTGTTGATAGTCCAGCGACAATCTAGGTTTTTATCTTTATGTTTCGGTTTCTTTCTGGACCTCTCTCATGTTTTATCTTTATGCCCTAAATAATATTACCCCCACTTGTCTGATCCCTCTTTTTGGTTAAATTACAGCTTATTTATTGTCCTCAAGGATTTGACGCTCAATTCCTGTCAAGGCTGGGTTAGGACCCGCCATCACCTTTTTAGCGGCTTTCCTAAAAGGAGTTCCCAGAATAGCATTTGAAAGATGACAGCTCTACCCTTCTAGAGAAAATCACAACTGCTCATTTGACCAACTAATTGTGGCTCTGGAAATAAAATCAACAGATGGCTAGTTATAGCAAGAGTGGGGCAAAAGCATAACTCCAGCAATGCCTGTAGCTCCAACACTATCGTGCCTAAGCCAGGGCACAACTCATGCAATTTTCTTCGCAGAAATCATGTGCAATGCCAACAAAATACGCAAAATTATATACTACAAGGCAAAATGCCAGCCTAACACCTTTTGGATGCACAGAAGCATTTTGCGCTAAAACTAGCGCACACTTGTGACTGTTGTGAACAATAGCAGCTCGCATTTAAAATATTCATGATGTTCTGATGCCGCCGTGATAAGATTTTCACCCGAACGAAATCTCGTTTACACGATGTGAAGTAATGGCGTAATCACATCAATCAACATGTGAAATCCCATAAATGACAAAAGATTGCGATTTCACGTAGGAAGCTTCACCCAGGTCCTTGCTTGCTCTAGACGCAAAGAAGCTGTGAAGATCTCCCCTGCCTGCGCACATCTGTTCCGCTTCACCTGCTTCGAAAACGTTTTCCAGACCTTCCCTATAGTGATACTTCCTGCGCGAAGTGCATTGTTGGCTCTCGGTGCTGGCGACAGAAGTGATCCTTCTGTGCCGTCTCGGACAGACTCCTCCAGGAACCTCAGCACTTTACTCAGTGCGGCTTAATATGGCGTATTTGAGAGGTGCTCAACTGCTCTCTATGTTTGCGGTGCCAAGTGACGTTTCAGTATGACTGCCTGGCACAGGAGAGGTTTCCACTTCTCTGGCCGGATGGCGAAGCTGAAAGGTAAGGCTGCTTCCGTTGCCAGGATTTAACAATGGGTGTGTCGCCGGGAATAGCCACTTCCAATGATGGTTCTGGAGTTCGAATAGAAAAATAAAATGCCCTGGCAAACATCAATGCAGTATATAGGTTAGCTACATTTAATGCCCAAAAAGTTTTATAGAAAAAAATAAATATACAATTGAACTCGTTTAAAGTAAAATATATAATATAGCAAAGTGAATTCCAGCACTACTGACGCTCCTAGAGCTTGAACTCTATTTTATTTTATTTTTCTAATAAAATCACTATGTCTGCCCCCTGAACATAAGAATGACCATCATCGCCTGACCCAGAAGGATGATCTGGTGCACTTATAAATTGCCCCTAAAAACTCGTTCTTGATCTGCTGTTGTGAAAGTTTTTGTAAGAGACTCAACCAGTATCTAATTTGTAAGAACAAATAAGTGCCAGGGCCCTCATCACAATGCCATCTCAGGTTGCACCACCCTTTGCCAATGCCAGCCCTTCCAAAGACAGTACCAACACAACTACTAACCATCACACTGCCTCATGTGTGACAACTCAGGCTATTTGAGGCCCCAAACTTATAAGAATGACTTGGGGGTAGGTATTAGTTGTTTTTAATGGATATTGAATTAATAAACAACTGTTGTTCTATTCATCTCAAAATTATACAAACACCGCCATCAAGTGACAGCTGTCATAAATGCAGGCACTGACAATTAAGTGCTGGTGCTGAGCACCGGAAACTATTGGCTCAAATTAAGCAGTGGATAAAACATGCTCAGTTGTCATTGTGGAGGTTCATTTTGGAAAGGTGTCTATCAATTGGTGTTTTGCTGTCAGACAAATGAAGTTTTCTCTTTTGCATAATCCCATCACTGGTCTTTTGTATATCACTATTTATTGCATTTAGTACTTAATTTGTGAAAAAATAAGCGCCAAGGCCCTTGTCAGGAGGTCACTGCAACTTGCACCACCAATAGCCCCTGTCATAGCTGCCAGCGACAATACCATCATAATGAACCATCACACTCATATTAGTGTGAAAATTCAGACTTCAAATATACATTAAAATGACTAATGCATACCACTTATGCTAGTCTTACAGCTTTGGGTGGTAGGTAACAGTGATTTTAATGTATATTTATTTATTAAACAACTGTTATTGTGTTGCTCACAAAATTTTACAAACAGCGCCACCATTTGGCAGGCTGTTATAAGAGCCGGTGTTGGCAATAAAGTCCCAGTGCTGGGCACCGGAAACCACCTGCTCATATTAAGCACAGGTTACGATATTTTTTCCCTTTCATCAGCACCTTTGAACATTACAACACAATCACATTATACATCATTTATTATTATATCTTTAAATAAGTTTCCACAAATATGTTGATTTGATGCAACAATTTGTCTCTGATTTTCTTTTTTAAACTAAATTGTCTTTCAGATCTTTACTGGCTCCTTAAAGTAACTCAACCGTTTTGTGGCAACTGAATTTCTTTTCTTCTAAAACCCACCATCAACACATGAAACAGTTATCTAGATCATGGGTGAAGGTGAGAAGAGAACATTTCGAAATTGCACTGAGAGTAGCATCGTCTTGATGGTCTAGCAACATGGAGACCGATTTTCTAGATCCTTGGCAAATCTTTCTGGTCAGGATTAAAAAATAAAAACAGAGCAAGCTTTCCGCGAGTTGGTTTGGGGACCAGTTAATGACAACTCTCTTTCAGAACACAGGAAAGAAAAGTGCTGTATGAATTTGTTATATAGACAGGTTCTTAAACTCTATCACAAGTTCATGAAACACAATTCTGCATCTTTTTATGATGAGGAATTAGCCATGTACCCGCTCTTAAAAACAAATAATTTCCATTATAATTTTTTTTCAATACTTAGAGATGCAAGCAAGCCAAATAGCTGACTCGAGCTCTGTGACAATATGGCTGCTTTCTTTTCATGTAAAATCAAAGGCAATCACAAAAACTTTGAGGTCCGCCCATATATATGTCATTTTGACTTGAGTAGTATTCTAATGGTATTTATGACATCCCAACATGATCAACTCTGCTCCAATCACCAAAGTTGATATAAAGGTTGCATTGACGGAAAGTTAGTCTAGTTCTTCCCTTGACCAATGCCCCTCCAAAAACATTTTATTTAGGGTCAGAGAGTGTTTGACCCATGTCTGTAGTCTTCACACTTACTCCCCAAAAATTGAGGTGATTCCCTCCTCCTAAAATCATGAGCAGTGATGTCTTTGCTGGAGAAGGGGACTGCCGATTCTGCCATTTTTGTAAATTGTAGGCCTATTCCTTTCTTGTTTGTGCCAAATAAAATCTTGGAAAAATGGTAAATAAGCAACGGTCAAGCTTTCATGAAGCACACTAAATCCTTGACAACTCGGTCAGGTTTCATGCAACTCCTCTAGCAGCCTTTGAACAGCTTCATGCCATTTTAGACAATGGACGTTGTGCCACTCTGATGTTATTAGATCTCTCATTCAGCACCATGTCAACTTCCATTTAATGGAGCGGCTGGCCAGTAAGGGTATTTGTGACTCAACGCTCTGTTGTATACAGCCTTTTCTATCAGATCACTCTCAGAGTCATCTCGGGTCTTTACAAATCAACCCTTTTCGAGCTTAAATGGAGAGTTTCTCAGGGCTCTTCAAATAGTCAACCCTTTTTAATATGTACTTAACACATATGGCCCTGACATTCAATCGTTTAGTTACTTGGCTTTGTCCTATGCTTACAATGCACAGCTCATTGTGCCCACATCTGAGCAAACCGCTAACACCCAGAAGCTCTTTAAAGACTGCTTATTGTCAATTGCCAAATGGATTTAATAGAGCTGTCAGCAGTTCAATGCTTCTAAAACTAAGATTCTGGTTTCTGGAATGCTTGATTCGATTTGTTTGCCTTAATGGTGGCCTTGGGTCTAGGTCGAACTCCTCCTCCTTGAGCCAAAGCCAGGATTCTTGGTATGCTTTTTGTTCAAGACCTGTCTTTTAAGTCTCAGGTTACAGTATATTCTTCATCCTTTTTGAAAGCCCTTCGGAAAGTTCTGGATTTTTTGACTATGGTCTCTCAGAAATCCATCATCAAAGAAGGTATCAGAGTGAGGTTGGATTATGGCAACTCACTTTACCTCGGGTGGCCAAAATACACCATTCACCTGCAGACAGTACAGAATGCTGTGGTTCTCTTAGGCTACTAAGCCACCTTTCTGTTTGATGCCACCTACTGGACCTACACTTCATAAGAGGGTGCTTCTTAAGACCCTTCTTCTTACTTACCAGGCTGTTAACTGGAGAGATGCTGAACACTTTTAAAGGGTAGTACAACTGTTCAGTCCGGTGAGAGGTTTAGGTCATTGGGAATTAAGTTACTCACTGTACCTTAGTTTCGGGCATCCCATTATGAGTGGGTGTCTTTCTCCTCCCTGGCCGTCAAACACTGGAACTTTCTTCTAGTTCGCCTGCGTATGACACCTACCTTTAGGTGTTCTGAAAAATATGAAAACATGACTTTTAAATCTTGATTAGTCTTTCATTGATTAGTATGCATTGTCCTTAGGGCTGGCATGCCCCTTGGGAAAATCTGTTTGCCTGAACAGGTTTTTTTTAATTAATTCTTTCATTCATGGGTTGTGTGTTTTGTTAAGAAAAAAATAATTTTCCAGACATACTAGTGTTTCTTGTTGCATGCACAGTTAGCCAGTTTCACCTTCCACCTTATTTCTTGGATATATTATCTATTAAAAGCAGTGCTTAATTTGTGCTTGTTGTTTCCGGTGCGGGCACCGGCATTTATTTTTGAGGACGGGCACTTATTTTTCTGCCTCACGCATTTATTGCGAGCAAAAGACATATGGGAAAGACGGAGAAAAAGAAAAAGTGTCACAATGAGAGAAAGCAGAAAGCTGCAAGAGCAAGCTGAGTAGGCAAGAAGTTGCTGTAAATGGATTGAAGAGGCCCAAGATGGCTTCAGGATTAAACTGCCTTAGTATTCCGTGTTCGCACATTTAATTGCAGCAGCTGCAGGTTTAAAAGGAGGGCTTAGGACACCAGAACTTTTTTATTTACAAATTAAGCACTGACTAAAAGAGGCATGGGCCTCTTTCTTATCTTCATGCTTCCCTGAAAGAAGGATCTGGAAATTGTTCTATGTGTTTAATTGTGGAGGGAATGTAAAGTAGGAATAAAATATTTCAGGATAAGGGCAGAGAATGTCAGCCTAGAGCTTGTAAGACTGATGCAGGGGTAGTTAAGTGGTACTGGTCATAGAAAGGACATTAGATCACTGGATACCATTCTAGCTGGTTCTAATGGGTACAGTTTACAGGAAATGAGAAGGACAAGACTCGCAGATGGGACATGTCATCACAGAAAGATGGCAAGAGTTAATCTGGTGACTGGGCTGGGTTTGCGGAGGTAGCCGAAAAAGCTGATAAAATAGAGCTCAGACGGGTCAGGCGGTCTCCAATTACCATCAGTATCTCCAATGCTTAGAGGAAATGTAATGATTAGGGCCAGTTATTTTTTCTTACAAAATGGACTGGTGTACAGGGAATACTAAAGAGTCTGGATAGTCCAGTGTCTCTTAGAGAGGATGTGTCACAAAAGAGCCAGTCACATCATCTCTCATGTTTCTGCTTCCACGTGCTCCCCTGGGCGTCTTTGGGAAATGTTTGCCTTTGACTATCAGTCAAAAAGAGCTCTTTGAAGCAACATTGCTTTCAGATCATGACACTATTTTGATCTGATTTTTTGTGTGCAGTCCCTTTGGGGGGGTGGGGTAGTGTTAGTCAGTAAGAATTTGCATTGACAAAGTTTCAGCATGTACCATGATTCCTGAGTGAACCACTTGTTAAAAATCTACAGAGGGGCTACACATTATGACGATCACACAGGCATATGTATTTCGGTTCTGCATATTAAAATGGGCGACTGTGTAATGCTTGCTGCCATGTAATGTTAGGATTTCTTACCAGTAATCTTCATTACTCTGACTTCTAATTCCTCAATCCCATTACTTGCATTCCCTCCTCTTTATCATTCAAAGAGTGGCTGTGGATGCTTGGTATGTCAGGATGTGCTTTGCCCTTGTCGCATTTTAATAGTAAATGGGGGCAGAGCTGTTATTTTTTTAACTTAGATTTTGCTTGGTAGGAGTGGTAGTGGTGAGGCCTTGCCTCATGAAGAGCATGTAGTAAGGGCTGGGACAAGGAATGGATGAGGAGGTAATTTAAGCTACTAGGTGTTTTGAAAAGTGTAGTTTTGGAACTTATGCCTTCCATCAGTGAAACCATTGCTTAATTTGAGCTGGTGGTTTCTGGTGCTTTGCATTAGCGCTTGTCAACACCAGCACTTATGACAGTCTGCCACATTGTGGAACTGTGTCTAATCAAGAGATGAGCACAACAATAGTTGTTTATTAATTCCTTATACATAAAAAATGTCTTATAGATGCCACCTAAACCATTCTTGTAGCTTGGCGACCTGGGATAGTCTGGATCGTTACACTTGTAACAGTGTGGTGGTTTTTTTGCTGGCGAAAGCAAAGGGTGGTTCAAGCCGCAGTGATCTCCTGACGAGGGCCCTGACCCTTCCTTTTTTTTTTTTTTTTTTTTCAAATTAAGCAGTGAGTGAAACAAACACATTCAGTATATTTTTTGTCTTTTGCTCATAAACGAGACCCTTTTTTATCAATGTCTTCTTTAAATTTGAAAAGCAATTTATTTCAGCTGCAGCTGCGCCAGTGAGTCTGGAACAGCCACAGCATCAGCTGGTATTTTATAAGGAAGCTTTTCATCTGATGCACAAGGCCCCGACAGTCAACAACTACTGCATGCGGGTAGCCAGTCACAAGCACCACTACTAATACAACTCTTCGCTTGGCGATAATGGGAGAGCTCATGCGCCAGTGATGTCTATGTTATATATTATAAAATACAACAGGGACAGATTATTGAAAGTCTTTCAGTTTACATCAGCCAGGCCTTCTTGCGGCAGCTAAAACACTTCCGTTTTTCATGTTAGTCTGATGGGATGAGGATGGAATGAGGCCGAAGTCTTCCGGAAATCCTGGAGAATTTCAGAACTTTGTGTTATGACAGTGGCCAACATCCCAAGGAATCTCCTAGGCTCTTCTCTTTTGAAAGCAGCATCATGAATAGAAAGTGAGAGTATGGATTGGAATATGATTCCCACAGGAAAACGCGGGAAATTAGACATGTGTTTTCAAAGGAGAAAAAGTGTTGTCTTAACAAAATGGACTTGTAACACAATTATGAAGGGATCCGGTATAATTTCAATAATATATGTTATTTGAGTCGGTAGATCAGAGACTCCAATCAATTTTAGTAGTGTGACATTAACTGACGGGGCCCCTGTGCAGAATGTAATCAGGGCGAACTGATGCTCCCGACCCCTCAGTTATCCCCGGGCGTTAGGCTGCACAGCGGGGCCTTCATGCACCAGAGAGACTGCATGGGTCTGCGCTACGCCCCCGGTCCCTTTTGTCTCTTTTTCTTTCCTTTCTATTCCTGTTTTCATCAGCTATCCTATTGTTCCACCCTGTGCTATTAAGTGGAATGGAACCTCTGATTACTTAAATACTTTAGTAATGCTGACTTAAATAAGGGTAATTTCATTGAAAATAATTTTGACTATACACTAATGTCCACAATATCAAGGTATATTCTTATCCTTATGTTCATTGGGAAATACAGGCTCGTGTTTACATAAACTTTGCCGTACTTTGTATGTTACACATATCTATGTGTTCAATATGGTTTCCTTACCTTATTAAAATATTTAAAAAAATAATAAACAGATAGTGTTCCTGTCATACCTGGTGGAACTGCCATTTAAGTGCAGCTCTAAACGAAAAACTGAATTTCCTTGTGTTTTAACGTCAGTTTTTCCTCTTTGCAGAGTGATCGACTCCTCGTTAAAGGAGGCCGGATCGTCAACGATGACCAGTCCTTCTACGCAGACCTCTACATGGAAGATGGATGCATAAAGTGCGTAAGAGTTCTAAAGCCTCACTATAACCTCGGATTTTTAGGGTGGTTGTTTATCGACACAGATTTATGAGGACAGAGGATGATACTGTGAGGAAAGCCTCTGCCATACTTACAGCAACTTTTGGGTGATATGTAAATTGCAGATATTCACTAAATGCCGTGGCAGAGGTGCCTCTGGAGATGCATATCCACAAATGTGCATGTGAATGATTTTATCAAAAAGGAGAGAATGAGATGTTTTTTCCACTTAATAGGAAATAGATATGTGCAGAGGCCCAAAGTTTTACTTTTTGAGCCCGGCACTCGGGCTGCTGAATGCCAAGGCTGCCCTTGGCATTCTTCAGTCCTCTTTCTTCCACTGCCCTACACTTTTTTCTCCCTATGTTTTCTACCTTTATCACTATTTCCTAACTTTCTCTACCGCGTTCTCTATTAATTACTTTTTTACTCTCTTTTGCTTTGGGTGAAGGTCTAACATTGAAAACTAATTGCCAGTTCCCAAAAAAAGATTAGTGCAGGTGCACACCACCAGGAACAACCAATGCATTCTAAGCATTGTTCTTTCTACATGTTAGTGTGAGTCTTATTCAGAAAGTGATGAACAGTCATTACTTGCCCCATTTACCCCACTTACTTGCACTCATTTTAAGTTGATAACAGTATTTATTGTGCACACATGATTGTACCATGTTAATTTAATTTTGTTTTTTACTGAAACATTGCATCAGTTTGTTCTTAACATTTCTAATTACATTCCGTTGAACTAGGGTGCTTGGCAGGGAAGGGGCGAGAAATAAAATCAAATAAAAAAAATTGACCTTAATCCTGCACTGCGGTGCTCCGCTCCTCCGTCCTGGAGTCGACTGCAGGCATAGGCTCCCAGCCTGCGACCAATCCTGACACTGCTTAGAGCAGCGTTAGGATTGGCTGGGAGCACCCAGTGAGGGCGCTCCCAGACAAACTGGGAGCCTGTGCATGCTCTCTCCAGCCTGGCAACACAGAGCCTACTGCACATGTGTGTTTGGCCATCCCGAGACAGCTGGCCAAACACACATGCCCTCTGGGGGGAGCACACAGTGGATTCCCTTCAGTGCTCGTGACAGTCCGTGGCACTGCCCCTTTTAATACAAAACGATAATAAACATAGTTTAATATTGTTTCACATTAAATGGTTTACAGCTGCTGCTGCTGGCTGGGGATGACACTCCTCCTCCCTAGAGGAGGACCCACCCTTGATTAAGTGATGTGTAACTGTTAAAAGCATCTCTTCAATCTTTCTCTCCTATAGCTAGACTACAAATAATTTTAATTTTCATCAACCAACCATAAAATAAAAACATTTCTAATTGATTCTAAAACAATGGAGTGACAGAGGTAGCACCAC